>NW_024748109.1:5765336-5872836 GCF_018991925.1 Homarus americanus
CCCAGTACACAACCTGTGAGCAGGGGGGCTCACAGGGGGACTACCAGCTTGTGTCAAACCAAAAGAGGGGAGTGACTGGGTGGCAGCAAAGGGCAGGAGTTGGCGGTGTAGGTCGGAGATGGCGGTACAGAGTGTAACCAAGAGTTTCTCAACATGACTGGTAAATTCTTGGAAGAGGGACATGATCTGTGTCATGTCACTGGAGAGGGGTTGTGGGGGGGCACTGGTGGCGGCACAAGGCTTGACAGCGTCAGGGAAGAGACGGGGTTGTGGGGGGGCACTGGTGGCGGCACAAGGCTTGACTGCGTCAGAGTAGTGACGGGGTTGTGGGGGGAAACTGGTGGGAACACGAGGCTTGATAGCGTCAGAGTAGAGACGGGGAGGAGGGTCAGTAGTGGTTGAGTTAGGGAATGGTAGGTGCTGTTGTGGTGCAGCCTGGTGAAGCCAGGCAGGGGCAGGTGACCCAGTAGACTGAGGGGGGCGTTGTGGTAGACGCAGTCCTTGGGGAGGCCTCTCCCCTGAGACAGAAGGGCGACTGGGGCACTGCCGTGAGTCAGCATTGTGCCGGCCGCCACAGTTACAGCACCTGGGCTCAACTACATAGCCCACACCACCCCTATTAAGGTGGTCTTTGATTTTCTGGGCACAGGCGGCGGAGTTGTGGTTACGTGAGCAGAAGCGACATCTAGGACGATCACGTCGGCAGCAGGCAGTGAAGGTGTGACCCCAATGAGAGCAGATAACACAAAATGCAGGCCCAGGATGATAGGGCTCTGCATAAAGTGGTGGAAGGATTGGATGGGCTTCCACAGTGGTTGGACATACCCTTCCCTTCCACTTGACAATAACAGCAGCTTGTGGAGTGTGTCCCCGGTAATGTCGACGTATACTGAGTATATTAGAATTAAAGTCACGTGCATCTTCGATGTCAGCGTATAGGGGGAATCGTTTCACTAGGATGTGGCAACATTCATCAGCGTCTGCTGGGGGGGCCACTAGGACAACCCCGTCAAAGCCAACAGTACTAAGGGTTTTATAGACTTCAGGAGTCTGACACTTAATAAAGTTCCGGTTCTTACCCTGTCGGAATTGAATGTTGGGACCATGCTGTCTGCAGTACTTCATCATCCAATTAAACCGATCCTCGACAGATTTTAATGAGTCCTTGGGAAAGTGGAGATTCAGCTTACTTGTTTGTTTGGCAGAGGGCAGGGTGATAGGGTCCATGGCATTGCTGTTTCCACTGTGGCTAGTGTTTCCCATAGAAACATTACCGTCACTGTCATAATCACTGGGGTCTGACTCTTGAAGGGTGTTGGATTCAGTCAACACCTGCTGTGTTTTATTCCCAGTTGAATTCTTTCTGCTTCCTTCTGTGTGTGTCGTCCTTTTCTTCCTACCACTCATGATCTCATCACTGTCACTTCCTTCAATTTTCTTCGCCTCCTCTTCTTTTCTTTCTTACTAATCACTTCTTGAAAATTGTCTATCACTGCTATTGTTGTTGGCCGCGGATTGTCTGCTTCTGATTCACTACTTGAAAGCCTCAGGTCGTCTTCTAAGTTGTTCAGTAGGGCAATCTTTTCTACTTTAGCCAAAGCCTTCATAGGTTTCTGCCCACCACTCTCCCCAGGCATTGTGCAATGCTTGTGTTCGGTCACAGGCGAGATGGAGAGGCAACGACGTCACTACCACGTCATTCAACGTCACGCTCTTCGCACTGCGCATGCGCAGATACGAAAATAACCGACCAGATGGTCCAGGCAGGAAGTCCAGATATTTTATCTAAAATATTGTCTAAGTCCAACAACTATAAATTTCACAAGCGACACTGTGCTTACAACTGGGCTCCACTTTAGTTCTCTAAACAGACTGAAGGTAGTCGTCTCACTAAATTCATTAGAATTGGGAATTGTAGGGAGAGCTCACTCACAGCCTTTGTTGACGTTTCACGGTGCGCATGTCGAATGCGAAGTAACAGACTGAAGTTGACACCAGGCAGGCTCGTCTGCGCAGCCCTGCGGAGTTGGTGGAGCTGATGCTTCTACACAGCATTAAACTGATTCATTTAACACATACTTATTACACATTCATATATAATACATATTCGTGCTTCAGAGGCTGCTAAAACTCTACCCCGACACTGTGAGAACCTAATCCGCAATATTTACTCCTTTTCCCACGGTGTTAAGAGGAAGCATGAATCGAAAGACTTTAATTTTTTGTGAAAGACACAATCCATGCCTGCCAGATTCGCTAGTTGTTTTTTCACCACACGGTTGAAAGGGTCTAAGATCAGTCTCAACCACAGAAAATGTATTTCACCCTAAAAGAAAGAGAAGAAAGGTTGAAGTCAGTGGAACTAACTGTGAAAGACCCGATAGACCCATCTGCGTTTCTATATTTCAACTTCTTAAACTTCATTTTGTCGACATTCAATAAAATTAGTTTGCTTTTCGAGAGAGACTCCAGCAAACTCCATTAAAACATCACTCAATTGTATAAGAATGTATCAAGATTTATTTTTTCGTCTAGAACTGGTGCAAAAATCACAGGTGATGACTTTTGATCCCTGTATTGAAAGCAACCACTTATCAACTAATTTTATTTACTTGGGGTTTGCTGTAGGTCGGGTGCTTCATACTCACCGACTGTGAGCTCTTTCAAGACCAGACTTGACCAACACTGGAGCAGGTACAGATACATTCAGGAATCAGTACTTGCCAACAGTACGTTAGCCCAAGAGGCTAACGAGCCGATCAGTGGCGAGAAGGCTAAAAACTATAAGATTGAACAAATTGTTTTCCAGATTAGGTTATAGAAGAGGAATCATAACTCATATTAAATATGCATTTCCCCAAACTTTCATTATCACCACTGTATTCATTATGAAAAACTACAATACAAAATTATTTTTCATGTTTAAATCGTTTGCCATTGTTTGGGGAGTAATTACCCATATAGAGACAAGTGACGACTGATAAAGATTCATACGATATCTAATTAATAAAAGGCATACGGTTAAAAAATGGAAATAAATAGTAAAGTATGAAATTTAAGTTTAAACTTGCTATGTAACATAAGGCGAATCACTAGAAAAAAAATATTAGTTACGCCAAGAATACCTTTTCTAAATATCAGGATCAACCAGAGAAAACGTGTAGAATTGTGACGCAAAGCACTCGCTCAGTACTTTTGTACACATTATATTATTTTACGCTTACTTTATACTTTCACTTTTATCCCTTTCACCACTGACCGGCTCGTTAGCCGCTTGGGTGATCGGTCACCTCTCTGTTACGCACTGTTGACAAGCACTGGGCATGCACCGGCTCCTGAATGTATCTGATGCTGCTCCAGTGTTGGTCAAGTCTGGTCTTGAAAGAGCCCACACTCGGTGTCGTCACAACGCTCACGGTAGATTGTTCCAAGAGTTCACAACTCTCACTCTGGAAAAGTTACCCCTCACAGTTGTAATATTTGCACCTTGGCCTGGTTTTGTCGTGAACTAAGTAATAGTAAACTCTGAAGGACAACATTACATGGTGGCTGGTGCCAACTGGGGCTAGATATTCCAGTTTGGCCACCATATACCCTCCTTGTTTGTTAGGATGAGGTCCAGTGGCTTGGGTGTTTGCTCCCCTCTGTAATACGTTGGGTCCCTAACATGTTGGAAAAGAAAATTATCTCTCAGAGTTTCAACAAAAGAGTCGCGGGGTGATACTCTTCAGTGTAGTATTATTTATACGCCATATCATGCATAGTTAAATTAATTTTTGTAACATAATTGTTGCGTTTCTTTGTTCGACAGTTCTCCCGTTATTATTAACTCGGGAACAGAGTGTGTTGGAGCCCAGCCTTGTCACTCGGTGCTTGGACTATCGACCAGGACAAACCAAATGTCCTCTCAAGTTCTCAACTAGAGAGTTTTATCTTTAAAGAAAACAATTTAATGTTTTTGGAGTAGTATAATTACTAACCTTGTTACGCGCTTAAAGACCTTCGTTGTTGAAGTGCAGTAATACCATTCTAACAACTGTCCTCAGGCTGCTCCCTATTATAGTTATGTTTGCAAGTCTATGTTTATATTTCTACAGCCACTTTATTCTTTTGTGATATCGTGTTCTCTTTAATATTATTATGTATTTTGTAAACATTTATTTATATTCGATTTATAATCTCATTTCCCCCAGTTACTGTATTTGATTGTATGACTGTGGAAATATGAAGACGGACATAATATTATCACTTATAAATTTGATTTGAATGATACTTTTACTTTTATCCTCTTCGCTACTAAGATATGATGATACACCTGATCTACTAACTCGGTCCTATGGTGGTTTTTCTCTATTTGATTTATGTAATATAACTGGTATTATATTATAGTCAATAAATGTAAATTTCGACGCCTGAAGTATAGTATACTTACAATACATTAACGAGATGTAATAGGAGATGTTCCATTTGCCAGTTCCGAGGCGCGTCAGGATAATGTCGAAACTGGCCTCCATACTGCTCCTGCTGGGAAAGGACACAGATAATGGATGGATGAGTCAGACCATGGCCTCGGTATTGGAGGAGGAATATCTAGCTACTGAAGGAGGAAGATCTGGCTACTGAAGAAGCAAGACCTGGGTACTGAAGGAGGAAAGTCTGGCTACTGAAAGAGGAAGATCAGTCTACTGAAGGAGCAAGACCTGGGTACTAAAGGAGCAAGACCTGGTTACTGGATACCCCGTACTTTTTTAATTGTGTACAGTAAGAGCTGGACTATTATAACCCCCCACCAGTCACATTCACAGTCTACAGACATCAAGACAGCTTCTGGGCCGGTGGGTGTCAAACATATCAATGTCTGTTTTATTGTGATGATGCTAATTGCTCATTCATTGCAAGTCTCAGGGTGAGCAGCGGTGTCCTTCATAGTGGCACCCAGTCTGAGTTCTTCCCCATGAAAACTGGAGTAAAATTAGAATGTATACAGATGCTAACCGTCTTTTCTATTTTCTTAGCTGCCTCTCTTACCAGAAAAGTTTAAACAGTCATATAAAGCGTGTGTGTATACGTTTACGAGTATACGTAAATATATGAATGTCTGTGGTTGTATGTGTATGTAAGAACGTGTACGTGTATGTATATGAGGCGAGGGTCTGCAATCCCACTACCTTTCTTCATGAATATAATTACACAATATTATCCTTTACACTGTGAATAGATAAAGAGCAAAACATATTTTAGGAAGTCGGTGAAGACTGCTACATACGCGTTGCTAGCTCCTTCAATTAGTTCTCCGCGCCGTTAGCCCACCAAGGCCGAGGCTGTGCTTGTGGTTGGCAAGACGTGCTTCAGCCATCCAATGTGTAGAGGACTGTACAAGGAATTGCGCCACTATACCCCGACCTTGGCTTCACGAGTTTTCTGTCTCGTTAACTATTTTTTTTTTAAATGTGACGCTGGCGGGCATGATTTATACTTTTGATAATAGAGACAAAATACAATATACCTAAGTAGACGTTGTCGATATTTAAAGGGATTTCTTCATTGCTTATCAACTTCAAAGCTTCTTCAGAGAAACAATGTCAATGGCGCCATTATCTTCTGATTTAACTTCTTGTTCACTCTCATTTAACAGCAACATTCATGTATGTTATTAATAATTCCTTCAATGAAGACTTTAGGTTCTTCTGAATTAAAAATTTCCCAAGTTAAGAATATTTGATAATCGATACACACGACTTACTATCTGGATAATTTCCCAATGATATGTTGATGCTTCGAGTCTGATGTTATGGCCGGTGTATCGTCTTGCAATTACTATTGGCAGACATATTGTTGCGTAATCACTTGCATGTCCAGCCGGGTATTATGTAATTACCTCTTATGTCCGGCCTTTTGTTGTCTATATCCGGTCAAAGATTACGAATTTTAGGCAAAAAATATATGAATGTCAAAAACTTGTTTAAATAAGTCACACATAAAATCTGTTATAGGGATTAACTGAAACAGACCGCTTTGGGTGCTACATAAAAAACTGATATTGTTCGGTCAAAGGTCACATGAACCACAGAAGTGAAATTTTTTAATCAAATAAAATCATGACAGCAGCAGTAATTCCAGGCTAAGGAACGAAAGTGCAGATAGTGTCGGTGCTAAGATCAGCTCTTTAACCAGTGCATGTTTATTACAGCGTGCGATATGTACTGAGAATGCTAATTTAGGCCTACATCATCCATTAGGCTTATGGATTGTGTAGACACTGCATAATGAATATCAACTCCCTAGAAAACATTCGGAAGATGACAAAGTATCTAAATCTGCACTCCCTTGAGAGACATGCACGGAAAGTGAGGAGCGATATGATCAAGGTGTACAAATGGAAGTCAGGGTTAATAACAGGTGTTAAAACAAAGGCTGTCCAACCTGGAGCGAACTCGTAGCAATGGTTTAAATTAGACAAATGTAGATTTAGGATGAGATGGTGACGGTAACTATTAATTGGTAGAAAAGATGGTAAGAGGGCCACAGAAAGGCTGCAGCTGTGATGGAAGAATGTGAAGGAATTACCTCGTACAGTAGACGAGTATTTTAATTTCCTTTTGAGTTTTTTGCTTCATGAATTCGAGGTGGTTCATTGTTTCGATCAGACTTGAGATGCGGCTGGCCAGGCATGTTATGTCACTTAGCCGAGAGCCCAAGGCTAGAGCAACTCTCTCTTTTTAGCCTGTGTCGGAGCCGTGTGTAGCGGTGAACTGTGTGTGTGACAATTCGTTGCCGTGTGGCTTGTGTGTCACCTTGCTCCACCGTTGTTGCGTCAGTGCCGACTTGTAACTAGGACCTTGACAATAAATGAAATTAAAAGCTGGGAGGAACGTTTGCACATTACTGCGCCTCAACAATGAGGTCTAGGCGCGTACACGCTTGTCATCAACAATATTGGGGATAGAAGTGAGCGGGTTTGGGCATGAGGAGAAATAACCTGTGGTGAAATTTACTCTGTTTACAAATATTTATGGCCTTCAAGGCAGCTTTTAGTTTGAGAATTTCAAAGCAAACACGTGGAAAAATAATATGGGATTCTATTTATTCTAACTATCAAATGCTATTAGTTGCTTGATTCTTTTTGTAAGGAACAGGGAGGAGAGAGAGACAGAAATGGTGGTAATATTTCCGTACGTTTGCCATTAATATGTTATTGAGTATACTCCTGTTTTGATCGTTTAATTTGGACAACATGAAGTAATAATTTCGAGTTACATAAAACTATTCAGAAATTTTGGATAAGTTTTATGCGTACTTATTGTCTATCATCAGTAAATAATGAATCGTAATAAGACTTTGAAGTGGTTTTCATTGCAGAATTTATACATTTCAATTATATGAATTTCATGAAGTGCAATTTAGGTTCTGCTGGGCTGTATCGTTGCGCTCTTTCTGTCTTTAACACTATCATATCAAGCAATATTTCACCGAGTGCTCAGTTGCGTGTAAATGTAAAATACAAACAATATACTACTCGGTACAAGTTGGCAAATATCTTCCATCAACTAACACCTTGTAAAAATATTTACTAATACTATACTGATAATTTTCCACGACCTATTCACTATTCACGTTTTTTTATGAAGGAAGTGGTATGTGAGTCTATAGGTAGTACTGTACTTACCGTGTGCTAGTCTTCTGTGGCAACCTTGGGAGAATCAACTGCCGCCTTTTCTCTCCATACTGTAATGCTTCTATGATTTAGAAAACAATAATTTTCTTCAAGCACAAGGAATTTCACTCATAGAATTGGTTAAATTAATTTGCAAAACCAAATGATGCCACAGTTAAACTTGATAACAAGCATAAATTGAAAGTCACTGAAGGGCTCTGCAGGAGGCAGGTGAACGCTTGGCGCAGCAACTGACAACTGAATCAGGAAGGAACCCACCGGTATTTCAGCCAAGGTTGTGTTCCCTGATAGTGACATGCGGTCCTCCTCTTTCATTTATCTATTTTCTTTATAGTCTTAAATAATTTAATATATATATTATTTTCTCTTCTTAATGAATATCCTGTATCTTTACGCTCTTACTCGATTATTCACTCTCATCAAGACACCCTTTGGTCTATTCCAACACTTACACTCCTCTCAATTTTCATATTATATCGTGCTGTTCTTCCAACCTTCCGCGAATTACGTTTTGCACGATGTTTAAAGTTTACCTTTACGACCTCTAATTGAGCAATAAACACTATAAAATGTTCTTTTGTATTTATATTCTGACTTATTTATTAACTTCATTCTTCATTACTTACAGTAGGTATTGTTGATGGCATTTCCTGTTAATAATCCTTCTTCTTTCACTTAACACAAAACCTTCCACCGTATACAAGTAACACCGTTGACTCCCGAGCCAGTACCATCCCATCACCTCCCTCCCTCGCAACAAATAATTCCCCGTCACCAGCCCCCCCCCCCCTCAGCCCCACCAAAACGCCCTGCTTTTTTCACCATCACTTTCACTCTCCGACCACAACTACTCCCGTTACCGGCCACTCACAACTCCCTCCATCACCACCACCATTTTCACACCTTACTCCCCCATATCTCACTCCCTCATTACTCGCACTTCCCATCACTCACTCTCCCATGTATTGACTGATTTTGGCACCATTATGAAGATATAGTGAGAGTTATAGTAGGAAGGAGTGCAAAGTGAGGAAAGTTGGTAGCGTGGTTCAGTAATTATTAAATATGAAAATAATCTTTGAGGGAATTTTCTAAACACCAATGCTGGGTACATGCTATTTATTAGTTAACTGAATAAATCCGGATAAAATTCATATTGTCATTATATGGTCATTACCAGGGACATATCGCGCACGAGATCATGACACCTAGACATATACATGACCTCGGTACACTTCCTAATACAGTAAATCATCATAGGTTACTCACCTGTAACCTGTGGAAGGCTCAGCAGCTGGTGCTGCTGGGGAGAGTATTCATCCTCCAGACCCGGGACTCGGGCTTGAGTGTGACTCCGACTAGATCTGTTGTCGTGTGCTTGCGGGTCGCGAGGTCCAGTGTACTCACCATATCCGGGCCGACCCTGGCATCTCCTTATCATTACTCTTATGGGTGTGCCTGACCTTTGTCCCTTGTTAACATGTGGTTGGAGTCACTCGTGTGGTTAATCCCCGACCACTCTCACTCCCCCACCACTCTCACTCCCCCACCACTCCCACTCCACTCACACTCCCCTGCCACTCTCACTCCCCACCACTCACTCCCCACCACTCCCACCTCCCACCACACCCCACCACACTCCCCGCCACTCACACTCCCCTGCCACTCACTCCCTGCCACCTCACCCCCTGACCACTCCCTCACCCCCGCCACCTCACCCCCCTGCCACCACACCACACTCCCCACCACTCCCACTCCCACTCCCCACCACCTCCACCCCCCACTCCCTGCCACTCTGCTCCTCCACTCACACCCTCACTCACTCCCCTCACTCTCCCCTAGGGCTCCAGGTGGGCCCCAAAACGTGGGGCACTGTTCGGCCGCGCACTCTGAACTTCATCATTGTTGGCATGAAGCTTTTCACCTTCATCTAATTCAGCCAAAAGATGATGGTACTTTTGCAATTAATTCGATATTGGCAGCTTCGCTGTCCAGTGAAAAACGAGGTGGTAAAGAAACAGAGCTGCCTCACCCTTTGAGAGAGGTTGCTATCATCCACAGGCTCTTTGAATGAATGCGGTTGCAGTGTGTTACTAGCAACAAAAGCACATCAGAGTCCCTTGCAAACGCCACACGCTTCTTGTGCCTGCCTCCTCATGGGCTGCATTCATTGTATGTGTACCGTACCTCCATACTGTACATACATCAGCTTCCGTTTTCACTATAATTATCATAAGCAAGAGCACATCACACTCGAATCCTCACATTTTGACGATTTTTTACAGTAATTTGGGTCCGCAATTTGAGAAGCCATTCGGTGCCTCGTATCGACTTCACCTACAGTAAATTAAACGCCCCTTCTTTGTTGAGCGACTCCAGTTGGATGTTGTTCGTTGTCTTCTCTGGATGCGCAAAAAATTTCGGAAGAGATCATCGGCTTCAGTTGCATTATTTTCATAAATATTTCGTATGTAAATAAGAAGATCCATAGGTTACTAGAAAATATAGCGGGGGACGAAGATAATTATAGTATATTGTGGCACGAGGTGCGTGGCCCGGCGGCCGAACTCATATAGCAAACATTGTCGACGGCAGGACAAAGACGACGCACTCTCATTTTCCTGAACAAAAATGGCAAACTTACATCATCCCCATTTTTTCCGCTTTATGTCTTGCAAATTGATCATAATTTTGTGTTAAGAGGCCCACGACCAGGAAAAAAACCCGCTTATCTTGTATTTTACAGGTCGTATGGTAAATGTTACTGCTCAGTGATATGGAAATACATTATAAAGCTCCTCTGAAAAGTTGAGGTAAATAACATCAGAATTTCACACACTGAATAATTCAGGGATTGCAAGGAGAGATACAGCCTACTCTGTATAGTGGCAGAGGACTTCTGCACACAAATATTGCCAATTTATGATTTTATAATTTTCATGTTGGACAGATTAAGAAAGTTTTTAAAAAACACGGTTTTAAAACGCACTATAATTAATACAAAAAATATTGGTTTATACCAAGAAGTCTTATTTTGTACTTAATTCCTTTTGTCTTCAGCCCATTTTCTGATAAATTGTTCCTTTTTCTTTTCTCTTAACAAATACTTTGCGTTTCTAATTATTTTTACCTTGTCGTGCCACGGGGTATTTAACTGGCATAATGTAATTTTTTTAGTAAAAACGTCCAGCAGTGTACAGTACATTATGAGTCTCACATAGTTCACTTGTTAGTACGACTGTAGATTTACTAGCTACGTGGATCAATTGTTTGTTTGATTATAGAGTTAGAGATTCCTGGCTCAATTACTAATTTGACTGTGTACATGTGCAATCAATTATTAATGACCTGTAAATCTGACGTTGTAGTTGCTAACATGCGGTTTTTATTAATTGGTGTGACTGTACAGTTATCGACTTCTGTTTATTCTCTCGTTTGGCTGAATATAACTGCTAACGTCTATGAGGGCCGTGTTATATCTTCTAAGAAAAAAAAATATATATATAATTTAAGGGAAAATAACACAGTTTACATTATATATTTTAATGCAAAACATACAGGTGAGAGACCAGGTAAGAAGGGAGATGAGCATAATAAGTGGAAAGGTCATCTTAGTTCACTAGCAGAAATTAAATATCAGCAACAGTCAAGACATTGGTGTTACAGTCAAAGTAACTTGACTAGATAAAATGACTAGGAATATAACTTGGAATAGAGTGAAACGGAAAAACTGACACAATAACTGGAATTCAAGAGCATCTTGTTGGGGAAAAGGGCGTGGAGTAATTTGTTTCTCGATTGTTGATCAGCGGCGAGTCCGAGTCATAGCCAGGGACCATCAATCACAGGGACTCTGCTAGAACATATGTGAGATAATGGGATTCAGCTCATGGAATGTATAACAAAGTTGAATGAAATATCTGAGACAGTACAAACACACATTCCACAGATGTTTCCTACTGATGTGTGTACGCAAAGACAAAGGGTATATGGAGTGACACTGTTGACAATATTACTAAAACATGAACAGAAATTATTTTTGACATCAACGCATGTATATATATATATATATATATATATATATATATATATATATATATATATATATATATATATATATATATATATATATATATATATATATATATATATATATATATATATATATATATATATATATCTGTATATATATATATATGTATATATATATATATATATATATGTATATATTATTTTCATTATATAAAATATTTTTCTTTATATTTACATGATCAATGAACGTAACTCGTATATTTCACATCTTCATTGTCAGTTTGTGTGTGAAGCGTCCGTGGTGGTGTGAGTGAGTTGGTCCGGGTTGAGAAAAGTCTTTTACATGTAAAGATAACTCAAACCTGAATATATCAATGTTGTGTAAAACAAGAGAAATTATTCACCAATTTTGATATAGGCATTTAAATAATAAACCATTACATTTATTATGGGCGAGCCAATACTGCACCATGACATCTAATATGGTCATACAAATACTCAGCCATTATCTTTAATCTAAAATTTATCAAGACAAAAAAAAATGTGTTCCAGTTGATGTCTGTGATTCACTATGGTTACACAGGCAAACCACTTCTGTGAAGGATCTCTGCACAGGTACACATTGTGAGGTTACTTATAGTGATTGTTCGTATGGCTTGTCATATTCATATTAATTTAAAGATGTAAAATCTACAGCGAATGAACACGCACATAGATTTTGTGACATCGATCTATAATTGAGATGGTAAAGAGTATCTGGTTTTTGGTGTTTTTAAGTGCCACTATTAAGGCTGAAGCCCCAAGGTTCTCTGGACCGACCAAACATGTAGAATGATGTGTGTTTACAGTGAATTGTTGTTTACTTGTAGCAGTGATTCTACTGTGGTTGCTTGTTTGCATTATGCCTTGTGAACCGGTGGTGGTGGATTTTGTGTGCATGTGTGTGATGGGTTGGTGGTTCTTTCTTCTCCACTATGAGTCGTGAACCGGTGGTGGTGAGTTTGTGAACTGGTGGCGGTGAGTCCTCTGTGTTTCATAAACTTTGAACCAGCAATGGTGATTCATCTGATGGCGTCAGAAGAAGTAACCCAGTGAAGATGGTTTATTTGCTGCCGTATATCAATAATTACGGACAGTGAATGATTCCTTAGCTATTACATAGTGAAATGAACCTTTTTTTTTTGTCTGTATGATAAAATATCTGTCAGTATTGGTTAGCGTGTGTTATAAGGTGCATGTGTACCAGTAGCGGTCTTCTGTGTGACAATAGTTGTATACTCAATATATTTTTTTTGTCATGTCTTGTGTTAGTCGGCGAAGATTTCTAAAGTTATTCCATTGTTGTGTTTGTGACAAGGTGTAGTGAACCCTCTTGTGTCTGCTGTCGTATTTTTTAATGAAATCTATTTAAAACGAATTCCAAGAGAACGGTAAACTTCAAACGATACGCTGATACAACGTATCTAAGTATTTGCGAGAAAGTTATTAAAATAAACATCTGGTGCCTCTGATTGTAAAGAAAATGATATTCGACCTTCCTAACATATTCTATCGTCTTGATATAGCGGTTTGAGGTGACGTGGTTTGTTGTAGCGAGTACAACTCTTCGTTATTTACTGTGGTGTCTTCTTATGCTGTTTGCTGTCGCCAATTTTTTTTTCATTATACACAGTAACTTGTCTCGATGTGAGATTTGCTGTCACCAGTACAATTGTACATTATACACTGACACGTTATAGTAGGTATTCTATTTCGCCTGTACATGCTACGGTATACGCTGTGTACAGTGAAAACCAAACATGAAAAACTCACCATATTATAAGCTCTTGTGTCTACAGTCCCAACATATCTTCACTGCCCATTAGTTATATAAAAAGTTATACAATCCGTATTTGTCTGTATCTGTGTATGGTAAAGTAAAACTACATTAAAATAAAGACAACTTATCGTGGTTTCCATAGCAAGGATACCTGGGAACTGTGAAGTGTTGGGACTTAAGGTAACAGGAGCTAGGGACGCAGTGTACTCAGTACACAGTCACCGTATCTTTTGAGTGATATTAATTTGTACGAAGTTACCTCTGTACATAGAGGAAAATCATTCAGGTTAATCAGTTAGCTAAATTATTGGTTTTTTACCTTGAGCACACACGAAGAACCACTCACCTGACCTCACGTTACCAGTGTGGTATAACTGCTTTTCATATAATTCATAAAATTCATAAAATTTAACGACATAATTATGTCTGATATACTCTGACTCTCTTATCCATCACCGAGGTGATGATATGTCATGAATTCCTCCTACTCATGAGTAACAAAAATGTGTCGTGAGGTTAAAACATTGTTTAACCTCCAACAAGGGTTTGTGGTGCAGCACGTACTGTATACACCACTGATCGCTGGACAATAATAAGCGATCACTTGTCCTGTTAATAGCACTGCACAAAATAACTCCAAATACCCACATTTATGTACATTAAGGGGGTCAATGGAACGGATGTAGTGGTATTTTTGATAATTCGGTATCTACCTTAGATTCCTTTGTTCATACCCTATATCAGATCTTATTACACTGGGCACAGAAATATGCTGATCATTTGAATACTAACACATCTAGCACTTCACAAAATCTTCAAACGGTACTATCTTCAAATTGTATCACTAAGCATTAGCGAGCCAGTAACTTTTATTATATAAACAAAATTAACGTACTGTAACTAATGCACTGGCGTTCACAATCATAACGATAGGAAGTAAGTGTGATTGTCCATCGAAATCAGTAACAATCAGTAGCATCTTCTTGTTGCCAAACTGTCACTTCTCTTATATTATTTATGTGGTAGAAACAAGGATCTGCCATATTTCTGTCACTTGAACACAATATGTCATGGTTTTCCACCAGCTGGTTTCACGTCACACTTATCACCAGTCACTATTTGCTCACAGGTACTTACTTGAAACACCACAACTCCCTCCCAGGTAATCCTATAGCAACACATCACTTGGGTGTATTCTGGAGACAACTCAGTCATCTCTTCACCGCGTGTGGCTTGATGAGGGGCAGTAGAATGTTAAAGAGCTTCGACAACATTATTTAGGGCCCAGGACGTAATAAAGTAACTTGAGAAAGAAAGGGAAGATGTGGACATTCAAACACATCATCTAAGGCCAAGGAAGACTACAGCAAGGAAGGACCAGAGCCACGAGCAGATTACACTGAGGTTAGCGGCTCCACCTGCTGCCTTTCGTCTTTGTATTGCTGCCATCTTGTCACCTGTGTGAGATTGGGAACACTATCAGTACACAAAGCATTACTTACTGTGCTCTTAAGGGCATTAGATTAATCATCCCATGTTTTTTATTTATAATATTTATGCGAGAGCAATTGGGAGACAAAGTTTGGACAATTTAGTCATTTTCTAGGGGTGTCAGTCAACTTAGAAGAGGGTCAACGAGTGTGAGAAATCCACCAACCTGCCTATTATTTCTCTTCCGCTATGTATTTGCATTACATATTAACTGTACATCTATTTTTCTCATTTAAATATCTAGCTCTGTACGTCTGTGTCTCTCCTATGTGATTGAATTATTTCCCTTTATTTGATTGGTCGTCTAACCATAAGCCACTGAATTCAAGGTGTGAGAGACAATGTCATGCCAAATTATTTTAGAAGCCTTGACTCTCCACACGCATAATATAATATATTAATGCATACGCTATTGTGAACCTTATAATATAGCTAGAAAATCTGTAAAATGACTATGGAATAGTTTCTCAAAGAAGAACACGACCTACCTTTATGAAATTTACTTAAAAGAAGAGGAAACATACTTATGACATTATTCATTTGATGAATTCAGAGGTTACTGACTGCAGTACGGCAGCAGTGATGCAGGCATTAGCGGCCAGTAAACCAAATGAAAGCAAAAGCACTGTGAGACTAATACGATCAATAAATAATTCAGTATACAAAGCTCCCTGTTTCGTATAAAGGTAATTGTAAATCACCTGTGAACCATTAATTATTTACCTCGAAAAAACGGACATAGAAAAGGGATACAGATAATTACAGGTAGATGAATCATGAGAAACTGTGTGTGTGTGATGCTGGCCCAGGTTAATGGCGCTCCTCGACCATCACCTCTAACCTCCTTCCCAAGCAGCCGGGCCAGAGGCATCAACATCAGCCTCCCAGACTTATCCAAACTCTTTACCGAATATCACAGTGCTCATAAAGTAAGTATTTATCAAACGAGTTCACGAAGTAGGTAGTCTTTCGTAAACATAACCCAGTTGTGAAGTTACAAGCTGTACTGAAACCAATGGATGGTTTCTGCCCTATATGAGTGTGGTAAAGTCACTCTGGGTGTAATCAAAACATTTATCCCAATTATTAATTTTAAGTGATTTTTAATACTCCTGAACCTTAATTGGGTGAGTTTAATAGTTGGAACCGGAAAAGGTTAACTTTGTAATTTTGTAGATGGAGTGTTATTTGCTGAACTGAAAAAAAATTAATACTTACCTCACTGAAATATACTTCCAATTGAGAAAAGTGTGCCATTAATTAAGTCCCTCAATTCAGGAAAACTGTATGTATGCAGACAATTGAGTCAACTTTATGTATTAAACTAAGGGATTAGAAATATTCATACTAAAGTGTTATGATATTTTGTTAACTGAAATTTGAGTTGTCGACCCGAGAATTATTATTCCTAAGTGAGTTTATTTTTTGAACTGAACAATTTTAATTATTCGCACTTGACCATTTAATATTTCCACCATTTAACATTTCATTTGTGTCTGTGATTGTCTTATATTGGAGCCACAAACCCTTACCTCAGTACTGTATTACCTGCAAGACATTTGCAAACAAAATGCAAATCAATTTTGTTTGTTGCATTATCATGGAAAGTAAAGATGTAATTTTTATTCTATATGATGACCATATACACACAAACATACATACAAAATAGACGTATTATAAATTTAAGTAAAAGTTTGAAAGGTATAAATCCCTTTTCTCACACGTTCCGGCTTACCATGTGAGACAAAGACGTTGGAAAAAGCAGGTTGGGTGTTAGAGGCGCTGCAGGTGTAATTGCCGGAGTCTTGGTAGCGGGCATCAGTGATGACCAGGTGAGAATGGGTCTTCTTGGGTCCCGTCTCCGTCGACACGTTGATGCCTCCTCTTTGTGTGTCATAGTTGATCATGTGCTCGTTGTGGTACCAAAACACATACTGTGGTGGAGTCGGGCTCTGACGAGAGAGGAAAATGTATTACTACTCACACAATAACCTTCGTGTCAACAACCAACATCTACACTGACACCTTCACAATGTGTAGCTTCAGTAGTCGATTACTTACTACATTACATTACCTTCTTAACATACCTGCGAACGTAAGAGTAATGTTGGTACCTACAAATACTTGGCTGACATGTGACGTTACCAGAACCCATTACCATGAGCCCTGTGCTGCCTACCCACTCTAGTGCCACGTTGATGCTCCACTAACATACTGATTTACTATCCCTTCCATGAAGAATTATAATATAAGTATTATTTACCCGTTTCAAATGTCTTTATCCCTACTAGTGAACTATCCATTTGACATTCAGTTATACCTATGCCCTCCCTCCAACTTGCCTGCCTCACCTGCTTGATTACACAGACGAGTTTGATGGTGGAGCCAAGCTGCACATGGTAGTCTTTACTGCCCAGGATGAAGGCCTGAGGAACCACGACGTGTAGATTCACAAACTGGGAGATCACACCTGTGCCCGTTGACAGCTGTATTCATGAGAGACCACACTTTGATTACACAGAAAAGTCTACATCATAAGTAAACAAAAGAAATGGTACATAAGCACATAAATAACAGAGAAGCTGAATAACAGATACGCATATGTGTAATAAGGAAAGGTTACAGTAAAATACATTACCAGTGTTCTTTAGTTTTCAGTGTATAATGACTGGATAAATAACTTGAAGACTTGAGCCTGAGTTCTGGTTAGGCAATGCTAACGAACTCTGTAAGTACGAACAACTCTGCAGGTCTAAAGTCACATTGAGACTCCAGAAGGAAGTTTTCTGCCTTACGTAGGAGTCTGTTTAGGAGGACTGGGGTGAGAATCTTGCCAGCTATGGACATCAGCTAGATCCCGAGGTAGCTGCCAGCGCCTGACCAGTCTCCCTTGTTCTTATTAGATATTGAAGATAATAGCGTCTTTAAGATCTTGGGGGATTTCCTCCTGTTCCCATATATTCTCCAAGAGAGAATGGAGACGGCTGGTCAACAGTGGTCCTCCTGCTTTGTACACCACAAGTGGTATTCCACCATATTATGTGACTTTGTTAATCTTCATCTATCCTCTTGATCTTCACGCTTATTATATATATATATATATATATATATATATATATATATATATATATATATATATATATATATATATATATATATATATATATATATATCAACATCAAGGCTGGGACAAAGGTGAACATCTTGACACTTAATCTTCATTATTAGCTAAAGTTTCGGTTATCACAGTGACCGTTATTACCGAAATTTATATAACACAAAAAACAATATACATTAAATGCAAGTGAAACAGGTATATATTAATTTAAAAAAGTAAAAGATTCCAACAGATAACGTTTTCTAAATCATGAGAGGAGAGTAGATGAAGAGTGACGTTAAATGAAGTTACGATTACAACAATTAATTATACAAATATGAAATAAAGCGAAATTAAATATAAGGATACAAGGGGCCTACCACTCTAGGAGACACAAGTTCAACTGAGAACCCCTTCTGTATTAACTACTCGATGTGAAACACGGTGACTGGATGCAGAAATGAGACATACTCTGAACTACTTAAAAGAGCATGTTAAGATATTACTTGGAGTAACACGTAAAGACAGAACAACAGACTAAAGGGAGTCATCTCAAAACATACCACAATATCATATTACAAGATTTAAAGACTTGGTTTAGCGTAGACACAACATATCCCCCAAAAAACAATAAAAGTGAACCATCGAGCTCTCCACCTGGATTTAACAGGCCAAAGTAAAGGCTGACAAGCAGATCAATGAATGAGATCAGGGAAATTTTAATCTCCCATGTCTCTGGGAGCCTTCCCTTCTCCTACCATATGACCTTCCCTGCAAGTCTCCTTCTCTATAGTCCTCTGAGTCTCCGTCCTTCTACCCTATGAGACTCCCTCTCCCCTGCCTTATACGTTTCCCTTCCTTGATATGAGTCTCCTGCCCCAATAAGTTTCTCTATCCCTACCATGTTGATTCCCTCCCTCTGTTCTGCGAGTCTTTCTCCTTTGTTCCACGAGTCTTCCTTTTCGCCACTTTCCAACTTCTCCCCTCCCCTGTCAGTCTCTGTCTTTCTGTCCTATGCTTCTTTACTATGAGTTTCCCTCCCCCTTAGCTACTGAATCACCTGGTGAGTGTTTACTTTTTACCCAGTGAGCCGTTCTCCTTAATCTTTTGAACCCCCTCCCATCCCCCTACTCTCTGAGTCTTCCATCTTTTCTCCTGTGAATTTCTCGCAAACTGCCACGAGAATCTTCCTCCTCCTATCTTGTACAGTAAGCCTCACTCCCTCTGTCCTGTCAGTCACTCTCCCCCTGTCTTGTGAATCTCTCTCCTCTATCACTGTGAGCCCCGCCTCTATATATCTGTTTCTGTGCTTTTTGAGTCTCCTTGTTCCAAGCCTGTGAGCCCTTACAACACTCACCTGACACTCGTAGGTGCCGTTATCCCTGCGTGTGGTGTATTTAACCTGCAGCGTCCAGTCGTCAGATTCCTCTGGGTGCAAGACAGTGAAGCGCTCGTCGTTGGTGTAGGTGAAGATTCCCGTGGTGAGGATGTGCCAGTCTCGCCTCCTGAACCACGACACCTGCAGGACAATTGACTCGTCAGTGGGATGTGCAGTAGGTGTTGCTGTACTGGTCGGTATGACTGTACTGATCACATGCATGGACAAACTTTCTTTTCCCGTTTGTTGCATCAGTAACAGGACACACAGAAGATCACTGTTCAATACAATGTGACAATACACACGGCTCATAGAAGGAATTTGTTACAATGGTCATATCTTAAGACAAACTCTTTTTATACCTCTCTGATAACACAAAATAAATCTATAAAACCTCATTATTTTAGACAGACACAATGACTAGTGAGCAATATTAATATACTTACGCAAAACAACTCTGGTGTGCAGTAATAATTTGATATTACGAGTGACTCGGTTTGTAGATATTCAGTGTTTTATATTGCAGAGGTATATACCATCAACGCTGTCGGAAAACTTTTAAAAATGGCCTGTGGATGGCTGGGGCCACATTCCCCACCGATGGGTCAGTGACCTTATCCCCAGTGGACGAAGTTATTTCTCACATCTGACATAAAAAATTTCACAAACATTCTTGCAGGAAGGGGAAGGTTGTGTGTACTGGTGGCAGAGTGGATGTTGTACTGCTGTATTGTTTTCTTGTGTATTGTGGTGGATGGTACTGTTAATGATGATGCTTGGCCACAGTGACCAATAATTAAGTGATTGAATTAGTTCGCTTCCATTTTCTTGGTACAGTCGTGTTAACTCATACACGGTATAGACTTCGCTAAATAAACCAAAGAAAGTAATAAGAGATAACAATTGGGTTTCTTTTAACAACGTATCCTAACGTATAACGTAAAGGAAGCGATCTTCATAGTCTATCAAAGTAAACAAAGGGTAACTAGATGTGGCACATGATAGTCCAGAAGATAAGTTCTCCAATTATGTGGGACACGATCACCTCGACTTGTGACCTGCTGACCCACAGTTAAAGAAGGTTTATCCCTAACTGCTACTCCCAAATCAAGTTTAGTACATGTATGATGTATAGGACAAAGGTTATCGTGTGGAAACTTTAATGTTTATTAAGAGACAACCTCAATACTACTACGGCCAAAAGTTACCAAAGTGTAAATGTGAATAAGGAAGAAAAAGCAGCATATTTCGCGAGGTGCTCAATTGTCTGGCATATAACAGTAACCAGGGCAAAGGACCTATAAAATATTGTGTTCATTGGCGCAGGGAATATTTTGGGCAAAAATAACCTTACCATTTACCCCATAGGCCCAAAATCAAAAGGCCGTTATCATACTACAGTCAACTTAACCTTCAAGCCATTGGGACAAAATCGAGAGGGACCTGCCTCTCCCAATAGTTTGGTAACCAATTAGCATACATGAAAACTCGTGTTGTGGTTCGGAGACTAAAATGTCCCACACTGATGCATGGAAGCCTGGAGCTCGAGTAAGGAAAAAAAAAGACAAACAGGTGGACAAACGAACAGATGGAAGACAAATACCAAATGTATGCTTCATTTAGCGTGTACGTCTCTTTTTATGACTACTCTCGTGTAAGGTTTTTATATACTTGAAAAGTGAATACAGTTACCTAGGCCTGGCAGCATGCTGGGGGCAGTGTAGATACAGCACACTATATATTAAGCCTTTGGTAAACAAGGAGGCAGCGAAGCCGGTATTATACTCGATCACTTCACAGCTCTATTCTTACAGCCCACTTATTATTAGAAGGTCTGCAATAGCTTCTTTTTTAAAGTCTTAATTTTAGGTAACAGTACTATAACTATCACCCTTCCCTACGCGTTCTCTGCCGTCTCCTTATGACACGGCGCACTGAAGACTTTGAGGTGAGGATACGCAAGAAAAGAGCAAGACCGGCATTACACTCCACTATCTTTCACCTCCCAACCTGTAATTTAGGAACTCATTCAGTGGGTGGCTGTGGGATGGAACCAATCAATGATGGGTCAGTAAGCAAGTGCTATGTTTACATAACCACCACACCCCTTGTTGTTATTGTCGACATATAATTCTAATCTGTCCATGATACATAGAGCCTCTCAGTAACCATTCATGAAATAATGTGCGGCGAACACTTACAGTAGTTTCCCCGAGTACCACCGTAACACAATAGAAAACCTAAGTTCACCAGCCTGAGGATCCCTTGGCACGTTTCACAACTTGTAATTTATGCTACGACCTTTCTAGTTCAGTCAATACCGAGTTTAATAAATGTTTTTTCTATCATATTTTTTCTGTTGCATGCTAAACTATCATTTCATAAGTAATGTGTACGTTTTTTTTAGACATGCTGTGGGTGTTGTCTGAATTACATGAAGAATTAAAAGATAAATAGTTATCGATTTACTTTTCTTTCCTCTTTTCGATTACTTATGGTGGGATAATTACATTCACTTAACATGATTTCACTTTACGTGGTACTATTTAATAACGTATCTACCGTGTTAAGTGAGATGTTACTGTATCATTACTGTTAAAAAAGGTGTAGATATTGATTTTTCTTTCATGACTAACTTTGAGAAGAAGATGTTTCAGAATTACCACCAGAACTATTAGTGGAATAGTTACAACAGATCAGGTTGATTGTCTGAAATGTGAACAAAGCTAAGTTGGGTTTCTGTTCAAGTGTTACATTAATTTCAGTTCAGTTAAACACTGCACACTGTGCACAGTGATGAGAGATTCTGTTATAAATGATTTCACTGGGAATAATTACAACCCTCCAAAAGGTCTTAGCTAAAAGTTCGGTACTCTGATATGAATAATATTTCATAGTATAATACCTTAATGCTAACGATTGAAATAAGATAGTATATTAAAACTGGACAAATAAATACAACTTTATACTTTGTTCGTTGTAACCAAAATGTACAAAGGCTTGAGGCTAATTTAACAACGACAATATGAGAGATTTTTTTTACATCTGGCAAAATAGGGAGTGGTAGCCATATAAACGACCTCGACACAACGAGATATTTGCTTTAATATTACTTCGATTTCATAGTATGTTCACGATTGTGAGTTTCCTTCTGTCGAATGTAAACAAACACAGCTCTGCCACACTGCACAAAACCAGACGAGCTCCTGTAAACGCACTAGTGAAGGGGACTGTACGTAGTATAGTGTATTTTAATTAATATGCTGTAGCGGGTATTTTCACTTATACAAAGTAAGTAGGGTTAGTAGTGATCGCAGGCTTGGTAAGTGTTTGATGGTGTTCGTAGACATAATACGTGTGTTTGACTTGATGTAAATACGCAAAGTTTGATGGCGGAGTAGCTAATGATGACTCAACTGACTCTACCCTCTTCCCACGAACACAAACTCTTTATAAATACTGACCATAAAATATATCACTGTCGATAAAATTAAATAATCACGTTACTTCAAATTCCAAGTCGTTAAGGTATAAGACAGATCCGAGAATTTAAAATGTAGTAAAAATCATCAAATTTACTCAAGAAGTGAAGCTGAATATCAAATCATGTCAGTCCATGTGAACCGAACACACGAGAGGAAAGAGATAATTAAAATTTTTTATGAAGAACGAAAACATCACATTATGTTTTCATTTATTTAATTACTCTAGTATCAACGATTCTTCTTGTGTATGTGAAAACCCGCTTTTCATTGTGAGATAAAGATGAATGTATAATGTCTGTATACCTGTACATGTGTAGTGTCTAAGTACAATTGGCGGTATTGGAGATACATAAGTAAGGCTTATAAAATGTGAAAGTGTCACAGGCATGACTTCCCGTTAAGGACAGTGTGGATATAGGACATTGTATACTAAGTCTTCAGTACGAAAGGAGGCAGCGTGGCCAACAGTATCAGAATTAATATCAGCTGCAGTATAGTATCAGCATCAGTGGTGTCAACAATAGTACTATTAACAGCAAAAGTAGTGGCAGCAGGAATTTCACCATCAACCATCATCAACAACTTCAGGAAAATCATCAATAACCGTAACCAATCAACAGTATCATCTGAAACGATCCCCAGAGTTCAAGAAAAATCACCCAAATTTTCCATAAACGATTATTATTATTTTCCCCGAGGCGAAGAGGATCCTCCGTTGCAGCTCCTCTATCTTTTTATATATGGAGAGGAGAGGGAAGGTGGTACTGAAACGACAGGTTAAGAGCTAAGGTTTATCCCTGACCTTTTTTCTTCACCACAAGAGTTTCCTTCAGAGAGGTGTAACCGGACGCCGCACCGCCGCTGGTCTAATTCCTTTTGACCACTCACCTGACCTGTCGGCCGTGGCTCCCTTTGCCGCTAACTTTGATCAGCTTAAGAAGTCCGCTCTGTTGCTATACCACCCGCTTTGTTTACCCTTAACTCCACTAATTGTCCAACCTGACGAAGTGGCAACATTTACGCCTGCGTCTATTAAGAACTCATCGATGACGTGAGCTTGTTTGGAACTGGTAAGGATTTACTACTCCAACATTTTCTCCACTGCTCTCCATTACTCTTCTGGTCTTGTTTCTCAGTCTCAAGAGTAATCCTTTAGGTTAACTTTATTTCTTGGATGCCTCTACAACATATTCTATAATTATCTCCTAAGTATTATTATAACCCTATGTGTCTCGCCCAAGATTACTCCCAATGCTGGACAAAAGTGATATTGCTAGTGTTAGCTTTCAGTAGAGCAGACTTCATGAGATTCTCTTTAGGTGTTCCCAAACACTTGTCAAGGCTGATGAATAAAATTCTAGGCAAAAGAGATCAATAAAAACACCTAGGTAAATCTACCTTATTTACATATATTTACAAATAAACAGCACAGGACATATTATAAATGCACTTTCTACCTAATTGGGAGTCAGCATAAGCACCACTGACTCCCACCTATCATTCCCTAGGAAAGGATTCACAAACCTTAAGCCACATGATGGCTCAGAGAAGAAGAGAGGCAGAGAGGAGCAGAGACAGACCTCTGCCTAGAACCAAGCCCTGGAGAAGACAAGGAAGGAGAGGCAGTAAGCTTCGCTCATCTGCGTATGCGCAGATGAATGTCATTAAATTCACGAGCTTGCATTAACTACTACAAGGTTTGAGGTAAGGTTATAACGGGAGAAGGACACGAATATTAATGGGAACCCAATGAGGGATAATATGAGCTAAAATAAATGTTCTAACAATGAGAACACAAGCAACAATTGGCAACCTACCAATTCAAGCAGCCACACATTATTCTTGGCTACATTTTCTTGTGGATCTGAAGATAAATCCAAAGACTACTCTTGATTTCTTCCTTTTACTGTGACCAAACAGGTAATGGATGAAATTGACTTTAATCATTGATTTTTTATGTTAGGTGAACTTTTGGGCTTGCATAGCCCCATACACTGGCATGTTGGCAAACGGATTTATTATCGAAAGTTGCCAACTTCTTATTCTTGAGGTTAACCACAGAAAGGGTTCGATTCCCGGTCTTTTTGATTCAGCTTACTTGTAAGGAAATTCTGTATTGGCTCTAGCGAAAGATTCAAACACTAAACGGAAGGCCCCAGGGGGACAACAAAAACCAACTTGCCTCTCCTTGGTGTGGGAAAATGGAATTACAACTCTAAAAAAATGAATCCACGAGTACCTTCTCTCGAAGAGGCCAGGTACAGTGCAGTACACATACGAAAATACGAAACGTATCTCCTTCCACAGGGGCGATGGAATTGGGAAAAAAAGCAGTCATTGCTACACCAAACACGGAACGACAAGAGAACCCTGAATTATACGACTCCGTGCAAATTCAGCGGTTACATTTCAAAAAATTAATGTATTTATATCTAAGTGCATTAAAACTTACATGCATGGCGTTTGCGAAATGATGAGCTCCAGGTTGAACTAAAGAACTCGAGCCAAGTCGACGCCCAATGAATTTATGCCAGTTCCATATTTATGGAGTAAGAGAGTATATTTCCCAATTCCTTAATTCCTGTAAATGGGTGGTAACAAGCCTCGTATTTCAGCATTTGGAAGATAAGATCGTGAGCTGGATGGCGGATGAAGACGTGGTTGATGGTCGATTCTTCACGGCATTAACCAACAGTTCTCGAAGGAGGACTTGGACTGCGATGTTGATATTTGGGAAAACTGTTCTGCCCCAAGCATGCTACAAGTGTCAGGAGTATGGACATAGCACCGTCAACAGGATGAACCCTGCAGCTTGACCGCGTTGAGCCTATATTGATGAATGCGAGAGGGAGTGCAAGGCCGAGACCCCGAAGTGCCATATCTGCACGGTGAACCGGTTCATACAACAATATAGCTTCTCGCTGGAAATACAAGGTGTGGGAGAAACACCATGATGATTTGCAGGGTTGCAGCACTCTAAAGGCTGAGCTGTAAGAACGCAAGGAAACAGGTTGAGGAGTCTAAGAAACTTGGTGTGGGTGCCTGGACATTGTAACATTATGCACACTGATAGGGCAGAGATAAAAGTAGTATATATAATGTAACTGCTGAGGATGATGGAGAGAGAGTACCTTAGGAGCCACTGTCGTGTCTCTATTTTAGGTAAACTTACAGTTAAAAGGAGATGGTAAGAATTGTGGACCGGGCTAAACATTTTCTACAAGCTTAAGCCAAACATTGACAACTGGTCCACGGCATATAGGAAGAAAAGACAGGATGATAATGTTCTTACACGGTTGAGAATGACTGTCATATTCATATCTCACCTGGGACCGTACATTACCCAATCGTCCCCACAACAGTATCATGTGTTGATATACTGTAGTAGTAGTAGTAAACCGTCGCTCATGTCATTGTGCAAGTTAAAACACTGCAAGGAGGCAACTCGAAGCTGCTACAGTCAGGGCGAAAGTACCATTCACGGTAGAACCTTCTCGCAGACAAAGACCGAGTCACTGAGTCGCAATAACAAAAGCTCAAAAACCAATAAACAATAAAAACAATCTTAACACAAAAAATATAATTTCATTCAAAATTTTAACCTTAAAACTCAAGTTATATCATTTCTGTAGTGCACACTACGAGTGTAGGACAAAAGCCCCCTAGGACAAAAGCCCCCTAGGACAAAAGCCCCCTAGGACAAAAGCCCCCTAGGAGAAATAATAAAAAAATTTTAAGTAATTATTTTATATTTTTACAGTTAATGAACACTTCTCTAACCTAACCTAACCTAACCTTCGGGAATTCTGTTATAGTTATAAAGAAGTATACAAGGAATGTTTATTAAATCTGCAATGACGTATGTTTTGTCTACTGGTGTAATTACTCCCCTGACATTCAGTGACCTCACTGGGCCCTAGGGTCACCTCAGTAAATACAGAACGAACATGAAGGTAAACTATGTCGTCTTTTTTCTTTTCTATTTATTTAATAATGTTCTATATCAAAATTGAAAGAGTTATAATATCCTAATTATCTAAATTATAATAATTTCATATTTAAATCTATATATTTTTAACATTTCTAATGACCCTTTCTTTAACATAAAAACAGGGGGCTTCTGTCCTATTTTGCACTTTTACTGAGGGGCTTTTATCCTAGGGGGCTTTTGTCCGGGCCCCGCACACTATTCATGTGTGTAAATTATAGAGAGTTCTCATTAACAACATAACAGCAACATGCGTATAACACTATCTCACCCATAAGAACACCTAGGGATTGACCTTCTTTACTGTATACATTAGCCTTGTCAATATTTACTCCTTCAGCTGTTCCTACCCCTTAAGATGTGAATTACACGAAATTGCTTAGTAATGGCTGGTCAATATTGTGATTACGAATAGTAAAGGTTGGGTCACTACCCTACTACCTGAATATTATGGACACCTGTTGTCCCTTTGGTACTTGATCTCCCTCGCCTCTTGGGAACTTATATATATATATATATATATATATATATATATATATATATATATATATATATATATATATATATATATATATATATATATATATATAGTGTATTTAGATTACACCAAGAAAAGTCGCTTGTCACAAGTGATTAGATAACTAAAGTAAAAAAAAAATTGTATTTACCCAATTTTTCATCCTTCTAGACTCAAGATGCCGTCCAGTGTTACTATGAATGTTTTGCGAACACTAATAGGTGTTCAAGTGCGTAGGACGCGTTCATTTTCCT
Organism: Homarus americanus; assembly: GCF_018991925.1. Taxonomy (NCBI): domain Eukaryota; kingdom Metazoa; phylum Arthropoda; class Malacostraca; order Decapoda; family Nephropidae; genus Homarus; species Homarus americanus. The sequence goes on from NW_024748109.1 coordinate 5,793,073, forward strand.
GTAAGCCTGAATGGAGAGCCCTAACACCCCAGCCAGTCACACACGTCCACGGCTTTACCGCATCTACTCAACAGCTCACCTTTAACTCTCACCGTTCTGTTTGTCACGAGGCTGCTTCAACACAACAATCCATCAAGATAACCTCCTGTTATATATACCAAGCTGAGGATCGATCATGGTCAGGCTAAAAGTATTCGTCTTACACACAAAGGTGTGAGTTTGGTAGCGCCTACTAAATGGTATTCAATATTTTATATATATATATATATATATATATATATATATATATATATATATATATATATATATATATATATATATATATATATATATATATATATATATATATTTTACAGATTGAGTTTAACAGTTGGCAATACATAATTTGTTTATGTATTTGAATAATGTAAACGAAGAACTGTGGACGTTCAAAGACTGATCTGTAGTACTAGTTCCTGATCTTCCATTTTGAGGGAAACAGGATCTGGCGTTCCTTCTTGTACGCTAGTTACACGTTTGGGCTGCATTTCACAGCTTTATACACGCTTTTCCTAAAAGATTGACTGGTGGATTTAAAAGAAAAAGTCCCACACTCCGCAGGAGAGCAGCATACATACAAGGCGAAAACATTATTATACCCCTGGCCAGCGAGCGAGGTCACTTCAATTCCTCGTCTCTTATTTTTCCTTATGTTATCTTGCTGAAATTTTTCATATCTAGAGGAGGGTAGATTCAGATTTCTATTCCAGATTCATCGTCACAGAAATGGCAGAGCAAATAAACTCTCTACCACACGTTTTCAATAATTCAGTGATGTCACTGTGATGATTTCACAAGTATAATGTTGGGGTGAAGCATGAATGACTTTATTGAACAGGCCTTTGTGGTTTCACTTTTGTATTAAAGAAACGGAGGCTGACCTAGTTTTGTCACCTGGTAATATCTCGAGAATCATATAAACTAGAACAGCTGGGTGAGGTAATACTCTTGACAGATAAAAAATATAAAAATGTGAACAGCATATTGAAAGCAATCTGTCCCCCGTATTGTTGAATATATGTTGAAATGTAGACTGATGTTCGTATAGCGTAATCCTATCGTAAAACCTGGGAGAAACAAATGCAGAATAACACACAAACGATATATATAAGAATATCCAATAGGGGCTGTGTAATTTCAATTTAAAATACTTTATTACTGGCACCAAGACCTTGGTGACGTCCTTAGATCAGTAACATTCATTGTTTATTTAATAGTAATAGACAGATTTCTCTCTACATGTGTGAACAACGTTTAAGAAAGGTGGCGAAATAATTTCATAGGTTTACTGCGCCTTGAATAGGAAGGAAACAACGCAGATGGCACCTCAGGGCAGATCTAGACCACAGCTGCTCAGACAGTTTTGTCCCTCGTACTGTGGAGGGTGCTGCTGCCTTCTGGACCACTAGACGGAGTATGAGTCACCCGAAATAATTTTTCTTACACAATGTTCATTAAGTTTGTAAAGCGTCCCACTGACAAAGTGATCTGCTCATATAGATGATTTATAAAAAAAAATATGTAATCATATGATCACATAGTGTGTCTGTAGCGAGGATTGCTGTAACTAAACACACTACTGTAACTATGCCATAAACTGGATAAAGTGTGAACGTATATACAAAGAGATTAATAAATTTCATGCAATTACAATTGAAAAATAAATTCCAGAGCTGTGATATATATACACATAATAATAATACGTATATTAAAATAAGAAGGTAGCAATGTGCGGGAACAAGAGGATACATCACATTTAAGTTTCACTACTAACTTTTAAAAGGGAAAGTAAGAGAGCTTCTGGCACATTCACATTACTGGTTTATTCTGATGTAGGGAAGACGACCGTATAGATGAATATTATGATCAGGTTAGAAATGAAAAAAAAAAATCCCTTCATTCAACCAGACACAAGCTACGTGACTCTAGCCTTTACTTGTATAGGCCTACAGCTTCATATATCTATTATCCAATACGGAAAAATCAGAAATAGATTCAAAAGGTAAAATAATGTATACAAGCAGTAACAGTGCTCTCTATCTCTCTCTTTCTTTCTCTTATATAAATGGAGATAAGCAGATATTTTGGACCCCCCCCTCCCACCAAAGCTGAATCAAGGCCACTACATAAATTAGCTAGCATTTCTGTACTGGACTTAGCTTCCTAGTTGCGCTACTTTCAAGCAAAAAATATCTCGGTGCCAGGTAGGAAAACTTGCCTCTGTCATAATAATCATCAACGTTCATTTCTGTTACCCATTAAATAAAGGACATATCGTTCATGTAATGTCATGCTGAATTTGGGACTTACGTAATGTTAAAAGGTGACAACTTTGAGGTGAGAATGAAAATTGGATAGATATATCTACATGCGATAATTCAAGACCCTTTCTGGGGCCTTAGGTATTTGGCACTGGGATGTTATGCATGCATTTGGTGTTTCAGTATACTGTCGTGTGGAAATGAAACTAATAAAATTAATTGTATGTGAAAGGAACAACATATTTACAGAGAGTCCTGAAAGTTGCCCTCAATACCAGCAGCTGCTAAGGGAAGTGATTTAGCTACTCATCTGAACCTGAACTAGCGACAGCCCATTTAAGACAGCTATTTATATTACATATGCTTCAGCAGAAACAGCTATAATAATTTACACAGTAAACACACCTAACTACAGCACTGTATATCTCCTATGGACTATACAGCAACTTCTGAGGTTCGTCATGCACCACTGATGGAATACCCATATTGATAAATGACCTCGACTTACTGTAGATCATTACTGACTTGGACAATCTACCTATTTAAGAATCCTCTAAGACACGAACACATCATTTGCTGACTGTAAACACTGATGATTAGACTAAATACCTAGAAAAAGTCATTTTACTGAACAGATAATAATGGTTCACTTATGGTTATCTTCAACCATCGACTGTTTATCAGTTTCAGGTACTGTAGTAACTGTCTATGGATCTAACAACTATCAGCTACTGTCTACCCACGTGTCATACAACAACTACTGCCTGTTTACTCTCAAACCGTAGATGAACCGTTTCATCCCCTATATCCTGTACAGCCTGTCAACCCTTCCACAGACAGTGATCAGGTCGTGCGGAAAGTGTGAAGGAGTACACACCTGATCATCACTGACCTGATGATCGGCCAGATGACGGTACTTGCAGGGCAAGAAGGCGGTGGCACCCAGCTGGACGGTCACGTTAGTGACGGAGTTGTTGGCGAAGTTGGCCTTGGGCAGGAGGTGCCGAATCTCCGACACAGGGTCTTCCGTGGATGTGTCTGTCGGCAAGGAAAGTCAACTTTACTATTTGGTTCACAACTGGTTATATCTTAATCAAGTAACGTACCTGGGAAATAACGGAATGAAACTCCGTCACCAAGATTGAAGACAGGAGTAGCAGATGATGTTCACAGCAAACAGTATGCAGAGAGAGAGAGAGAGAGAGAGAGAGAGAGAGAGAGAGAGAGAGAGAGAGAGAGAGAGAGAGAGAGAGAGAGAATAGGAGCAAACATTAAGCGCCGTCTCATTAGAACGAAAGAATAAATAATATTTTTTTTTAGTTGTATTCAACAAATCAGTGAACATCATAGCAGACTGTCTCCACCCCCCAACTCCGGAGCCCCAAGTGAGGATGTATAACGACGATAAGCATTGGTTTAGCCTTAGCCTTGGTTACTGCTATTATACTGTAGCTAAAAGGTCAGGTTATTTAATAGAAGGAACCACCGAAGGAAGTCCCGTAATCCAAGATACCTGAAAAAAATCTTAAATATGGAAACTTGACCCAAACAAACCTCAAGGAAAATTTCATATAGTCCTTCAATATGCCAAGGGACGACGGCTTATGGCCAGCGAGCACTTAAATTCGAAAATCTAAACTTTTCATGGTCTCGAGCACGCTGATAATGTTCCAGTTTTCTGCGTTAAAGTTAATGTTGTAGGTGGACTAAAAAAACACACACACAAAAACAAAACAGAATCTAATCTGGAGATGTGCCAAAGTGCCCTTCAGATAATCTCATTTTTATAGCCTAGTCCGTTAAGCTTAATGACGATGGCTCTCCGAATTCAATTAAGATCTTCATGGAGTCAAATCATTTATATGAATCGAAGGATATTGGAGACCTCAACAATTCTACAGACCAGAGAAGTAAATACGCAGAAGCTGTGTCATACGTACAAGGTGTATATCATAGACAGAAGAAATTAAAACTTGGAAATATATACCAACAATACGGGTGTGTGTGTGTACCAACCACCAAATAATTTGTATGTTTTTCAAGTTAATGATATAAACATTAGTATCTAAACATTGCCTTCAGGGGCCCACTATGGCGTCTTCGTGGACGTGGCCTTGTCGTGTTAGGTCAACACGAGGCATGTCGACCTACCCAGACAGGCGATGGGATTCGACCTGTCACTGGTACCGTACACGGAGAAATATCCACTCTAGTGACATGGGTCAGGTCAGGATGGGTGCAGCGGTGAGAGGCATCTCGGTACCCATAAGTGTTAAAATCGGCCTTGGGTAATAAAAGCTTACTGAATCACAATGAGTTCCAATGGGCGTTGGTATCTATGAAGAGAGACAGACCCAAAGAGAATCGCTTGATATATAGAACAGAACATAAACTAACTCCTTAGTCTAATAATGAAGCTTCGGCCTTCCTCAACCTACCCGACCTCACAGTAAACTTAGGAGAATTTCCACGTCAACTGTTTAGGTCCGGAAAGTGCCTATCCTGTTGCTGTGACTTGTGGCAACTTCTGCTAATTAACAAAGAGGAAGCACCAGAACAAAACTCTGGCACCTCGCCCAAACTTAGCTGACTCTCAAATTGTTGGTGTCTGGCCGAAATTTACACCGACTCCAAGCACGACTAAGGAAACTCTGAGAGCAAAGTTTAGTGTTAGTGTTTCAACACGTGCCCTGCCAACTGGTCCTGACTCACAATGACCCGAAAACTTCACCTTTTTCGGGGGGTGGGGGAGAGGGGTTATGGTTACCCACAGATCTAAACTTCTCACGTCAGAGTGCAGCTGTACCTAACTCTCCTACAGAAACTTGAACAACTTAACTCCCGGCCACCGCCCAGCTTGTAGAGTACCTAAAATAGGTCACTGAGAAAATTTGTACCTCGTATGAAGAAATTAAATTTAAGGGAAAAAATTAAAATATTACTTCAATAATTTCATATAAATAAGTAGAGATACTCATACCTCATGAACAGTTTGTTATATGAATGTAAATTATTCAGTTTTTATTTTTAGCTTTATATTATTATATTTTCTTTTTGAAATAAAGTTTAATTTCATTTACCCAAAACTGTTAGAATATCAATCAGAGATTATAATGGCTTATTGGTCTTTCATATAGAGTAATGGTTTTAATTATGATAACAGCTTCCACTGCATAACAACCGAACATGTTTGTTGTAACTGTGTTGTTGATATTAACATCCAGATAAATAATTTACAGCAGAAACCATTGTACAGTAGTATTACATCTACTAACACACACCAAGTGGCTCCTACCTTGGTATACCGTGCGTCTAGCGGCTGTTGAGACCAATACAATATTTTACACATTCTACGCAGATTAAAATCCACTTAGCTACATGACCTTCGTATGTAAACGGTAACTACATAAACTGCAAGATATTGACTAAATGACCCGATATTGTGTTACTAGAGAAGAACCACGAAATACATGATTAACTGTATGAATGATATATACAAAACAAAGAACTTAAATATACATACATATACAATAAAATACACAATCCCTGGAAATACACAGTTGAAAATTGAAAGCAGAACTGACCTTGTTGAGAGAGTGCGAGGACGTAGGAGTACAGGCAGCTTAGAACCAATACCAGCACCCGGCTTTGGTTCACCATCCTCCCACAAACCTGTGTCAAACAAGACAGTGTTAGCACCTTGATTTATTTTTGTTGTAGAAATGAAGTTCTCTCTCACTCACACAAAAGGTTTACTGGAAAATACAGCAACCCGAAGCAGAATATATATATATATATATATATATATATATATATATATATATATATATATATATATATATATATATATATATATATATATATAAGACACTAATAGTATATATAGCCTATACTGACAAGGGGAAGTAGGTCATTTAACAAAGGCTTTCCGTACAAAAGGAAGAAATGTGGGGTAAACATAAAACTATTGATTATTTTTACAGTTGTGGAAAGATTTATGAATAGAGTTGTGTTGGTTTGCTCCAATTGCGGTGTCACAGCAACAAATGGACGAGGAACCACAGGTGGTAAAAGGTGGTGTTGGCAAGGATTGTACTTCTGCTTCGTCCCAAACTATTAAATTAACACACGATGCTGATCAGGGAGGATAGCTGAGAGAGCCAGTGTACGGAGTGCCTCTTTGGTCTTGATAAACGGATCTTAGAAGCATAATTACATTGTTACTTAGGAATCCATTACCTTGTTTGACAAAACAAAAACGTAGCGGGAGTGCTATGTCGTGCTATGTAAATATTGGAATGACCTCGACTCTAGGTTGGCCATTTTGTGTGTGTGTGTGTGTGTGTGTGTGTGTCCACCACTGCGGAAATCGATGAAGAGATTCAACATCGGACCAGATGTGCATCTCAAGCCTTTGGTAGACTCTGTATTTGTGTCTTCAGCTGTAGGGAGCTGAAATTATCTACAAAGTTGCACGTATATCTAGCAGTGGTCCTCGCCACCCTACTATATGGCAGCGAGACATGGGTCATATACAGGCGGCACCTCAAGGCACTTGAAAACTTTCACCAACGTAGTCTACGTTCCATCCATGGAGTTCGCTGGGAAGACAAGAGAACAAATGTCAGTATTCTTGCTGACACTAACTGTAGGAGCAACAAGGCTACCATTATACATGAACAACTTCGCTGGACTGGCCATGTAGACTGCCAAAGCAGCTACTCTACAGTCACCTAACGAATAGTAAAGGTAACGCTGGAGGGCAACTGAAAAGGTATAAGGATAGTCTTAAGACAAACCTGAAAAAGTGCCAAATCGACCCCCTCACCTGGGAGTCGATTACTCCACACCGTAACGCTTGGAGGAGCACTACACGAGGTAGTGTCAATGCTTTCGAGTTAGCCCGACTGTATACCGAGGCAGACGAGCACCAGCACCGGAAAGACGCTGCCGCCGCCCCTCCCGCAACATCTGTGGACGACCCTGCCGGTCCCGTATCAGCCTCTCTAGTCACCTAAGAGCTCACCAACCTAGATGACATCCTTAATAACTCATATCATTGTATCATAGCTGGATGATCGTCATACTCAATCCCGAGTGACAACAAAGTAGTAGTAGTAGTGTGTGTAGGGAAGGACTATTAGCCGACATCGATAATCGAACAAAAATGACATTGAAATTCTCACCACTGCTGTTTGCCTTATGCTAATAATGGGATAATATGTAATTTCTCTGAGAATAGACCAGACAGTTCCAGTTATTAGGACTGGCAAAAATAATCGGACCTAAAGAACGAAAATCTTAAATATTTCGAGATCTTTTTTATTTTTTACAGGGAGTCAAACTTCTGTAAAAGAGTCACATCTGTTTGTCAATTAAATACCTGGAAGCTGATGAATAGTTTAATTTTAATAAAAAGTAAGAACATAAGACTATTTTACAAGAACAGTTCACCCCCCCACCCCTTGACAAGTATGGGAGTCCAATTGGTCATAAAATAATGCAAATTCTTCTTTCTATCTTAAACGACATTGAATTTCACAAAATTCTCAAAAGTGGGTCTCATAGCACACTGTATGCTGAGCCTTCGGTACATAAGGAGGCGGCATGGCCGGTATTGCACTCAATCGCATTTACTTCCCCCAAGTTGTAAAGTTAGGTGTACCCATTTGCAGCTGAATGAACTGGGAGCGCCCGGGGATCGAACTACCGACCCCTGGGATAGTAGGTGAGCACTGTATCCACTCGACCGAAAGTATTCCATATGTGGCAACCATTACTCTTCGACCACTTTTTTTTTTCAGGAGAGGTAAAAGATAGGCAACAAATATGTTTCTATGTAAGAAAAGTAACAAATGAACTGTTCCATGTCACCGTGGGTAAAAATATATTTTCCGCGATATAACGAAGCAGCTGAAAACAAATACTTTGACACCTTAAAAAATATATATATTTTAATGAAGTCGTCGGTACCTATAGGAGCAAGTGACAGTAATGGCTGGGTTATGGTTATATGCCGCTCCATTAGAATTTTGACCGCCTATTATAAAAAAGGGTAGAGACCAACGCTGAGGGTAAACACTCGTAAATATGACCCTTGAGAGTTGAGTCTGGCCATTGTCTGGTGACCATCAATTCTGCAGAACGTAAAATAAAATACATTTTACGACGTCTACCCAAGCATTTACAGGTTTTCGGGGCAACAAAATGTTAATGCCAGTAAACAAGAGGGAGAGAAAATATTGGGTACTTGAGGAGACCAAATGTTGCTTGACACAACAACACAATAAACATAACGACCCACTTCCCCCGTTCACACCACTATAAAATGACGAGTGTGAACACAAACATCAATTGAAGAGGGTGCTAAAGTGTCGCTTCTGAACATTAGTTTGTACACGTTACGACGTCTTGGGTCCGGCCGGTGAAATTCTAGTAGAGCCAAAATCTCTCTCTATTATGAGTTAGACTTTATTGACAGAGAAAAATATAGTATTTCGATAATAATGACTTATTTGTCTATTACATGAAAGAATATTAAACCTAATATTATTATTATTTTTATTATTACTTTGCTTTGTTGTTATAAGCAAATCATACACTCGCCGATTATGCTGATGAAAAGAAAATGGCCCAAACACACACACACACACACACACACACACACACACACTCTTAGCGACATACGAGACAAAAATATCAAATGTTAGCGTATGAACAAGTCACTATTAAGCTACAACAATAACACCATAAACTAAGTCCTATTTGACAAAAAAACATCAATAACCTATTATTAGTTTGATAATTTCTATTCATTTTTTATTCACTCATTTCTTGTATTTTTTATCATTAATTTTTTTTCATGATTTCATTGATAACTTACAATTCATAACTTTGTTTCTTTTATCCAAACCTGATGCGGTCACTGCGAAAGTAGGGCACTCAATGGTTACTCTCTAAAGTAGGGCACTCAATGGTTACTCTCTAAGGAAGGGCACTCAATGGTTATTCTTTAAAGTAGGGCACTCAATGGTTACTCTCTAAAGTAGGGCACTCAATGGTTACTCTCTAAGGAAGGGCACTCAATGGTTACTCTCTAAAGTAGGGCACTCAATGGTTACTCTTTTATTTGTATTTTTGCTTTGTTTTACTTCTTTATTTGATTGCCCGGGCGATATATCACAGTTTTTTAGATCTAGAAAGTTAAAATTTAGCCAGTGTGTGTTGTGTGATCAGTCAACGAAGGCAGGAAGTGTAACAAATTGGGATTCATTATTGTTATTCAGGGAGAGAGAGCGAGAGAGTCTATTGAGTGGGGATGGCTTGAGAAAAACTCTTCGTGTGTCAAACTCATATTTCAGAAAGACGATAAAGTTGTTTACCAATGACAGTTTATAGAGATAATTGAGGTAAGATCTATAGGTGTTTAAATGGAGACTGTCCCGTTTTAAGGATGGTTTATTGTAGACAAGTGGACAGTGAAAGACGGAAAAGGTTATAAAGGATTTTGATTATTCGGTGAAATATATTGCCAATAGTAAATTCATGGTGGTGGGGAAGGGATAGGTGGGGCTGAATTGTGGAAGGAGATTGTCCGGGTGGAGTTACGAACAAGTGAGTTATATAAAAAATAATAATTTCTTGCCGGGGTGAAATAGGGTGAGCTGTAGGAGGGAAAGTAGGACTGGAAAAATTGCGCCGAATTGATTCACCAGCAGCACCAGAATTAATGTTACTGTAATACCTTGCCAAGGGACTCCATTCTGAAATGTAATTATTGGCTGAACAGTGAGGTCTACTATTTGCATATCGTTGAAAGTAAATGTTATGAACTTGTTTTCAGTGTTGGAAAATGAAGTTTCAGACAGAATCACTTTAAGCCATGCCGATTATATGATCGTATATTTGTGCTAAGTATACCTTTCATAAAGTGTCATCACCAACAACATAATGTGTCTCCAAGTCATCATACCAGTAAGGTACTCTCAATAATGTATGTTAGGTCCTACACTATAAGAACACCATTTCTGATTTTCCATAACAATCTCACTCAAACCCGGTGCCGTCTCCCAACCAACCCCGTCCGTGAGACTGATCAGTTTACCTGGTACAACTCCGTGCTAATTTAGACTACATTACATATCTAATCCTTACTAAATAATCTCTACTAACACAAACTAACCTCGTGAGCAACTGGAACACATTTAGCTTTACATCGAGGCACAGTTTGTCGTCGTCAACATCTAACGCAAATGTCACACTTGAACCAAATCCAGTTAATGCTTCCTACTCGTCCTCCTCCTCACCTACATCGTCTCCTGGAGTTTCAACACTCTCTGTCACTTACCAGGCACGAAGCTCCCACCTTTACGGTTCATATCCATTATGGTTTTTTCGGGAGTCAAAACACTACTCTGTTAAGTTTCCCCTGACGACTCATACTCTTGCACGCTCCAGGCTGATAATTTTTCCCGCCATCTTCCCCCTAGCGAGCCGGTGTAACTCTTCCTATTTCTGGCCTGACCTCTCCTGGTCCATAAACAATTATGAAATTTGTTCTAAATTGTGTAAAATGAAGTATATTACTGCCACCTACAAGGTTAATGTCCCTCATATCAAATGTCTAGTTCCTTGCGTACAGTGCCGCCTCCGAACCGAATAAAATAGTCTGACGTTCGCCAAAAGTGGCGTCCCCGCAGTGAAGAAGTTAATAACGAACACGGTGACTTTGTAGGTGGGGGTCGACCCTCTTATTTAGACGTTCATAAGAAATATCAGGGTAATTTACGAACGCAAGACAAATTTTAACTATCTTGAAAACTTCGGCCATAGGAAGCAAGATGACAAAATATAGATGTGTTTTAAGGAGGCGGGTCCACTTATGGGGGCAGGTAAGGGGACAACCACTGCGGCCAACAACTTTACATTTCTTGTTTTCACACTTGAGGAGACGAAAGGTAGTGTTTCTTATTCCCCTTTTTCCCCGAAGAGGTGTTGTAAGTCAAATGATCTGTCGGAATAATTTAGGCGAATTTCCGTTACATGCACTGCGAAAAGTTACTTTTAAATAAGCTCTTGGGACCAGTGTAGTATATTCAGTATTCAAAATTTTACTGCCTTTTCTGTAATATTCATTCCTTAGCTATTCTTATGTCAGTCAGTTTTCCCTAATGAGTCCATAGCTCATCATCTATATCTCGCCAAACATCACCATTTAAACTTTTCATCTCATAAATACAGTTCAAAACTTTTCTCCCTTTGGCCACGTTCCAAGATTTTTTTTTCTTAAACTTAGAGATGAGTTTCCTTTCCTTTAACCAATATTTATAAGTTTACTTGTTCTATCAAAACTTCCTTCCGTTATCATCCATCACATCCCTTCATCCATCATCCAGCAACACCTCTCCTTCCATCATCATCCATCACATCCTCTCCTTCCATCTCCTTCCATCATCATCCATCACACCTCTCCTTCCATCATCATCCATCACACCTCTCCTTCCATCATCATCCATCACACCTCTCCTTCATCCATCACATCCCTTCATCCATCATCCACAACACCTCTCCTTCCATCATCATCCATCACACCTCTCCTTCCATCATCATCCATCACACCTCTCCTTCCATCATCATCCATCACACCTCTCCTTCCATCATCATCCATCACACCTCTCCTTCCATCATCATCCATCACACCTCACCTTCCATCATCCTCCATCACATCTCTTCTTCCATCATCTATCACACCTCACCATCCATCATCATCCATCACACCTCTCCTTCCATCATCCATCACACCTCACCATCCATCATCATCCATTACACTTCATCCATTGTCCTCTCCTTCTCTTATCATCTACAGCGGAAGGAAAAGAACACAAAAGTGGGAGGCGGAGTGAATAATGTGAGGGTGGAAGAGGGGTGGATGGAGCATGGTGGAAGGGTGGATGGTGTGGGGTGGAACAGAGTTGATGGGTCGTGATGGAGAATGTAAGCTGTGGTGTCGGTGGTGGGGAGTCTGAAGGAAGGAAGGAAGGAAGGAAGGAAGGAAGGAAGGAAGGAAGGGAGGAAGGAAGGAAGGAAGATATATGTGAAGTAAAAGGTCAATATGTCATAAGCAGAGGATTATCAAATAACAGTGAGGACAGAGAACGTGTTAATATCCAAGCTACTCACATTGATTCCTACCTAAGAGTCACGTACGTAATATTTACACAAATTATCAAACGCAAATTTCGAATACTCTAGTACAATGAACACTTTATTTTTTCCAGCTTACATTTTATGATCACTTATGGGCAAATGAATACACTGTTTGAGAGACGTGTGGATACAAAGAACATAATGCAGACTAATTCACCAATACAAATACTCGTATAAGTTCTTGTTCGTTAATCTTAGAAGGCAGGACTAGTGATACTGAAGTGGGTGGCCTCTAGCGCTTTCTTCATCTGTTTATTCATTCCTTCGTGCAATAGTGTTGTTTCATTCCAATTTGACAGGAGTCCATATAACTGACATGCCCCGCGAGAGCATTAGATGCCTATGACATCTCAGATCAGCTTTAAGTTCTGTCAGTCTTGCAGACAGTCCACGTCCAGCTTCTCCATAATATACACGTTGACAATTGTTACACGGGATCCTATACACGACACTCGCTCTGTTGCTATACCACCCGCTTTGTTTACCCTTAACACCACTAATTGCCTGCATCTATTAAGAACTCATCGATGACGTGGGCTTGTTTGGAACTGGTAAGGATTTAATACTCGTTGAGACACACTCCACCATTTTCTCTACTCCATTATTCTTCTGGTCTTGTTTCTCAGCCTCAAGAGTAATCATTTGGTTTAATTTTATTTCCTGAATGTCTGCATAACGTATATCTCCTAAGTATTCCTGGCTACATATTCATAGGGATCAAAATAAATCCAAAGACTAGTCCTGATCTCTTCCTTTCACTGTGGCCAGACAGGTAATGGAATAAGTTGTCTTTATTCCTTGGTTATCTATATACGGAGAACTTTGTGCCTTGATCACTCTTCCAAATGATTGTATCCAAAAACAGCATCGTTAAATTGGATACTCCCGCACACATTGTCCCGCTGTTTGATGTTATACTATATTTTCGTTCTCCTTGGAATTACGACCAACACGTCACCATCATACCGGTAATGTACCACAAGACGCTTCTGCCCATGATCCTGTTGAAACTGTCGTCCTCTATCATTTCCTGCACAATGAATCTATTACAGCACTGAGCGGTGAGCCCACAGCTAGCTCTGTGCTGTCCATATTCTTCTTCACTGAGTGTAAATGGGCCCAATCTAACACATATGCCACGAGTTTCGCGTAGTCTGCTTTGGTTACAGGTAACTCATCATCATCTAAGCTTTCTACCGCCCTTGTCACTGCTTGTATATCCCCACCCAGATTCAACACCAAAACTTGCCAACTTCTTGATCTTGAGGTTAACTTCCCTTAATCTTATTAAATCTGTTTAATTCTTTAAGCGAGTCCCACCAACTTGCTCCTGGCGCTACAGACACGGTTTGGCCCGTCGTTTCGCTAACCTGCACGGGGCGCTACCAGTACCCGAGGAGGGGAGTCATCATAACACCTGGTTGTGAGCCTTAGAAAGCCCTCTCATTCATGGTGGTTTGGGGTCTTCCTCCAGTAGGTTTAATAGCTTGTTCCCCCTACCCGTCCTTACCAGAGCTTCTAAGGTTCTTTCTCAACGTTACCAACATGCTTCTTTCCATATCATGTTCCATCATTTAATAAAGCTCGCCGAGAGTACAAGAAGAGAAGGTAGGAAAAACGCCATACATTTTGTTCTGGTAGCGTATGAGATGTGCGACAAGTCAGGGATGTGAGCTGGGTTGTGAATGTTGTGTTGCTACGGGCGGGGAAGGGAATAGAGAATAGTTTTATGGCCAGGTCCTCACAAAATGGATTGGTGCATTTGTCAGAGGGTTCACCCACCGGCATGGGGTTCAGTGGCGGGGAAGGAGTCGATCGTTGAAGGATCCGAATCTGCGAACGTGAGAGCAACGGATAGTAAAAGTTGTTGTATTTTCTTAACACTACCGCCTCACAGAATAATGACTTGGTGAGCGCTGATTGGGTTAATGAATAGGGTTTTCTTGTCACCAGGTTTGCCTCGAAAAATAGCTGAGATTTCTTGGATTGACATTACGAGGTTGTGTCAGAAAGAATAGGAAATTCCAGCAAACAATAGCAAACACTATCACCACTAGGGCCATCACCAAACACTATCACCACTAGGGCCATCACCAAACACTATCACCACTAGGGCCATCACCAAACACTATCACCACTAGGGCCATCACCAAACACTATCACCACCAGGGCCATCACCAAACACTATCACCACCAGGGCCATCACCAAACACTATCACCACTAGGGCCATCACCAAACACTATCACTACTAGGCATCACCACAACACTATCACCACTGGGCCAGGGCCATCACCAAACACTATCACCACCAGGGCCATCACCAAACACTATCACCACCACAGGCCCACCAAACACCATCACCACTTAGGGCCATCACCAAACACTATCACCACTAGGGCCATCACCAAACACTATCACCACTAGGGCCATCACCAAACACTATCACCACCAGGGCCATCACCAAACACTATCACCACTAGGGCCATCACCAAACACTATCACCTCAACCCTCATTATCACCATCACTAACCACCATATTACCACGAAGACGTCAACCTTATCACCATTACTAAGCCCATCCTCCTTTACCACCACCACCCTCCCACTTCCCTCTACCACCAGCACCCCCACCAGCACCCCCACCTCTTTCGCCCTCCTAAATATCATCAGTCAACACAGTGGTGAGAGGGGAAGGAGGGCGTCAACTTGGGTAAAAGTAAGGCACTGGAAACTCTCTACTAATACATCTCTCCGTCATCTCACTTCGAATTCCCTGAGAAATTGTTCCTTAATGACAGATGAAATAAAGTTGGTTTTATTGTAGCGAAGGTTCTGGAGGAGGGTATGTAATGAGGGTTAAGCTCGTCGATGCATACCAGAAGAGGTTTTCTTAATTAATTCCGACTGGTGAGCTCATTATTACTGAGCTAACACTGACGAAGCGATAACCTACATTAAACAATATTTAGTGGAGATTTCCTGCCGTACACCTTATATCACTGCGCCTTTCTCGTTTATCACCCAGTGTTATATATAATAAGAGGGAGTTCAATAGATCTTGTATGGTTTTGTATACATAGGAGACCACTAATCGCTTATCTGGTATGATGAAATAAAATTAGCATCAGAATTATTAGAGTGAAAGGCATTGATCACTGTTGCGGCGCGGCCCCCATAGGTGAGCATAGATCATTATCAACATCCAGCCCAACACGATGAAGAGGTTTATGTCGTACTAGTTGGCCACACCCCAGCTGTGTTGTCAAGTGTGTGGGTGGTAGTAGTTGGCCACACCCCAGCTGTGTTGTCAAGTGTGTGGGTGGTAGTAGCTGGAAACAACACATTAATCATTCATAACAGATATATAAATAACATTAGAACAAATACGGTCAATAATTTTCTATATTTTTTGGAGCCATGTAAAACTTCTTTTTTATGTCTCGGGCATTTAATGGCTTTCCTCCAGCCCGCCCATACATCTCCGCTCCTCCATACAAATGTAAATACTTTAGGTATCTAGAGGGCAAGATCTGGTCCTCCATATTTTCAATTTTGGGCTGATAGATCATCACATCCTGGTGTTTTGTTGTGCTTCGTTTGTTTGGCTTCTTTCAGTATCCATCAGTGTTAATGGTTATATTGTTCTAGTGAATTCAGTAGTTCAGTAATGTCTCCTGGGTGACTTTCCCTCTCATTTACATCAAGTAGCTCTAAGAAGTATTCGTTTCGTGTCTTCTATTGTTAACATTTGGTGTATTAGGAGTTCACGATGCTCTTTCTTGATCGTCAGTCCTCGGCTAAGTCAGCTTTAACATCATAACGTAGGCATTCCCATACTGCCATCGTTATTATCCTTCAAAATCGTACCAGTTCGCTCTATTGAGATTTTACATGTAGTTAGAAAAAACATAATTGGTCTATTGTTTTTTTTCTAAAGTTCAGGTTGTTTCCATTTTTAATTTTAAGTTTAAAAGTTCCATTGTTCGATTTCCTTGTCAATTTATTTTGCTTAATGTATTGTGGGAACAAATGTGAAATTAAAAACTAAATATATTTTCGTTTTGTTTTACGTTTTCATACTTGTATTAACTTTCGTTCCAAAGTACAATTAAATAACTGTTTACCTCCCCTGTGGCGTTTCTGGGTCTTAATAAAAACTTCATCAGATTTTTTTGGTCATGGATTAATCTTTTATGTTGTATTCCTCATTTTCTGTGTTAAGTTGTTGGTCACATCAAATATTTTATTATCCCACAATAATGTTTCCTTCCTGTAACCCAAATAGCTCTCGCAACAGTCTGAATTATTAGAGGTAAGGGACTTGAAATGCCACGTTGGCCATAGTGCCTTTGGCCAGCGTGGTGACGAGTAGCCCTAAGATTTAAGCCCTCGCTCAGGTTACACAGCAAGGCTAGTAGACCTGCCAGAGTCGACCACCCTATTGTACATTATCAAGAGCATCAGTTTACATACATTCATTTCGCTGAGGCAAGGTTCAGCGTGCTGCTATTATTATTATATTAATTTTATTATTATTATTAGTGAGTGTGTGCGTGTGTGTGTGCGTGTGTGTGTGTGTGATCACATATACTGCATTAACAAATAATGTGAGCAGCTTGGTACCGTACAAGATTCTTGAGCACTGTGTGGTGGTGGTGGTGGTGGTGGACAGATACCACTCCTCGCACACCTACAGTTTACAACACCCGGTTTTCACACAACCTCTTTTACGAAGATAAAAATTATAATTTTAACAATAACCTTTTTTTTCACCAACACCGTTAGCGATATTATCTATTATGTTCATACTTTCTCCTCAATGTGTATCTTACTCTTTTACCTCTTAGCTACCTGGCCCACCGTGTAATACAGAACACAACATTTCCCGGCTAGAGCTCCCATAACAGGATCACCAAGTATCGGGTGTCGTTGCCACACACCCGGCTTCATTACACCGGCAGCCCTCATTACGGACTGTTCTCTGGGCAGATTACCGGGGGGAAGAACCCTACTAACATGTGCTGCCACCCAGGCGTAGTACAGTAAATGTATTTATCTTTGGCTGAACTTGTATCGGCGAGCTCAACCCATGCAGTGTCTCCTGATCAGTACATTAAACGGGTGTAACATTATGGAAAACTGTCCAGGTAGAATGCTGGACGAAGGACCAGGATGGAGGGTACAGAACTACAGAAGGAGACAGATAGTGGATAAAAATCATCTAAAAATCCTGGTATATGAAGGTATGTGGATGTAATGGAAAAGGTAAGGGAAACGTGAATGAAATTGTTGGTGTGAAAGTAATCCAGATGACCTGGTTTGGTGAGAAACTAAGTCGAGAGAACTGGTCGGGGGACAATGGCATGATATAATCTCGATAGTATTTGATTGAGTAACATCGAGAGAAGAAGGAGCAGTGTTAGTGAGTGATGGATTATGGAGACATGATATATTTAGAGGATCTGCTTACGAATATTATGGATCAGACTAAAAGTAGGTTATTTTACGTATGCATTAACCAGTGGTGAAGGAAGGAAGGAATTGGGAAGGAAGGAATTAGGAAGACCTGAATTATGCACCAAAAGTTTCATCGTGAGAGATAATGAGACAGTGATGAGGATTAAATGCGAGAATTGGTGATAAGGAAGTGGCGGGAATTGTGGGGGAAATACAATGTTCCAGGAAACAATTGCAAGAACTGAAACTGGGTAATTCGTGGTTTAAAAGGCAAGATATTCCTAATTATACACGGAAGAGGATAAAGGAGACATCAGGTTACTATACAACTATCAAAATCACTCCGCTTCGCTCAGGTACTGTATAATAAGGAATATAACCAAAAGCAGTGATTGAAAAAGGATAGAAGGCGAATACGAGAGATAGACGGAAAGACCGAGAAGGAAATAAAGAACAGAGCGGCTGTGTGTGTGTGTGTGTGTGTGTGTGTGTGTGGCGTCAAGTGATTTTTAGAGTCCGGCGCCACTGTTGCTTGATGTTGTGGTGATGTGTGAAATGAAAAAAAATAAACTAGACAGCTACCGCAGTGTTGTTGTGAAAGAGGCACACCGCAACATCCAACTCTGGTGAGGGAACTACAGTAGACAGAAGGAATAACTGCTAATCTTAAACATCATAGTGGGAGATAAATTTACTCAGTCTCAACCTGTCTGTGATTTCTGATTCCAGGCCCACTCGACCGATTCCCTGAATATATTCGTTAACTCCATTGTGCAGAAGCTAACTTTAGCTTGAGTAAAGATCAACCTATCTGGGCACACCTTCATGTTTACTTCCTTTAGTTCAACGCAAATTATCATTGAGTTAGGCACAGATGGTTTCTCTAGTGTCCACCTGCGCCACACCAGGTCTCTGCTCCCCCACTGTGCTCCTCAACTCTAAATAACTTGTCACACTTTAATTACTGCCCATAAAACCAAATGCTTCCAAAGATATTTTGAGTTTCCATATCGTAAATTAATATAATTCTCTCTTCTAAAACTCTTATCAGTTCTCAAATCTCTACACATATAAAACAATAAAGTGTTGCTATAAAACGATTACTTAGTCTAAAACCTCTGCACGAATCATTAACCACCACAGTCACTTGGAAAAAAGAAAAAGCAGCATGGTTTAGATATCCCCAGAGGACTCCAGGCGTTCCCAGAACTGGATATGAGCCGCAGTAATGGATCTCGTTGCCAAAGGTCAGAGCGGTGTTACCTGGCAGGTCACGCTAGGTCTTGGGTTACGCGCTGTGGGATACAAGTGTTGCACTAGGCGGCCTATCACATTACAGTACCCTACCTCAGATCACCGTCAAGATATACGCCTGCAAATGTTTGTTTGACTGTGCTGTGTTCAAGGTACGAATGATAGCGTAGTAGTCGGTGGTGGTGACTGGTGTGTGATCTTGGGATCTTCATTAAAATTCCACTTGACAAAACAGCTTTTGCGTTAACTGCTGTTTGCTGTGATTGCTTTACCTAAATCTATCACCAACCACAAAACGTGGTATGCCCATAACCTAGATTATCTCGGAGGCACATTTTTTTTAATCATCTACGTCCTTGTCATCTGAAGTGATCAGGCAGACAATTTCCAGTCCTATTATCTTTTAACAATCCCAGATCGATGGAAAGAAGTAAAAGCTGCTGGCAGGTGTTGGAGCTTGAGTATAAGGGTCCTTAAGAACTTATTCCTCCCTTACTGGCTCTCTTTGTCCTCACTCCTCCTTTGTCCACCTCTCTCTCTCTCTCTCTCTCTCTCTCTCTCTCTCTCTCTCTCTCATAGTTTTTCCTTACCTCTAATCTCTTGCTTAATTCCTTTTTCATTCTCCCATCGTTTCCTCTCTTGGTAATAAAACTGTTGGCATCGAGCCATCACATGCAACGGATTCACAAATTGTATTTACTGGGAAGGGTGAACAAACTTAACGGTGTCCATAGCGTAAACCGTAAACTTTCCTCGTTTAATATACTCTAGTGTTAGTGCACCCAAGGCCATGGATGACACACACACGTGATATATAACAAGAGAAAGCAAACCAACATTATGGTGGTGTAATTAACGTGACAACATGGAGGTTGGTGTCATTAACATGGCAACATGGAGGTTGGTGTCATTAACATGACAACATGGAGGTTGGTGTCCTTAACATGGCAACATGGAGGTTGGTGTCATTAACATGACAACATGGAGGTTGGTGTAATTAACGTGACAACATGGAGGTTGGTGTCATTAACATGGCAACATGGAGGTTGGTGTCATTAACGTGGCAACATGGAGCTGGTGTCATTAACGTGACAACATGGAGGTTGGTGTCATTAACATGGCAACATGGAGGTTGGTGTCATTAACGTGACAACATGAAGGTTGGTGTCATTAACGTGACAACATGGAGGTTGGTGTCATTAACATGGCAACATGGAGGTTGGTGTCATTAACGTGGCAACATGGAGCTTGGTGTCATTAACGTGACAACATGGAGGTTGGTGTCATTAACATGGCAACATGGAGGTTGGTGTCATTAACGTGACAACATGAGGTTGGTGTCATTAACGTGACAACATGGAGGTTGGTGTCATTAACATGGCAACATGGAGGTTGGTGTCATTAACGTGGCAACATGGAGCTTGGTGTCATTAACGTGACAACATGGAGGTTGGTGTCATTAACATGGCAACATGGAGGTTGGTGTCATTAACGTGACAACATGAAGGTTGGTGTCATTAACGTGACAACATGGAGGTTGGTGTCATTAACATGGCAACATGGAGGTTGGTGTCATTAACATGGCAACATGGAGGTTGGTGTCATTAACATGGCAACATGGAGGTTGGTGTCATTAACGTGGCAACATGGAGGTTGGTGTCATTAACGTGACAACATGGAGGTTGGTGTCATTAACATGGCAACATGGAGGTTGGTGTCATTAACATGACAACATGAAGGTTGGTGTCATTAACGTGACAACATGGAGGTTGGTGTCAACAGAACAGGAAAGAGCTTATCTGGGTCACTTAAAACATTCGTCCCGGGTTGTTGTGTTACGTGGTGCAGTAGCACTGCTGACTGGATAGTGTATCTGACCTACAGTACAGTGCTCACTGAATATGTTTCTTTAGATGTTGAGAACATGCATTCACTAACGTCCTCCTCTTCGTCATAATTTACCAGACGATAACTCTACAACTGGACAACGATTGAATTTACAGTTATATCTGGAGCTTCTCTTGAAGAACATTTACTTTACTGTGGTCTTATACGTGTGTTTTTATCCCATTCCATTTTATCTTTTTAATTCGCCACATGATTCTTTCTCTATCATTCACATTTATGTATTAATTTTCTATTTGATTTCTCTAGCTTTCTATTTATATGTCTGTCTTCTAAGTTTTCAACCCTCTGCTCTACTGTACGTTTGATATATTCCTCAAAAGAATACTCAAAATCAAAAGCTGTATTCGGAAAAAAATACAACCTATACAGTATAAACACAAAGTTATAAATGCATATAAAACAAACTGAATACATAAACTACATTTAGTACAACACGCAACTCCTATAAAGTTAACTTAAACATCTTCAAAAGCCAAACTTCGTCACAAACCATCAATATCTAGCAAGAGATTCATGAATGAGATCTATTTCCTAATACAGTCCATCTTCGATCTCTAGGTTCTCATGTTTTTTTAATGCACACTGATTACGTCCATCATTGAGACATATACCTGTACGGTATTAGATATCCTAAATCACCTACTGATACTATATAAAGCGAAGCTATAATAGTCAGTGTAGGTCTGAACACTGTGGATGATTGCTCATAACTCGGTGATCAAATTTCAATTATGAAGCATCGTTGCTAAAGGGGGTTTTGAAGTCACGACGAGCCTTACGCATAAATTACTTTAAAATAAGACTCCACTCTACCGGATTCTCCTTTTAAACCATTACCTTTAAGACTTTTTTACAATAATATAAAATCTATTGTTGGTTTTTCGTAGACACAATATGGTCCGATAGTTTTCAGATTATTTCACAGGATTTTCAGTGCCTAATAATAATAATTTCATGCCCCCCCCCTTCTCTGGGAAAAATAGTGTAATTGTCTATAGTGTGTTGAGGGATCTGCCTATGACTCCACCCTCCCCCCCCTCTCTTGCGTGATATGGGGATGACTCTAATACTCTACCTAAGTGACACTTCCAGGGTGCATAAGTATATCCATACAAAATTTCACCGCGGCCGACCTCCTAATTACATCTTCAGCCACTTAAAATTCTACCTTTGTGGAACTTCTGGGTTGTTTGCGCATTTCTTGGTCATATTTTAGTTTTCTTCAAAATTGCAACTATACATAGCAATTATCCACACACACATGACATTGTGTTTTATATGTTAAATAGATACATTTTACATACCTCGATGATTTTCCTCATAAGATCTAAATGAAATTGGATTCAGTTAAGTTGACGGTTCGTGAGGTGCAGTGCAGTGCAGACACACTATAAACTAAGCCTTTTTGTTAAAAAAAATGCAGTGTGGTCGGCATTGCACTCAGCCGCCTTTACTTTTCCACAGGTGAAAAGTTAGTCACCATTTACAACTAAGTGAACTACAGGGTGCCCAGGTCGCGAGCCAGTGAGAGGACAAGAGGCGAATGGTGTACCACTGCACCCAATATTTAAAGTAGGAGCTGAAAAGTAAAACAGACCATCAACTCAGTAAAAAAGTAAATATGTGTGCCACTAACAAGAGTAAATAAAGTGCAGACGCTAATGCTGAAAGTGGTCCAAACACAGACGAGTTACACTTGAATACAACCCAAGGCTTAGGATCAACGAAGAGAACTTGTAGTCCTGACAATTGTGGTCAGTGTAAATAAAGATTGAAATAGTCTTAGGCTCTACTGCTTTGTGAATCTTGATGAACATCGATCATTCTGTAAATGTTTTATTGTTAATGTCAATGTACAGTTGCTCGCATATGTTACGTTCCTCGTCTCACAGATGACTCCGTACATGTGGCAAGACCGCAGTGACAGTCAAGGTAACTCAACTGGTGATGATGAGGATGGGGGGAGGGGGCAACAGACCAGTAATATACAACACACAGACAGACACAGTATCGCTACAGGACAATTAAATGTGATGGCATTGTCATATAGGTACAGTCACTAGATTGTAATGAAGTGTTCGTAAATATAAACGACAATTAATATGATGAAGAACCGTATAGTTTATTAGTCTTTTACAGTACTAAGGTTTCATTATAATTTATGAAAGGCTATACAAACACCTACCACAATACACCACTGTAATACATATATATACGAGTGAATTTGATCCCAAAATATATGATACACAACCCACCAACACACTCTTCCCCCAGTACTAATCAAGCTTTCTGCAGTGTCCGTGTGCAGCTGTTGAGTATCACTTACGAAACTGTTGATCAAGACCAAAAATGCGACAGGCCAATAAAGACTTCCTTTTGGTGTGTCACAGTGTGTTGATTGCAAGTCACTCAGGTTTCCCCGAGAGGGTGTACACACAGGTTCTTGGGAGGCGACCGTGAAGGACGACAGAATCATACGGCCAACAAGGAGCAGAGCTTGATAGAAAAAATTGCGGATTAACACCGAATGGGTTATCTAAAGGAAACTTTTGCCGAAATCATACGTAATTAATGAACTAATTAATCAGGTTTCTCTAGGACGGTGAGAATTTCGTAAAGAAGTCGGACAAGGTCGTAAAAGTATTCTTCATTGTCTTGGGTCAATGTGAGAGAGATTGTCAGATATAACCCGAGAGGTCACGTTTCAACAGTCTTGAAACATCACCCAAGGACAGTGAAGAAAAAGTTAATCATAAAAGGACAAACTCTAACTGTGGTTAAATTTAAGGTCGCTAGTGACCAAAGGTACGATATAATCATCTGAAGGAACTATCATACTGTTTAAAACCAGGTTATTAGTACAATAGGTTAATGGTTCCTAACCTGATCACCCACATTACTGCCGTAACTCTGTAAACAATAATAATATCGACAGGAAATAACAAAGACTAACTCCTTAAAGTAACCTTTTGAAATAACATTTATAAAGCTGTTTATTTTTGTAGTGGTTTGGGTTAATTACCAAGCCACATCCCTGGTTATATTGGTTCTCCAGCTTTTATTCATTAAGGCTGAAGGACAATTATAAAAAGAGCTTTTAATAAACTGGTCTACAGTATATATGAAAGTTTAATGAAAAGGCTGGAAGTTAATTTTCGAAACAATTACACGGGAACCAAGTGGAGTTTTTTTTATCATTTAGTTTATAGTTTTCTATCTAATGCATTTTATTTCACATCTAACTTACATTACACCAAGAAATGGATTTTCTCTCTATAAAAACTGGTTATTTGGAGCATGCATACTTTTTTCAATATCTTATGCATGTGTGTACAATATTCTTTCACTTGACGTTGCATTTGATATCATCCAAAAACTATACACTTTTCATGTTGGCAGAAAATGATAATAAAGTCCCCAAACCGTAAAGGTTTATGGTATTACGAGAGGAGTATAATAGCACCGTAACTGTGAGCGGCAGCAGAGCTCTGTGCACATTACCGTGGTGTTGTTGCACTACACTAATGCTGCTCACAACACGGGTCGCACCTGTATGGCTACTCACCTTACGCTAACGCTGTCGTAAAGGAAAGTTTAAACCATTAAAGCAAAACAATTTCTAAACTCTATGTGGCCGGCAATTTTCTTTAATATGTGGTTAATGTTAATTAAGGTCATATGAGGATAAAACAAAAAGGAAAGTCAAGATAAAACAATGATATGCAAGAGTAACTTCAGCCCGGCTCTACTGTGCCTCGTGTGCCGGCACCAATCAACATAATGTCAACAACTTTTAGTTTTCAACTCAAACTCAAAGAGTGACTGATAAACAACACTAAGTGTATTGTGGTAAACAACGCTAAGTGTATTGTGGTAAACAACGCTAAGTGTATTGTGGTAAGCACTACGTGTACTGTGATAAACAGCATTAAACGTGACTGTAGTAAGCAACACTAAGCGAGACTGTGATACACAATTCTAAGCTGTAAGTGACAAACTAGTAAGTGTGGCATTAAAAATAATTATTAAGTGTGGCTGATAAAACCTACTTTACAACTGTGATCAAAACTACTACAGTATGTGTGGTTATGAGAGTAACGTAATGAACATTCTACTAAAACTCACCAACTGTAAGTGTGACGAAAACATTATTCAGTCACTGTGATGATAAACAGATTACATTCGCCACAATGTGCATCTGTGATCACCGACCCACTAGACAAAAACCTTCTTAGCACGATTGAAATTATAGCAGAGAATAAACAAAACAAGAGTGAATGTGACAAAATTATGTAACTATTAATAAACAGTAAATTATGGCAGGTAAAATGAAATCCTAGTTTAAAAAAATCGAGTAAGCGATGAGACAAACAAACTTACACTGATAAAATAAAAAATACGACAGCGTACAAAACCTTAGTGCGAATGATAACAAAAGACTGTGCCTGTGACAACAAAACTAAAGCTCTTGAAAAGGATATGTCTACATAAAAGATTAACTTCTCTTAAAGAACATAAATTATAGAGTTCCCTAAAACATACTAACGTATCTACATAAACGCTAAAAATCCTCGAATAGGCGATAATTATTCACAAAGATAATACTCTATCAGCGGTTACAGACAAACACACACACACACACACACACATAAAACACACACAGTAAATCTCCCTAAAAGACCTGACCTGACCTAACCTAACCATTTCCCAATATAAGTTTTCCATTAATGACTGTATTTACATTTCAAGTCAAGCTAACTACCTATAAGACCATTATCTATATAGGAAATACAATTAAATAAAACTCCATATTTACATACAAGTTTACGTGAAAATGGTTCCCGTATGCATGCCGGCTCATTTGGGGCAGTGTGGATGTAGGGAATATTGTTGAAGCCCCTTTTTTTCGGTACACGGGGAGAAATTTTGGCCGGTTTTGCATTACACCAAATTCACTTCCCAACTACAAGGTTAAATAAGCGACTGACAGGCAGGTGGGCTGAGGGTGACCCCGAGTACGAACCAGCAACCATTTGGATAAGAGGTAAACATTATGTCATTTCTTTCTCTCGATGACCAAAATGACTTACAAGATAAAGTTTTCTAAAATCCATATATACATAAGATAAAGCTCCCGAAACGACTATATATACATAAAGGGTAATTCATATAATGTATTTCCATAGGATATATTAACTATTTCCATATCAAACTACTTACTTGACACAGTTTAAGGAAACGTTACGAATTAACTCAAAAATAAATCTGATGAAGTCGATAATCTTCCCCTAAAGTCATTTCTCGACCATGAGAAAATTTACGATACAAATTTCATCCATATATATCAACTGACCTTCCCGATAAGATAGTTAAACTTAAGATCTATTATAAATGGTGGTGTAATAATAACTAACACATTTTCTTCAATAAATTAACAATAAAAAGCATATTAAACACTTGCTATTATGTTCACGTTCACACAGGGAGTAAATAAACGGTCTGGTTACTAAAGAAAAGCAGTTGAACTCGATAAAAAAATCGTAAATGAAACCAGAGATGTAAATGTCTCTTCCCTCAAATATAGGTCAGGTTTAGTCGGTGAGCTGAGCGAGTTACCAAATCGAAATGATAACGTCCAGATAATAGTTATGAATATTCCAAACAGGTCGACGTACTGAATAAATAAAGGCATTTAAGGTGTATGAAGGTTGGACCACATGACAATACTCTATGCACTGGCAAATAGAGGAACGAACAGTACAAACTATTTATCAAAGAGGCAAGATATCTTGGTGAGGAGAATATAAGTTTAGTGTGGTAGTGAATAGGTCCGTGGACACTTAGAGAGAATCGTTCTGTCATCCTCGTCATTTATAACTGACCAAAGAAAGTTTTAAGGCAATGAAAAAAATACTAGAATTCAGGATTAATTCATCACTTATATAACAGGTGTATATATAATTTTTGAACATTTAGTTGTTTCTTAACTTTCCTTATATAATCAAGTGGTAGAAAGTAAAAATGTTTCAGAGTTTATTAAAATGGTTTTTTATTATATTCTGAACTCATTTTACTTTTAAATTGAGATTAAATATAGCATATAAATCACCGTGCCTGAGAAAATATATATATTTTTTGTGAATTTATGTTGCAAGATTCGTTCTCCCTCCCTCGAGTTAAGATATATCTGACAAAATTAAATAATACTTGTATATATTTTAGTAGTGGAAACCCTAGTGCAGCCAAAACACAACAGCATAGCATAACCCAGTGTGGGAACCATACATAACAAGGAGTGTGAGAACATAGATATACGTACACACACGCACATGTATTCACCCACAAAGACGCTCTCACACACACACACACACACACACACACAGAGTAGATTATTCCTTACCCCTGGAGGTAACTATTAAGAGTGGGTCCACAGAGACACTCCCTCACATCTGGGAATTAGGAGACAAATTTGCTTTATCGAGGAACGTAATGGGAAAATACAACATCTCTCTCTCTCTCTCTCTCTCTCTCTCTCTCTCTCTCTCTCTCTCTCTCATCAATTTTCATGTCTTCTATCATTCTGTTTCGCTATTCATCTCTTTACTGCACTTTCCCAGTTCTCCGTTTTCATTCTCCTCATCACCGGATTCTGGTTCAATCTCCTTAAATTGACGCCCTTCCCGAGCCTCTCTCAAGTTCATTCACATCCATTCTTATTTTTCCCTGGTCTTTAATTTATTTATTTCTAAGTACAGTTAGTAAGTCGTTTATTATCTCGTATTATTCTACTGTTCATTTATTTATCCTGTTTCATTATTTACTTTATTCCAGTCAACCTTTTTTTTTTCAGTTTATATATTGAACCACTTAGTCCGAGTTTCCTTTATACCTTTTCCCCTGTTATTAGATTTCCACTTTTGTTTTCCTTATTTCTTAGCTTTCATCTTGGTTGTCCGGTACTCGGGGATCGCCTGCCTCAAGCTAGCTGGCCTCTGGGGAGAATTGGCAGCGGCAGCGCACCCTAATGTGGAGTTGTGAGGTTGGAAGTGGGTAAAGTGCATTATGTGGACGATCCCCCGAGAGTGACGACCGTAATGGAAGATGCCTGCCTCTCCTCCGCTAAGAGTGTCTCGCTGTTTTATTACGTAGATTTGTTGTTCCCATTTCGCTCTTATATATCCAAAATATTCTGTCCTGCTCGAGTTTCGTTTTCATTTTGTTTTTTCTCTTTTTTTCGGTCGGTATGCCTCTCTCTACTCGTCTTTCTGGCTCCCTACTTCAGTATGCTCATTTGCCGGTCTCTTTCCCCTCTTTACACACACACACACACACACACACACGTTCCCTAGTATTCGTACTTCATTACTTTGAGTTATTGTAAACCTTTTAATGCCATCGTTTAATTATTATTCTGATTCGTACATATTCGTAATGTTAGTTTTACTTCCCCTTTAGCCTCCGTAAAACACACTGAATGGAGTGTCTTAACCTCTGACGTTTGGTATGTTACTGCTTGTTTAGGTTTCAGTGAAGTTCCAATCTTCACTATTCTCTTTAAATCATATTTTGAAGACAGGTGGCAAAGGTTTGACGAATGATATTAAAAGTTGGAGAGAAAAGGAAAGTACGATCAGCTTGTCGATACTTATTGGTTTAGAAAAGGGAAGGTTGTCGGGTGTAGTACCGGCCAAACTACCTCCTTGTGTACTGAAGGTAAAGTAGTCCGTATATTATAACCACGCTGCTCTTAAATGGTCATTAAACCCATGGGACCCACTGTCACTTGTGTAATGCTGGAATATAGACAAGACCCCAGAAGAATATTATAATGTAAACTAAGACAACTTCCACAGGTGTTGAGGAAACGGTGTCACGCTCAGGTAGGGACAAAGGTGTGCATGGGAGGAGGACACGAGAAGGGTTAGGAGTCACCCATGAATAGAATGTAAATCAAAGGAAGGTAAAAAAAAAAAAAGGCTTCTGAGTTAAAATAATGAATGAAAACACTAAGTATGATAATAGAGAGACTAGTATGAAATTTTACAAGGAGAAACCCATGTATTGAAGTATGAAAGGCATAACGAGAAATGAATATGAGAGAGAATTAAAACACAACGAAATTATATTTGAAAAAAAAAGAAAGAAAAGATTATGAGAGGAAAACTAATAAAAAATGGGATACTATAAAAAAAGATGATAAAATTAAGACGAAGTATCAAAAGGTGAGGGCAGAACCAGCGTGAGGGAGGCGGAGGAGGGTGGTGAGGAAGGGGAGGAGGCGTGACGGTAAAAGTAAGGGGAGAGAACAGGTGAAGGCTGAGAGGTGGAGATGAATGGCTGAGGAGTGGGTGGGGGGAGGGGACACTTAATCAGCGTGTAGAGGGAGAGCTAAAAGGAAACATTAATGTAATCTTCAGTGACCAATGGAAGGAAGGAAGCATGATAAGAGTTTTGTATCTATGTTGCATTGTTCGATTGTATGTTGGGGATAAATTGGGAGAGTGTGTGTGTGTGTGTGTGGGTGGGTGTGTGGGTGTGTGTGTGTGTGACTTCGCTCAAAATTAATAGTATTTCGTTTTCATTGAATCTCCGCTTTCCAATTTCACATTTTTCATCGTTCACCTGTGCGCATAACAGTGAATTACAATTATACCGTCACATTACGAGAGTGAGCGAAGATTTGGATGAGAAAAGGAGAGATAATAACGACATATCAGAGATCAAAGAACCTGGCAGATAACCTGGAGATGTGAGTGGGAGTAGTGGGAGGACTATCACGTTGAATATAAAAAGCACATGGTAGGATTTTTGGTTACGTCAAAAATATAGTAACAAGAGAGTGTCAATGTAAATTTGATTCGTGTTTTGAGATGGGGAGCTTTGTTGGTTTTATTTTATCCTATGGCAATTTGTGTTGTGTATATATTAAACATGGGTCATTTTGCCACCTTGAGACACCTGTACCCTGGAAGAGAAATTCCAAGATGGCTGCAGGGGATATAAAACATCTTCATCATAAAAGTTCCGTAATATCATAAAAAAGTAGTGGTAATTTCAATATCCCGTAAGCCTACTCATGCCATGCTATGAACATACGAGTCAAAATCTGCCTCAAATATTACTCGAACAAACAAACAAGCAAGAAAAACGAACAAACTGATCATCTCCCATAACACCTGTTGCTAGTTTGCTTGCTTAAAAAAAATAGACGTGTGAATTTAATATTCAAGTAAATGGTGATTATAAAAGCCACAAGGAAAATATATATTATTTACAAGGAACCAACACATTAGGAATAAACCAGTTAAACTCAATTAATAAATCATGTCTAAGGGTTGGCGGCCACGGATCTCAACTCCAAACTTTTTCGGGCCGTCTTTACTAATACTTCTATATAATGTCTCTCCGGGGATCCATCTTTTAACTTATTCCTTCATCCCACTCTGACTTCCCCCTGAACCCTCCCATCCTCAATATTATCCGATAATACCACCTACCATTATCTCATCATCTCTAATTATATGATCATATCTAATTTTCTTTGTTCTATAATTTTCAATATTCCTCTCGCTGTTAGACGTGGATTAAATATCGTGAATCCAGTCTATGTAAGGGTGTTATCGTAGGGGGTCATCTGTTAACTGCTTCTTGTCGTTCCGTCTCTCTGCTACTTAGTGTTTATTGTTGGGTGTGATATCCAGTGTAATATTAATCAGGTTTACACTTCTAACATTTTATTCACTTCAGTTTATGTGGAGTTGGTCTGAATAAACACTTTCTTTATTCTTACACGTATCTCAGAATATTCAACACTCAACAATATTCCAACCGAGAATGTCGAGCAATAGCAATAGGCCAAAGAGAGAGAGAGTGTGATCCAACTCCTGCCTCCCACCATTCACGTAAACTCTGGCAACCTTTTGATGGTGCTCTGTCAGCGCTTGTCTCGGCATTGTGAGCTTAAAGTGCCCAGCTGACCACGTCAAACTCCTCCTTCCGCTGCACAACAAGCTTGATATCACTGGTCTCAACCAATCTTAACACTTCATTCTTTCCTTTTCCACTCTTATGACCTGGGCAGTATCCATACGTATCATTTTAGTAGTATTGTTCTCAAATGTCCCTTTTTTTATTGTTTTATTATTATTAGAAACAGTTTTTGATGGATTGTTCTTATTTTAGACTAAAGAAATAGACAAACTATTGGTAACACTAAGACAAATTAGGAGGAACAAGTGAAAGGAGGAAACGAGTTAAATCAGTAAACAAAAGGATGGAGCAAGAACCAACACTAAAGAAACTTGAGATAATATTAACCATGTTGCTTGTGAATGATAAGGTTGCCACTAGAGAGGTGCGAGTGACAACCACATGCAACAAGAAGTATCAGGACAGGGGATGAGCGGCGGTCATACCTAATGGAAGTGTAGAAACAAAATAAACAACATGCTGATGGACGGTTAGTAAATGCACCTTACACTGGACTACAAGAGGTTGTAAGGGAGAGTAAGAGCCTTTACGGTATATCGAGTATGTGAGGTGAAAGTGGATGCTACTTACCCTATTTCACATTAACTTTGCTGCTGGTATAAACTTTAGTAGAATCTAATGGTTTGTTTCCTTGAACGTTAAAAACCTCTTAGTGTAAATATTTTCTGTATTAAACCGCAAATCAGAAGCACCATTATCATAATTATTAAAATTACTGTAATTAATATTTATAGACACATTCATATATGAGTACAAACAAAGATCAACAGGCTGCCTTGTGCTCTACGATAAAGAGTTAAAAAAGAAGAAATTAGCGAACAAGACATAATGGGAAGAGATTATATGAGGCGCCTACAATGGGAATGGTGTATCTCAAAGACGTCTGTTTTGAGTAAATCGCATTGAAAGTTTTAAGTTTATGTACCATGGAAACTACTCCATGGATTTCAATGAAACTTTCCACAAAACTTGGGCCGTATAAGGGATGTTGCCAGTGGAAAATTGAGCCTCATACGCCACATCCCCACAAAACATGGGTTATAAATTAATGAGTAAATATTTACCAATAATGCAATAGGTCGGTCATGGCTTATTTTATGTGAAAGTAAAGTTATACAATAGAAGAATAACATTACAGTAGAGAGATGTGAGTTTGTAATACGGAACCAAAAATACAATGGGTGAATGTAGATGGGAGCTGGGGGGTGCACCAGATGGGGTGATGAGGTGTTAATAAAGATAATGTCGTAAGAAGAGGATAATAAGAGAGGGGGGAGGGGGTAGGAGTGTTTTTGCTCTCGTTAAGGTGAGTAGAGAGAAAGGGGGGAGAGCAGAAGGATAAGAGGAATATTTTGAGCTCCGTTGTGTCGCGTCCCAAAATTTATGATGACTCCGGGGAAAAGAATTTTGCATAAATTTGTCTTTATTCATCCCAGGAATTTTTTTGACAGTACATTTTCTTTCAATGGAGGAGAGAGGGGGGTGGCTGGCAGCAATGGATATCTTCTAGAATGCGATTGATGTTTTAAAGAAAATATATGGATGTGCATAAAAGTTTGATGACAAAGATATTTAATTTTTATTTAATATATTTTCCTCATAGATCTGAATGCTTCAATCAGTCAGTCCAAGTGTATGTTTATGCATGAGTATACATAATCCACGAATTACTTTATCAGAAATATATTATCATAAATATTTGTACCGATGTAGAAGTTTGAGGAGTAAAAAAAAACTTCAAAGAAAAAAATCTAGATCGAAAAAAAAAAGTTTCACAAAATTATGGTTGGGTGTGTTAGTCGATCACCATCCCCACCAGCACCCAGAAGCCTCCACACCGCCTCTGTACTTTACATTAAACACACACCACAACTGTTTCATTTCGTTATGTCTTAGTGAATTCTCTCTCTTTCTCTCCCAAGATGGAAGTTCTTTTGCTTTTCTTTCCTTCACACTATACCTCAACCTCCTTCGTCCATCTTACACTCATCCACATACAAAAAATACGACACACACACACACACACACACACCCACACACACACACCTACGTACAACACACAAATAGCCGCACAAAACCATAAACTGTACACCCACTAAACATGGCCCTAATTACGTACTGACGACTTAACAGTTTCCTCGCTGTTGTGGACTTACTGCTCTTAAAAAAAAAAAAATCTCCCTACACACAGCTTAACAAGAGGACAACGTTCTCAGAAACCCCGTAACACCACTCAGGTCCTAATTGTATCCAACATGAGAAAAGGAACAAGCACTCTCGACTGTTGATCTTTTATGCAGCCACTTACCGCCTCCTCCTCTCCCCTCCTCGCCACTCCAACAGCTATTGATTCTCTCAGCCTCCTTCACTCCTTCTCTCTTGTTCTGCCTCCAGTGTTCAGGAAAAGCCCCCTTCATTTTTCTTCATCATCATTCTTCTTTCTTCATGGTGGCCATACGAGCAATCTATTCTCCATCTAATCTTTCCCTCATATCTCTCTCTCTCTCTCTCTCTCTCTGTGTAGATATTTCTCCTGCATCGTCTATATTACCTCCTCTTTCGCTTCACACACACACGTCTCTGGAAGTCATAAGTACTCCTCCAGCCGAGACTCCTCATCACAAGGGTCGTAACTGTTCTCTTGAAACACACTACAGTGACCGGCGGACCTGGGGAGAGAGATCCTATAATATCCTCCAGTTAGAAATTGAAACTAAGTATCTCTCTGTCTCCCTCTGTCTGTCTCTTACCCCTCTCTCTCTCTCTGTTTCCATCCTCCTTCTCTCGCTGCCTCTCCCTCTTCTTCATTCCTTCCATATCCACGTCCCTCAGTTTCCTCCCCATTCCCCTCAACCACCCCCCCCCTCTCCCCCACAGATCCCGGAAGAAGGGGAGACTGGCCATAGTAGATATATAATGACTCATCAACAAAATTATGTGAGGGGGAACAACCTGAGATGATGAACGGTGCTAGGGAGATTTTTGTTCTTATTCGCGAAGGAAGATTATCAACGATTCTTGATTCCAGGAACGACTTGTGTCATATGGATAGTCTCCCTATCCTGTATTTCTGTGAGTGACTGATTACTATGCCACCACACGCGGGTATAACTGTACAAACACTCGCATATTCTTCAGCAACTAGCAATAACGAGTAACTGACTACTAGCCACCACATGGACCTAGCAACAATACAGGGTATCAACAAGGGTTTACTGTACTTAATTATGTAGGGTATACTCGCCTGTTAATGGTATACTTTACTATGTGGTATACTCGACCATCATCAACATTATACTCGACCATAAAAGATATACTTCTTCATCAACGGTATATATTCGACCTTTATAAGAATACTCAACCGTTAACAGGAGTTCCATAAACGGTAATAATGGGAATAATTAACCATTAACGTTATACTCACGACTGATATAACCGACCATCAACAACATACTCAACAATCATTGGTATATTCTACTATCCATAACATACTCGACCACAACGGCATACTTACTCAACCGATAATGGTAAACTTAACTCTTATCAGTATACTTGATCATCACGAGTATACTCAGCCATCAGCATTATATTCTATCATTAGAGATATACCCATTCATGAATGACCGTGTATTGTACGAGTTAAAGGTTATTTAAATTTTATGAGTAACCTTAAGAGTGATCAATTTTGTATACATTTTAATTAGAAAATAAATGCTTGGCAAAAATAAATTACGCTCGACATCAGCCGCATATCATCAGGGACTAAACACTATATTTATTTATTTATTATTTTTATTTATTTATTTTTTGTAGTTACTGTATAGTCTAAAAACTGAATAGTGTGTTTAATTGATCTTAACCGTTGAACAAAGACATACCTAAGAACAACAGTAATTAACAAGGAAAATATAAATGATTTAGTAAATGAATGAATGAATAAAATGTATTAATATCATGTAATAACTGACCTCACCTACATTCCTCAACCTTTCCAGACGAGTGTAGCCATAATGAAAAGGTTAAGAATTAATATAATTTATGAGCATTATTTAAATGGCTTCATTATTTATCCTATTCTATTATGATCAAGAAGCTTAGACTTATAACACTCAACACTAAGGAAGCATTAACATCCTTCCTCTACCTCAACTCATCTATGCTAATGACCAGTCACAGCCACTCCCGGAGAGATCAAACACTCACTACAAGAGTATATATTTTTCAAGTTAAAATTAGAGACCTAGAGGCTGTTTCACGTGGATTACCTTAATTTAATTTCATCAGAACCATTTTTTTGTGGACTAGTTTATGAGTTCAGTCGTCCCTCACTGAGCAGGAGGGAGAGAGAGAGAGAGAGAGAGAGAGAGAGAGAGAGAGAGAGAGAGAGAGCTGAGCCTGATTTGTTTTTTTCTGTGAATTTATTCTTTTTTGGGGGAGAAAGACGACACAGAGATTAGTCACTGCCACATACGAACAGAGGGAGAATATCCAACACTATAACACGTCTAAAATAACATGAAATGGCAGACAGTCGTTAACTAAACACCGGGGAACGTCAATTATCTGTAACTATTTGTACATAACATCCTATACAGTACGGGTATACGACCACAGGAGGCCATTAACGACTATTAAACACCATCGATAACTATTATAATTAACCAGAATGATTTAATAAAGCACAAAGGACCAGTAGCTTGAATATTACCATAAACGACCATCCAGGGCTGCAGTCTATCTCATACTACCATAGACAACCATCCAGGACGAACAGCTGTACAAACGACCATAAACTATCCACAAGAGCAAAGTATTTTATATAACCATAAAATCTTTAATACAACCACAAACCTTCCAGGTTGAGACACTAATAATCAACGTATGGCTACAAACTCTCTTGTACAACCACCATCCAGGACCACAGATGAATGTGTTCGATCAGGAGCCACCAGAGTCGTCCTATCTCTCGCTCCCCCACAATCTGTTTTCCAATACCTGAAGGGGGTCCATTAACTGCACTCAACTCTCGGGAGTAAGAAGGAGCTCACCATCGGTGTCATTAAGAAGGATGAATGTCGTTATTGCCCCTGGAGTTTAGCCCTAGTGATTAATGTCTTTGGTGATGTATCTTCCCGACATGTTTGTCCGGGCAGGAGTTGGTGGTTGAGGAGAAAGGGAGACTACAGTATATATATATATATATATATATATATATATATATATATATATATATATATATATATATATATATATATATATATATATATATATATGTGTGTGTGTGTGTGTGTGTGTGTGTGTGTGTGTTTTCTTTTCATTCGGAAAGCTTAGCTACGATAATCTTTATAGAATTTCTTTTAGTTTCTTTATCTCTTTACTCCAGTGTAGTATGTAACGCGATCACCGTGAAGTTACCGCTGGTGTCACTGTCCTCTAACAAGGCCCTGGTGAGGCTCTGTCGTCTCCCCCACTTGGGGCAGGCGAGGTGTTCGCCCCTCCACTGCCAAATGGCGTGCGGGATTAGCCCTGGCAGCTCCATCCCTCAAATTATCGGAAAATCGTTCGTCTTCGAAAATCTAGTGAATGTTGTGAGGGTGAAGAATGTCTGGTGGACGTGGCAATACCGCCATCGGTGTAGCTTGAATTGTGTTTTGGAGCTTTGTGTTTGTGGTAACTGTTGCTTCATGTAATGATCAAATTATGATAATATCCTTAACAGGTTTATTATTGTGCTTTTTCTGCTATGATGGTATGTATCTCTAAGCTAATTACTTAAGTTATGTTATAAATGCTTTATGTCTCTCGGGCGTTTACTTTATCAGCGGTTAATATACACTTGTTTCCCACTCATAAAATTGGGGTGTTGAGCAGAGCAGATAAGGGGTTGGTCTCCCGTCCTAAGGGTTCCTGGTTCAAGCCCGGGGCGCCCTCATTCCATTCAGCTGTAAAAGGTTTGTCTGGTTTGACTTTTAAAGTTTGAAAGTAAAAGCGGTAGACTGCAATGTCGTCCTGTTTGTTTACCAAAGGCTTCGTGCACAGCTGTAACCACACTTTTCGTTCGCAGAGAAACACTGAAATAATAACTAGCTGACTGAAAATATTAACTAAATAGCCACATGAATATCGACTGCTTTTTACCATAGTAATCGCAGGAGGCAAGAGAAATATGTTTTCTCTGTGACTTATATGCAAAAAACTCTTGTACTAATACACCTTTATGATTATCTTGATATCGTTTAGTTGGGAGCCACAGGTGGTGTACTGTTCCACCATCCTCAGGTTTTCTCCAGAATTTTATACTTGAATTAATCTTGTTACAACACTCTTAGTTCTCATGTTTTATACCAGCAAGGTCTACTTATGTTCAGTACCTGGTCATGTAATTTAGTTACAATATGTAATCCCTATTGAAGCTGGTTTGGGGATGCCTATTAATTTATATAAGTTTGAGGCTTTTATGTTGCCTTTTGCTACAGAAACTGTTCATGTCGACAAAATTGTTGAATTTAGTGTTATTTACCGACACTGAAGAGAGTTAGTGAATGTTCAGTTATCCGGTATAATACCGGCAATACCACTTCACAAAATGGGTCTTCACTACCTGTCACCATGACGCTCGACACTCATGGTTACTCGAACTAAACTGTACAAAAAATTTTACTGACATGTTCTGGAAGATAAAGACCACAGTACGACACTTCTTGGTAATAAACGTAGGGACTGGGTCATCTCTTACCTTTCACAAGCCATTTGAAATATTAAAGTACAGTGTTTATATCTGCAACTGGCACCCGTCGTTACCACTGGCCATGATGAAACTCATTTCCCTTTGATATAAAACACGGATATAACATGCAGTCCACCTCTGATAACGACGAGGCTTATATGAGACTGGATATATGAACACTTCACTTATTGTCTTTATGTAGCACACTCTAATTAAACCTTTTACGCGAAGTTAATGACGATTTCATCCTCACTATCTTCCCTGGGTTTTCACTGTCCATGGCTTAACAAATGGTTGCGTCAAAATTTACTCCAAAAGGCGTAAAACAAAATATGAAAGTCGTTATTACTGGTTTGTTGTGTGTGTGTGGGGGGGGGGGGATCTGGTGTTACGAGTGATGCAGCTGTTGTGAGATATGTATCAAGTATGATTATGTTGCGTGGTGACCTTTAGTATGTTTTAAGGAGCGGCCACTAAGTCATTGTTGCCTCACACTTGTTACTTCTGCCTCACATTTCACCCCACGCCTCACCCCACCCCACGCCTCACACTTCGCCCCACGCCTCCCCCACTCCTGGTCAATACACCCAGCGTTATCCTCCCCTCACCTCTGGTCAATACACTCAAACATTAAAAATTTAAGCTTGATAATTAAGCGTCTAGATCACATATTAAAACAGGTATGAATCATGAGAAGCTCCAGTAACGAGCTGCCTTAAGGCGTGTTTATTGCATTATTTATGAATAAGTTAAACCATCATGGAGTAAAAAAAAAATAACTGCATTCACTATGTAACTTAACGATGGATGTAGCCAAACAAGTGGACATAGTTATAGAAGTGAACGCAACGAGAATATTGGACATGGCAAGATTTAAGTACACAACAGGACATATATTGACACAGTGAGGGTAGGTGGGCCCAATAGGACAAGGGGACACAGGGAGGCAAGAGGACATAGAGCATATTGGACATAAAGACACTAAATGGACACAAGGGAACGTAGAAAGAGTAAGACGTGTAAGATGATGTGGTAAAATAATGACAACAAACCTAAAGTATTTTCCGAGAATTTTATGGCGCAATTTTGTTATCCATTACTTTTCATTCAAGATAGACTCAAGTTCTCCAGACATATACTATTAAGGTTTAAGATTCCAAAGGTTCATCAAGCATCTTTCAACGTTTATAAGATCTTGTGTAAATGTATTAACATCTCCAACCTGTAGCTCACACTTAAGGAGAATTACTAAGTTATAGTTTTCGACTTTTGCTAACTAACAATTCTAATGTTTTCCGCATGTGGATGAGTCCTCAACATGCATACAAATCTCCCCATACGACCAATATAATCTATCCCTACTATAGCTTTTACAAATTAGATTCAGTATTTCGTTTGACTGAAGCCTTTCAATTGACCACACGTACACTTTAAGTTTTCTTTGGAAGG
Organism: Homarus americanus; assembly: GCF_018991925.1. NCBI lineage: Eukaryota > Metazoa > Arthropoda > Malacostraca > Decapoda > Nephropidae > Homarus > Homarus americanus. Next base: position 5,832,365 of record NW_024748109.1, read on the forward strand.
ATAACTTTAGTTTGATTCGCTTAGAAACTTTTTAGAAAATAACGTTTAAAAGTTCTGGTCAGCGTCACATCCCACTATCACCAATCCACGAGTGCTGGGGGTACAGTGCCATATATTCGAACTATATACACGATAGCTGATGTTTCTCTCATGTTCCTTTATGCCATTATCATCTCCGTCATCCGTCATTGTCACAACCATGAAGAGCTTGCTGCCTACCCTCACCACTCATCTACCATCACCATTAGTACAGTATCACCACTTATCTACCATCACCATTAGTACAGTATCACCACTCATCTACCATCACCATTAGTACAGTATCACCACTCATCTACCATCACCATTAGTACAGTATCACCACTCATCTTTCCATCACCATTAGTACAGTATCACCACTCATCTACCATCACCATTAGTACAGTATCACCACTCATCTTTCCATCACCATTAGTACAGTATCACCACTCATCTTTCCATCACCATTAGTACAGTATCACCACTCATCTTTCCATCACCATTAGTACAGTATCACCACTCATCTACCATCACCATTAGTGCAGTATCACCACTCATCTTTCCATCACCATTAGTACAGTATCACCACTCATCTACCATCACCATTAGTACAGTATCACCACTCACACAACACCATCTCAAACTTCAATTGAACATTAGCAATAAGCTGACGTCACCGAGCCGTTTCTTAGAGTGATGTTGGAGCTAAATTCTGGGTACAAAAACTCTGCAGTGCGTCTGGTGGTCGAGGTCACTGCTAACACAATTCTTTCTTATTACATCTGCTGCTGCTCAAGCAATTAACTACTCCTATCAGACCAGGCAGATTATGGAGGCCAACTTCCTCCTGGGGAAATAAAGTACTCTGTAATCATTGTGGCAATTACACACACAAAATTATAAACTATATATGCTAGTACAGTATAATTACTCGGCTTCGCTCGGGTACTGTATAACTTGGACTGTCACAGCTCGTCCTCCCTCACACGGGTAACCACCTCCCACATCGTCGTGGTGATATCTCAGTCGGGGAAGATTTTTAGTTCTTGCCCGGACCACCGGGGGTCCGTGGTCAATAGTAATACCAAGGAGCACAACCTTGGGACCCATGTAATGTGTGTGTGTGTAAAAATTAAGGTCTCTAACTGCTTCCGTATTGAAGCTATGGCTGAAACAGACAGACAAGTCATTATACTGTATATCAATTCTAGACTCTGCCCTAATAAGACGGTGCGCGCCGCTTTCCTTAACCAACTCTCAGGCCACCAAACACACGACCAACAAATATACATGTCGACTATAATTTTTATCAACCCTTCAATTTGTGAAGACTGTGTAATACTCCCCATTTAAAAATAAAGGACAGTTTTCAGGTAACTTCACCAAAGTTTGGGTACTCTGTAAACAGCTCAAAGGTGGCAACTTCCAGGTGAAAATGAAACCCTGATTTCATTAACTATTCATGCGATACATAAAGACCCGGTCTGGGCTAATATTTCATTTACATTCCTAAATTAATCTTCTGATATATATATATATATATATATATATATATATATATATATATATATATATATATATATATATATATATATATATATATATATATATATATATATATATATATATATATATATGTGTGTGTGTGTGTGTGTGTGTGTGTGTGTGTTTAAACCTATTATTACAGGATCTCTTACACAATTGTTGACTAATCAAAAGGCGGTAATTTTACAGTGACAAGTGTTAACTAATTGCCAAGTTCATGAGAGGTGTAGCGGTGGTCATTACCTGTTAATTGTAAGGGCCTTGGAGGCCAGAGACCGGAGAGCAGCCATTATCAGTCAAGTATAAAGAGCGTCCCTCCCCACTTCCCTAACCATCAGTCACAGGGAAGGCATCCACGAGGCAAGTCAACACATCACCCGCGCCTGCGCTCACATGATACCGCCCACTTTATGGCTCACTCCACCCTGAGTCACGGCGCTCTTGTCTAGTTTACCTTCTAACCTTTATTTTGGGTCCGCATTGTGAACTGAAATTGCCTTGCATTCTTTACCGCGGGAACTGCGTTTAATCCCAACTGATGATGATATTATTCAGATATCAGTGTCATATCTACTTTGCACCTAATGAAGATTTCATGGGCCATTTGCACAGCCGCAGTGCGGAAGAGGTCATCAGATAACCTTATTGGCATATCCATTGATTCCCACCACACCCCTTGCTGGGATAGTGGAAGCGGAGACAAAGTAATGCTTAGGTGGCCCTTGCTGTTAGGGTAATGTGAGAGACAAAGTAGTGCTGTTGTGACCCCTAGAATGCCCCTGATGGGATAGTGAAAGCTGAGATACGGTAGAGTTAGTGTGGTTACGGGCATATCCCCCTACTATGATGGGTATGGCTAGGAGGAAGCAGTGCCGTTCACCCTCTGCTACGACAATGAAAGCTGAAGTAGAGTACAGTACATCAGTTATGTTGTTCAGTACATCTGTCGTGTAATAGTCATAAAGCAGCAAGACAACCTTCTCATTCATATAGACACTGTATTAAGTTACAACGAAACTCAAGTCTAGGAAATGTCTTTGATAAAGTTTTATTATACTATTTATTACTGTATTAGTTTAACAAAATAATTTTAAGTAGTATACCTAAAGTAATGTTAGTACAGAAACGTGATGGATGTACTAAAATTTCGGTGGAAACTTTGCCATTAACGCTTCTGGGAAGATAAATATCACAGAAGCAATATAATCAAGCTTGAAACCCCGCACTAACTCCAAGATATGACAAAACAAAACAAAACGCTAAAGAGTTGTTAATCGAAAATAAATAACTAACGAAATGGGAATACAGGTGGTAGAGGGAGAACGGAGAGCAAAAGCCGGAGAGAAGAATGAAATATTTTACAGTTTTGCAATGATAAGAGGCAGTGCGTCTCCCGATGGTCATTACGGGGCAGGGGGCGAGGCCACGGAACCATTGCCTACCAGGGAGACGGGAGGAATATAGGGTGGTGGGAGCAGTAAAGCCAAACTGAACGGGTTAGGGAAGGGGATAATGACGACAGGGTGGTAATATGGCTAGGATGATAATGCCGGCTGCGAGAATCATAACAAGACAGGAAGTAACAACAGATGAACACTGCTAAGAGTTAAGTAACTTGCCAGCTTCGAATTCAGGGCAAGACCTAAGAGTAGTTGAAGCTCCAGGGGACTCGTTCCTGGTCTCATTAAAACTTAAAATAGGTTAAGAGTCTAGTTTATGGCTATTATTTTTTCTTATTTTCAAAGAGAACTACACCATTACAAACTCGAACACTAACAATCTGATTAAATTCTAATGAAATTTAAAGCTAAACTAGATATTATCAATTTAAGTGAGAAAACTACATTTTCGAATTTGCAAATGATATGAGGTGAAGGTTAAATATAAATCAAAATTAAATTAGCGAAGACAAAGAGAGATAAAAGCTGTTGTTGACAGTGAGGCAGGAGGTGACCTCTAAACTCAGCTGAGCCAGGGAGGGTGCGCTGATCACCTGACAATTTGCATAAAATAATTTTTCTAAGGTATATATATCAATATTTTTTGTAAAATAAAGATCATGAAAATTAGTAAATCAATATTTTAAGGAAAACAAAGCATCGAGTTCTTGACTGTAAAAAGATAAGACGCAACCAATGTAAAATTATGTATATAAACAAACACGCAGCCAAAAGAAAGAATGTTAAATAAAAAGTTAATCCCGTTTACACACACACACACACACACACACACACACACACACACCTCCCTAACCAACGCTCTTTTGTCTTCGTTACAACAATGAGGTGTCAGATTACATGCTAGAGGCTGGATTCTAATTTTGTCTTACATTATTTTTTTGTACCTTGGCCAATGAGTACACCACGAAGGATGATTTAAGGGTGATGGTAACTCAAAGAAGATGAATACAACGGCGCGGAAAACACAACCTGGTACCCATAACACTGACCCTACACCTTGTTACTGTATACCCACCACCATCATATACTACAGGTCTCTCAACTTTTCCACACACGCACATTCCTGCTTCCTGGGTGTTCATCCCCTTTAAATTTAGTACTTCCTTCGCATCTACCTTCCTTCCTTCCTTCCTCCCTTGGTCTTCCTCTCTCTTCTATCATCTACTTCTGAATTATCTTCTCATTTTATCAAACTTCATAAATATAGCACATGCACTATATATATATATATATATATATATATATATATATATATATATATATATATATATATATATATATATATATATATATATATATATATATATATATATATATATATATATATATATATAAGGTATTTCTGGAATGCGTTTCATAATTCTGGGTTGTATTCCAGAGACATACGTAAGGATAAATTACTTCATGGTCATCATGTCAATAGCCAGGGTTGGCCGATTTAAACCACGGTTTAAACCAATGATTTAAACCATGGTTTAAATAAAACAAAAGTTTTTTTAATCAGCCTTTTCTCTTTAAAACTTTCAACTGTAATATTTTTTTTCCATGCACTAAGGTGAACTTAAAGGGCATTTTGTATTTAAGCATGTAGGATGAGTCTGGGTGACTGATCAAAGCTTGTGTTTTTCAAATTTGACCTTTTCACAGGAATTTTTTTTAGATGGAAAAAGAGTATAAACGGGAGAACCTGCATATGACCTACAGTACAGTGGTATGTGGCGAGAAAACTGAGTGAGCCTTCATGAAGGTAGTCCATTGTTGGGTGCTGGACACACATGGTAGACACCTGGGGGTAATAATGCAGGCAGCAACTGACGCTAACACAGCTACACTTGGCGCAGGAATTCATTCTAGCGTCGAGTGTCAGACACAAGGACAGACAGCACAAATTAATTTTGACGCTGTAAACCAGGCAGATATACATGCAGAGGAAGAAATTAATTCGCTTATTGTGTAGAATACAAATAGAAGATATCAATTACTTGTGAAAGCGTGTAAATGAAGGTTCGTGTGTATGTGGACTGTTGAGATATACAGTATATGTAACCTCGTGTTTTGTAGCTGGAGTCGGTAAAATACTACTACGACTATATAGTTGGCAGTATAATAATTGATATATTATTAGAGTAAAAACGCAAGACCTCAACAAATATAAGTTGACCTTTAGTCACACCTTTTCTGCTTGTAGTCTTTATCTTAAACGTTATGTGGCAGATTTAAGGAGTGTGTCTGGGTACGGTCTTTGGTGCGGAGAAGTTAATTTTTCAATATTTGCAGTTCTCTTTAACAGTCATAATTGTAAATGCAAAAAATTATATTCATTGTCAACTATTATTGTGATTGCAACTGTAATTGAACACATACAAAGTAATTGTAACAGAAATAAATTGCATTGTCTTTGTATATAATTCCCCTATGCTTGCTGACCACATACACAAACTTGGGGTGGTTTCTTATTTCGTGTTCCATTTAAAAACCTCTTCCTGTACACCTGGTAGTGACAGCAATAATTAACGTGACAATATCAGCTCCAGTACTAGTATCAAGCGCTTTAAGATTACAACTGAAAAATCTATACCAAAAGAGAAGAGTGATATTCGGTGTTATACTGACATATCAATGTTGTTTTATGGAAATGAGCCACAAGTTTCAATTAGTTTCTGTGTCATATGCCGGTTGTCACTCGTCAACTTCTGGCTATTGTTATTATATGACAGTCCCCCTTGACCCACAAGAGGACGCCGAAGGAAATAAGCACTGTCTACGTACATACAGTGCAGGTATACGATGTACATGCTTAACCAATGATAACTTCCATGACGATATTTAATTCCTCTGCCAGTCTATAGCTCTCCAAACACTGTTCCGGTGCCCAGTCTAATTGACACTCCCACTGATTATAAAGATAACAATCGGCTGACCTCGCTGCAGAACTCATATTGCTGGGTAATTTCAACATCCACAATACACAGTGGTTGGTGAATTCTGCTCGCAATGACAAAGTTAGCCTGGAGTGGAAACACATTTTTGTAATCTCATTTTAGTGAAAGTAAACATCTCGTTGTGATTAGGCTGACTAGACCAGAATTCAGGATTTCAATTTCTCATTCCCTTAATCGTATTTTTATTTCCTGGTGATATTTTACTGCAAGACACATTTTTTATGTTATAAAGGTCGGGAAGGAAAATTTTTTATATCGCAAAACATTCCGGTAACGTCTTATTTCCCAAGTATAGTTAGACATTTCCTACGCGACAGCTATAGTGATTATGGAAAATGCCTATTGTGTACTACAAAATCAAGTCCATCCATACTGACACATAACAACTAAAAGATAACATACTAAAGCCAGATTAAGTAATCCAAATCAAACTGGTTACGCATTAAATCTTAAACTGGTGAACACTTCAGATAGAAAGTATCCGCTCCATAATTTTTACCACTAATTCTACCTTGCAAGAAGATGGAGAAGTATTTCCCCACTAAGATCTACATGTAATAGTGGCTCCCAGAATCCAGTTTGGGACAGCGCGGACACAGCCCACCATAGATTAAGCCTTTAAATCCCTATTGTAAGGTTAGGTCCCCATTCATATCCAGAGCGTACCAGCGACCCACAGAACAAGTGAGTATTTTATCCACTCAGTCACTGCATCCCTGTTTGTATTTGGAGGTGTTGAAGACTTCAGCCCTCAAAATGTAAATCGAGGTTGTTAAAAACTGCTAAGGCCTTAGATTCATGGACAATCTTAAGTTTAAACATTTCCCACAGCTAAAGGAAACTTTATTATGGCGGAGACGAAAGTCCTTTGAGTTCTTCTTAACACAATTATTAAGTTTACAGAGGGACTTCCCTCTTACAACACCACAATCTTAAAAGAAAACTCCATGCTGAACTTTGCAATTATGTTTTTATACAATAAAGTTAGACAATATCAATACACGGATGACAGCAGGCACCAGTAATTGTCTGTTAAATCACTGGTAATTGGTGTCTGTTGTATTATTCATAATCAATGATTGTGCTTTGCTTTAACTCCCCCAAGTGTATCATCAGCCTCAGGCGTTCATCTTTGATACCCCGACCGTAATTAATGCAATCTCTTCAAACTATCACCAAATTTTCTTCATTTAAGCTAAAGCAAAACCTTCCGCATCAGTAATCAATCAACACAGTCTCTACACTCTGATAATAACAATTTACTCAGCGATCGGCGGTATTGATCTCTTATAGTGGGGCGCTGAAATAAAAAAAACAAGGCAATTGCTCTTGGTGTTTCTAAATCCAAATTACAAATTACACTCCTTTTTCATATTCCTGCTATTCCCCTTCATATCTTCATTTGTATAGGAGGGCAAAACGCGTGTATGGCCACTATACTGGAATCCGTGCAAGCTCGAACTCTTTTACCATAACTCTCAACCGTAAAAAAAAAAGCAAGTCCATTCTCATGCAGATGTCTCAACCCTCCTGGATCTATCAATCTGAGTGCCCAGTCATACAAAAAGAAATTTACAGTGTCAGATAACAGACATCCTCACTTTCTAAAGGAATATCTTATACACAAAGCTGAGAGCACTGCATTTAACATGACTTCCTTCAAAACAAACTAAATCAATAAACAAAACATCTAGTGACAAGTATGACTGACTGAGATTTTAGGCAACTCCTTTATCTCGCATCCTAAATTCATGTTCAGAGTTAGTCCTACCTACACCGACGGACAGTAAGCTACCGTTTATGAGATCCATCTGCGTTCTAAGATGGAAAAGCACTGTCATCTTTCTGTGTGTGCTGGATGTGATGTTGTGGCACTTCACCTGACGGATTCGGTGCAGAGGAAAGCCATAATGAACTTATAAGAAAAATTCCATAAATATTTCTATAAATGATCTGTAAACGACATCATACGTGGACGACCCGATAAATAAAACACACATTACTATATTATGTTGGTAGTATTACTGTAAAATGTAATCAGGTGCCGTAAATGTGCCCTGTGGCCCTGTATTGGAGGTGTAATGTTTATCAGTAGAGCTCTTACTGATTTTACCTCAGTGGTGTACAAGATCCAGAAGAAGGTGGTGGTGGTAGTGGTGGTCAAGGCAGAAGAAGGGACCCGTTTCCTCACTCAAAACCAAGAACCCAAATCACGAACACAACCATAAGAAGTATGGAACTCAGTGGGCTCACAAGGACAAGTTTGTACCTTGGGGCGACTATTGTCAGACCTCCACCAAGACGGTGAAGGGAGAGAAGGACTATGAGTCACCACCAGCTTGTATCACCATAAAATTGTATTGAGAGAGAGAGAGAGAGAGATAGAGAGAGAGAGAGAGATAGATATGTAACATTTCGAATGAGTGACCAGGGCCAGGGGAACTGTGGTTGCGAGTGACCAGGTGGATTGGTATTATAGTAATGAGTGACACAGGATTAACGTGTAAAAACTTCTTCTATTATTAAGTGTAGTGTTTAAATAAAACTCCATAAAACAAAAGCCTTGATGGTGAGAATCAAAAACAATTTTCGTCAATCAATTACCGTCCAAAGGAAATGTAAGATTGTATCGTAAGTGTCGGTACATCATTTCTCCATTAAAACCTACACTTGCCCCCACAGTATTTTGACCAACTATTAGCGCAGTGTTCATCTCGAGACTACTATCATGGAGTGGAAATAACTGGCCCAAGATGTGTAAAATATCTTCATGTTAGTGTTAGAATTTATTAGTTAAACAAAACCTGGTGGAAAAAATACCAGCTAGTTAATCAATCAAGAATGACGTCACCAAAAACAAAAGATGACTGCTACAGTTAAATACATATATTATATAATAATTTCTAACAACATTCATTAAAGGTAATCATGATATAACTTTCTAATTATTTTTAATTTTAATGTTTTTCATATGAATATAATTTTGTATCTAACACGTTTTGGAAATTATTAGCCAACGTCACGTGGGAGGTGTGGTGAGTACTCTGGCAACTACAAGGATGTGTAAATAATGGTACGACCAATTCATTATTATTCCAATTGAATTTTAATTCAAATACATTTAAATCTGATATACATTACATTCATGTGTTTCTTTTTTTCAATTGTAGCGACCGAGCGGCTGACTCAGGGCCAGCCAGCTGTAAAGTGTTACCTAATTATATATATCAGAAAGTGGAAGCAGTCGAGTGTAGTACCGCACATACAGCCCCATTGTGCACTGAATGATTACTATATAGTGTACAGTACTGTCTCTAACGGCCAGTCCAATCCATGGGGCCCAGTTTAACTTTATTAACCTACAAAAACGCTGAAAATATACAGGTATCTGGAGATGAAATTAAAAAAAAACAGAAATATTGACAAATAGTAAAATATTAATTTACGTAAGTAGAAGCTTCAAAGGGCAATATAGTATGTGAGCATAAGGTTCTGTCCTCTAGGCAATTGAAAAGTAATATCTGTGATAAACTTTAGAACAGCGAAGTGTTGCAGAAGCTCCTGATCACCTGATTATTTATGATACAATGTTCATATCTTAAATCATTAAATTTAAAATATTGTCCATCTAAAAAAAGAACAATTAATTAAGACAATACTTTTTTGCTATAGTAATCAACTAATAAAAGTGTTTCGTCATATATTTAATTTTTCCCTTTCCTGGCAACGCCTTTTATTTCCTCATACTACAACAGGATGGCTGTCTCTCTTTCATCTGTTATATTCACCAGTTACTGAAAATAGTTTCCCCGTCTCCCTTCTACCTCCTCTAGTTTTTCTACAATATATCCCCTATTGCGGTCCTAAATGCAAATTGCATCTGTTCTCTTTCTTTGTTCTATCACTCAAATTCACGGGGAAAGGCGACTGATCTAACAAAGACCCCAGATACTGAAGAGTTAAGGCGAATAAAAGTTGTCTAGGAGAGAAAATAATTATCTTTATAAGCAAACGAAATACTCCAGAACATTTAAATTTTCCACACATCTTTATGCTCGAAGGTCCACGTGCAAGCGTTCGAAACACTGATCTAAGAAAAGGTTCCTCAGTGACCTCCACGTATATCAGGTGACCTTTTCTAATGTGTTTATGGCGCCGTGTTTGGGTTAATACTTTACACGGAGACCAGTCAAAATAATAATTTTTTTTTTCAATGCCAGAGAGCAATGTGAAAAAAAATAATGTCAATTCTAATAATAAATCTGGAAATTATAAATCTTCTTCGTCATTCTTCAAAATAGATGTAATTCTATGGGGATCATTAGTAACTCTACATTGATTTACATAGGCCAAAAAAAAAAAAAATACATTTCTGGTCATTGGTGGCATATCATATTAAACAAATATCCCATCCACTTCATTTAAAACTACTCCTACACTTAATCATTCTAACTCTCATTTTGAATCTTTTATAATTTATTAAAGTCATAATTTTTCCTTTTCTCATTCACTCACTTCCCTACTCTTGCATTTTCAAACAGCATTAGTAATATGCCCCTCACTTGTCCCGAGCAAACTTTTTATTTTGCCGTTTCATCATTATGTTTGCCAGAAATTTGGTTATCCAGGTTCCTTTTACTCATAATGACTTCAATATTCTCCTTTCGTTCCCTTCTGATCAACACATAATTCACACACACCCCAGTTTGTGTGGCCCCAACACTAGCACTGTGCCCCTGAAGGTAATTGCATCATGGGAGGGAAATTAATGGAACGCAACCTCCTTATTAAGTAATTAGAAAGGCTCTTAACAGCAAACAACCAAAACGACAATGCCATCAAGAAGCCAATTTTTTTTTAACCTTTTCTGAGAATGTGTGTTATTGTTTGCTCCAGATAAATGATTGCAATCTACATTAAACCTCCCAGATACAACACCATGCCGGCACTCAATATGAACACCAAGAAAGTTGACTAAAAAAAAGTACTGATATACCATGACCATGAAAGAAAAAAGCCCTAAGCCATCCACCTTACATGTTCAATAATTAAAAAAAAAAAAATGCGAGTATTTAAATAATTGCATAAACTTGGATAAGAGCGTACCAAAGTATTGATGGGGAATGAAGAGTGATGGTGATGGTGATGGGAATGGGGAAGAGAAGACCAGGTGTGGAGAGGAAAGGGGGGGTGAGATTTTTGATGTAGCAAGATTGGAAGTGAAGAGAGAGAGAGAGAGAGAGAGAGAGAGAGAGAGAGAGAGAGAGAGAGAGAGAGAGAGAGAGAGAACAACTGTGTAAAAAGTTTGGAAAAGAAGATGGTAGAGAAGATGGACCTTGAGTGGATATCGAGGGAGTGAGGTACGTGGTGTAGAAGGTCGAGGACGAAGGTAAAGAGGATGAAGAAAGTGCAATACAGAGATGAAGGTGGAGGTTAGTGCGAGGAAAATTATGTAACAGGTCAAGAAAACTGAAGGTTAAGGTGGAAGTGTATAGGTGGAAACGAGGGTAAAGGTGGAAGGGATGAGGAGAGTGATAAAACACGCCTGATGGTTAAGAAGAAACTGCTGTTGGAAGAAGGGATACAAGATGAGAGGAAGAGGAGGAAGGGGGTAAACATGTCTGAGGTTGGAGGTGAAAAAAAATATATATTGTCGTAGATTTGGAGATGAAAATAGAAGATGTGAAAGTGATTTGAGTAGTGTTGCAGCAAGCCAGGTGGTACAGGCAGAGGGTAGTGTAGTGTAGCTGTGTTAGGTATGGAGGGTGAGGGAGACGAGAACAATGGTACAATGTTATCTGACTGAAGACGAAGTTGAGGGGATTGAGTGAGTGGTGTAGTCAGGTGTGGAAGTGGAAGATTGAGGAGAATTGTAATATTAGGTTGTGGAGGTGGAGTTCCAGGGGGGTAGGGTGAGAGGTTTAGCAAGTCTGTAGGTGGAAGAGGTTAGAAGAGAAAAAGGTTTGAGGTGGAGACAAAATGAGGTGAACTGAGAGATAGAAGGCACGAGAGGAGGGGATTGGTAGTGACACATCTGGAGGTGGAGAAAGGAGGAGTTAAGTCTGGAGGTAAAGTTAATTACCGAGGGAGTGGATAGTGATAAAGGAGGGAAGGAAGTGCAGGTGAAGGAGGAGGAGGTGGAAGCAGTGAGGAAAGGAAGTGGGTGAGGGAATTAACACAAGTGATCGGGACACAGAAGTGGAGGCCTGGAAGTGGAGAAGATAAGACACTCAGAAAACAAATCTGGAGGTTGATTAGTGGAGAAGTATGGTGTGGATCTTACGGGTGTGGAGGTGGAGGAAATGATGGAGTGGCGTAACAGATCGAAGGGTGGAGTGGATAAATATGTAACACGAATGGATGTGGAGATGATGTGGATGAGGAAAGTGGTGTAGCAAGTCAGGGGATCGAAAGGGGGACGGGTGGTAGGGCTGGAGGGTAGAGAGAGTAATGTAGTAGTCCAGAGGAGGAGTAGGAGGGGGTGGGAGGGGTGGAGGAGGGGAGGTGGAGAGGAGGTGGAGGGAGGGAGGGGTGGAGGGGGAGGGGTGGAGGGGTAGGGGGGAGGGAGGAGGGTGGGAGGGGTAGGGAGGGGCAGGAGGAGGAGGGTGGAGGGGTGGGAGGGGAGGGTGGGAGGGGGAGGGGTAGGAGGGGGAGGGAGGGAGGGGTGGAGGGGGAGGGGTGGAGGGGTGGGAGGGGGTGGAGGAGGAGGGTGGAGGTGGGAGGAATTCTAAAGGTGGAGGTGGTGTGGCTGTGGAAATTGTTGTAAAAGTTTCGGGGATGCAGGACAGAAGGAGGTGGAGAGGGCGAGTAGAGTGGTGGTGGAGAGGGCGAGTAGAGTGGTGGTGGAGAGGGCGAGTAGAGTGGTGGTGGAGAGGGCGAGTGAGTGGTCTAGAGGAGGAGTTGGAGTGGTTTAGAAACACTGTGCAATAGTTCAGGAAGTGGCGACGGAGGTGAAGAGCGTGAGGTAAGTGTCCAAGTTGGGCTGGAGGTGCAGGTGAGGAGAGTGGTGTAAGGGGGTGAGGAGAGTGGTGTAGGGGGTGAGGAGAGTGGTGTAAGGGGTGAGGAGAGTGGTGTAGTGGGTGAGGAGAGTGGTGTAGGGGGTGAGGAGAGTGGTGTTGAGGAAAGTGGTGCTGGAGGTCTGGAGGAGGAGTCATGAAGGAGACCCAAAGATGCAGTTCTAGTTGTAGGTGGAGACAGAGGGAGGGAAGACCAGGTATGACCGTGGAGAGGGAGAGGAGAATCATGGAGCAATTCGTGATGGGGTGAGGTGGAGCTGGAGGGTTGTGATGAGAATAGTGTATCAGATCTGGATGTGTAGGGGCCAAGGTGAGTGGTGTAGCTGACGCGTAGGTGTAAGAGGAAAGAGTAAGGATGCCCCAGGTCTGGAGGTGGACAGGGAAAAGACGGTGGTGTCGTAGTTCTGGGGGTGTTATAAACCAGAGTTCATTCTGTCCCGGTGCCCCAAAGAGGTCGGGGTCACTCCCCGAGGCCGAGCGTGGCCAAACTTATAACCAGCTGGAGGCCCCAGCTGGCCCGTCTGCTCAACTCGTCAACACCATCTGACATCTAAAGTGGCTGCTCAGAGATACGGAACGCGAGACCGCATTGGAGTTATCATCTTCTTTTAGTTTTTGAAGGATTAGCTAATCTTTTTTTATATATGTATTTCATCTTAACCCCCAGAATATATTTTACCCAAGAACGACTAAATATTGTATTTGAACGAGTTAAAATCATGAAGTCGAGGGATTTATTTCACAAAAGATATACTCGTATTTCTAGGGAATCGAACTGGAGTATATATATAAAAAAAAAACTAAAAAAAAAAATGACAATTTGGTTTTAGATGAGCCTTAAAACTATAGTGGGATGACAAAAACATGTAAGTATGAAAAAACAATGAAAAAAACAAGGGGAAACGGAATGAACTCGTCAACTATTCCAGCCACATCTCAGGGACAATGATCTAGTACGAAAAAAACAAAATACACCAAAGAATTTCCGGCAAGGAGATGGAATCAGGATTATGTACCAAGTTAATGTAGACACATACAAGAGACACTGTGGCCAAATATAATTAAGAATGACTAGAAGAGCATAATGATATCAAGTAAAAGAATGTTTATGCTACCTAACATATGACGATTGGAAAACACCCACAAAGGGTGAAGTATCAACTGACGCAACAAACATGAAGGAAGATTTAACATTAGTAGTTAGTAGAGATATTTACAACAACTAGCCAGATCATTCGGTAAGTTAGTAGATTGTAATAATTGTTGAGAAATCAGACAATGGTGAAATTTCCATTGGCATTATCAGTTAAATGTGATTTATTGGCACCTCTACAACCACATTGTGCAAAGGCATTGAAAATTTTCAAATAGAAGTGACAAACAGTGACACGTTTTCGCCCAACTTTTTACAGCATTACTAAAGGAAATTTTCCGATTGAACCAAGCGATGCTACGTACACCACGCGCCGGTGTGAGTTACAGTAACCTAATTTAAAAACGATTAAGGTAATTCAAGACACGTAGCAAACGTGCATTGCGTAGCTAGCATAGCTTTTGGTGTGAGACGGTCTTAAAGGTAGGATTTAAATGATCGACAAAAACTAATGTTTAACAAGCTTATAATTTCCTAACCACTTGAAGAACAATATTAAGCTCGAGGTATTTATAGGATATACTTTGCTTACGGTGAATTACATAATCATATTACAAACTATAAAGGAATCTTAAAAGACGAGTTAATATGGACTGACAAATAAAATTATATATTCAAGAGAAGAAAGCTACTTTAAAAAAGGTAAGTCTCAGACCACTGTGTGTTAGTGTTGATGAAACATATCAAATGAATAACATGAAAATCGCCAGTTAGGACTAACATGGGTGAAAAACAATGGGTAAATTCTCGAACTAAAGTATGGGACAGTATCAGTAAAGGTAAAGGAAGTGAAGTGACAGTAAGAAGGTCGTAGCGCAGGAAGATTAGATCAAACTAGTGGACCAAGGAAACAGTCTCCATTGGCGCTACGGAAGATGAAGTTTTGGGGTCTTGTGTTTGTTGCACGATATAATTTTGCCAAACATACAGTATTGTAATGTAGGATATTGTGAAACAGGAGATTCTCTTCACTCCGTTTATACAAAACTGAGATAAGCAAGATATGGTGAAATACAAATTCTGCAACTTGTTCAGAAAACCAAATTCAGAAAAGAAAAACCTTCCTGATTTGAGTAGTTTTATGGAGCTACTTACTGGAAGCACTGTACACATCACCTCTGAATAATATATAACAATATATTCTCAACTTCATACACAAAATACCAGACGAGAAACAGAACGCTTATTAAACATACTCCCTGTACATATGCAGCAGCAATACCTGCACTATTTCAACACAACGTCACACAAACTATTTCCCGGTCTCACAGTGCCAGTCAGTGGTCGCACACTCGGATATAAGCCTCTTAAATAACAAAAATATTGGTAAATTATTCAAAGCAAATTACACACTACTTAGATATATACAATTATCATATATACAGTCCTATCTTGCTTTTACAGAGTGTCTGATATGTATTTTATATTCCATGAATAAATGCCACATTGTTGAACCTGGTCCATGCTTTCCTGTTTGTAGAGTTTTCTTTTTGCTGAGCCAAAAATATATTCACAATCATATCTATTAAAAAGCTGAAAGTTGATAATTCATTCGTGCTACAGGTATATCATTACCACGATAAATCAATCACACACACACACGACTGAAGCGTTCCCAATAAAGCCACCAATGCTCTCTTAAAACTACGTTGTGGACTGTTTACAATCACTTAATGTGTCTTGTAAAGAAATTAAAGTATGATTCATTGTCAGGGGTGAAGCAGGCGCACACACGTAATTTAAGAGGTTAGCGTATGTGAATGATGACAGGATTCCCTACAGAAAATTGATTTTTAATTGCCGTCATAGAGCGTTGTTCCCCAGTGAAGAATTCCCATTGGCTAAGAATTTGAAGTTATCTATTGCATGTGGTATGATTATTTTTTTTAATCATATCTGATCCTTTTAAATGTAATTTAAGAGGTTAGAAACATTTGATTTTTTTTACCCCGACATTTATTTTTAATTATTTCAAAGCATTTAACATTCCCTTCATTTTATGAATAAAAAAAATATATATTGTCCTCAACTTGACTAAGGATGAATTCAATGTCCTAAAATTTATGTCTAATGATAAAACTATTGCTGGTGAGAAGACTTAGTGACTATAATTGTTTCCACGAATAACAGGATTATGTTAGCAAGATCTCGAACACACTAACTTACACCTCTAAATTTAAACCAATAAGGATGATGTGCTTTTGTGTATTTTGAAAAATAAAGATAAATTTACAGGTATCTCAGACAGCTTAAGTCACGATGGTATAATCAATGCAGCCACCTATTTCGTTTGTTTGCTTGCGACCTGCCCAGAGTACACAAGGGAAGATGTGGAACGTTTAACTCTAGTCTTTCGAAATTCCTTGTTCCTATACTGACGCCGGTCACTACACGGGGTTATATCCTTTCACATCTGCCAAGGTGATATTATGAAACGATAATTTTAATGGTTTTATTGGCAGGTTTTAACGTTATGTCATTGTTTACTACTATCCCCCTTTCCGAAGCTATTGATTTGTGCCGAGGGCCTGTTTGCTCACTGTAAAGTACAGTGCAGTACCGGTAGTTCATTCATTCACAAAACGGAAATTGCACGAACTTTTAACACTAGCAGCACGAGTGTTATTTTCTGTTCCAAACAGTCGTACTAACACTCAGGTTGATGGTGTTGCCATGGGAAGCCACTTGGGTCCCATGTTGACAAATGCATTTTTGGTGCATTGTGAGATACGGTGCTTAGAGGATTGTCCCTTAGATGTTATGTACCTATTTTATTATCGGTATGTGGATGACACGTTCCTTGTTTTCGTTTTTTTACAACACGCACACATTCATAAATTCTTAAATTACCTAAATTTCCGACACCCTAACATAGAATTCCCGTCTGAGCCGAAAATTAATGGTAAACTGCCCTTCCTTGATATTATCTTGATAAATCACTCCAATGTTTCATTCTCTACGTCAGTACAGGCTATAGAAAACCTTCCTTTACACTGGGCTTGACTATACACCAAGAATCCTTTATTTACCCCAAACATGATATGAAATGGATTGATGCAGCCCAAACAACATAGCTTTTGTGAATATATCTAACGTGTATTTTACTTCATTGATCAGAACAGATTTTCACTTTAGAAAATCATTAAATCACTTAATGGCTTTTATTCCCATTTAAAACTAAAGAGTCATATTCAGACGAGTCACATTATCAACAATATCTTCAGCTTCAAAAAATGTTATTCCTAAGGACTTTCAGGCATATGTAGTCTGTCAATAGTAGTGTCACTGTATATCTGTAAATCAAAACACCAATTAAAAGGAATGTCAATTAGAAAAACCTAACCTAAGTAATCCATCACACATCCACAGTTCCGGTCAACACATACGCCTTGACTCCCTTGCAGTTTAGTTGTCACCAGCCGCTCCAACCCGACACAGCTCCTGATAATTGAGTCTCTGTGGACTATTGAAGAGAAACCCTCCTTAACGAGCAACGAAATTTACATAAATTTTTTGTGTTTCTAAAGTAAGTTTTCTTTAGTGTTGATACATAGTGTTGTTCTTATGTCATGTATGGATTTTGTGCTTCAACATCCTATTTCTATGTTTACTCATGTCACACACTGTTTGGTCTTTATTTAATTTTGTGTATAATGATACTTTGCATTACTTCGTCTTTAAATGGTGTGTGTGTGTGTGTGTGTGTGTGTGTAATCATCAACACTTGTTTTTATTAGGTTGATATATATAAAATCAAATATCTCGTCACACAGTTGAATTCTTCCTTCATAACAATGAGCCACAAAAATATCCAGTAACATACCGTATGTCCCTAAGGAATTTTAAGCTAATAATTGGCCAAAATTATACGACACAGGGGATTAAAGCCTAGCCTCCAGACTTAACACACTTTTTGCCCCGCTGCTTAACATCATAAACCGTGTAGTCTGGGAGTTATTGAGGCGTCCCACCAGTCCCTACCACCACATTACACCCTGATGCACAAGATAGAAGGCCTTAATGTCTCGCAGAGGCTAACTACCATGACCTGGCTGCACGGAAGTTACTGCACCGTCGTTATGTCAACACGTGCTACTGTATGGGTCATGTTAGCGAGTCTCTCAAACAATGGTTATAATACGACTCGTTAAGTTGAGGATACTGGACCTGGGCTTTTGCATGTGATTTAAACTGAAGGTTGTTATGGTACGTAGACTATCAAATGCGACCTCTGTACTGTTGTGGTAGGAGACGACAGTGTATGTTGGCTGTTCATCGGGAGGTAGAGGACTAGACTAGAAAGCATTTGACGCACGACCCTAAAAGATAATGTAAACACGTTACTTTACTAGAGCTGTTGCAAAGATTGTTTTAGGAAGAGGTCCACAAAGGATACTGCTGGAGGACTGCTGCACAAATGCTGCAGTAGGAAGAGTTCTGCACAAAAGCTGCTGCAAGAACAGCTTTGCATACAGTCCGCTGCAAAAGGAGAACCACACTATGGAAGCAACTGTTACGACTTCTGCATGGAGGATAGATGTAATTGGGCGTTGCCGTATGCCAAGATGACGTCCGGCGGCTGCTGCACGGAAGCTATGTGTGGACTGCGACTCGGGTTTGTATGGTTCTACTGCACTGATATTGTTGTATGAGAGCTGCTGCATAGTCTGGGACCCAAGGACCAAAAAGTAGATTTTGAAATGACACACTGATGCATTTTGTTTGATCCTTGGATCATCTTTTGTAGGGTCTTGAACATTCCAAAAACTAATTTAAACAGCTGGTTTGATTTGCGTAAATTCTATATTTTTTCTGGTTTGCTTGCGAAGGCTGAAATGGGAAAATTATGGGGGTTGTAAATATAATTTATCACATCTCCATCACTTCGAAAGCTAAAGCTACAAAGTGCCATTTATTTTTGTCCTCGTGGTGTAATCGTCACAATGATGTATGACCGGTCCTTCTTTGATACCGTGGAAGGTCGCCAGAGGTCAAAAGGTCACCGTCAAAAGTCATTGTAGCGCTAAAACTCCAGGTTTTAGACAAATATATTCAGTTTACTACAGTTTTACATGCTAAGGAAAGGTAAGAATGCTTTTTAGTGCGTCCTAAGAGGCTTTTGATAATTATTTTTTTTATTCAAAATGAGAAAATTACCAAGATTCTGTTTGCGCATTTTTATTGAATAAAATTTGCAAAAGTTGTTTTATGAGAATTACCGTACACGGTTGTAGTAGGAGAGCTGCAAGCCCAAAGGTTTTTGTGTCTACAATCTTCATGTGCTGACATAAGTTGTGGTACTCAAAAGTGAAACGACGAATATCCTCCAGTGCATTATTAGTGAACAGTGGATAACAAGTATAACATAAGAAAAGGCCAGTTAACAATATTTATAAGAATCACAGAAGAATCATTAAGAATAAACACAAATCACAAGATCCAACAATAATGAAGATTTAAACCAAAAGAATCAATTAGAATTAGCGAGAAACGTCATACTTACGACCGGCCACAAACGGACCACCCATAACAATGTTGACCCAAGCTGACAGAGCAACAAACTATAAACCTCTTGCATGTATGATGTGTATACATTACCAAGGTGCACACCCCTACACCATGACGTGGACCAGGAAGTTATCTTCGATGTTGATCACAGGCATCAAGTATGACGCCACCCCCAGACTTCATCACACTCATGAGCCAACTGGAAGTCAACTCTCCGTGACTCCCCTTTACAATCCACGAAAGCTTCACATAGTAGTCATCATAAAGTGTAGACTCATACGCGTAGCTATACACACATTCTAAGTAAAATGATCAGTACACATAGAATAACCATGGTGACTCGGTTGGGTGGTGGCCGAGCGATGGCCGAGCACTAATCTGTATAAAACATACCAATAAATTATTCAAAAATCCTCCCTCACACCAAGGACAGAAGTTACAGAGTTGAAAATATTATGTGGACGTAAGTATAGTGACAACACGCTGACTTCCAGGAAAGTGTACTTATTGAAAAGACAAAAGCACATTACTCGATGACAGACCAACACGGGCCAGAGAAGAGAGCACACCTTTCTTTCACAGGAACTCATAACTATGCTTCCTGTAAAGGTCAACACTCAACAGTAGCTGTATGGGAGCTGCTGTAAGATATACTGTATGGTGTCCTCTCTTTACTACGTGTCGTTGTATCTCTCCTTAGTGCGTGTCCTGGTGTATATCTCCCAGGTGCGTGTCTTGGTGCACATTATCTCCTAAGTGCGTGTCCTGGTATAAATACAAAGTAAGCAGCTGTGTGTGTGTGTGTGTGTGTGTGTGTGTGTGTGTGTGTGTGATTTGCAGTAAGTCATTTTAGAAAAGACCTGAATAATTGTGTACACTGCATGCTACAATTAATACTTTAAATTAAACAAGATTAACTAATGTGTAAGGATACAATTTCCCAATGGCTAATCTAATAACTTGGTCACTCTGCTTCATATACTACCTGTCACTAATTCCGCGTCATGGCGTGAGTCCATGACACTGGAGAGAAGAGCAGTATAGTAATACAAGCCAGGGTTCGTGTTGTGAGAGTGAAGGTGTGGAGGTACGTTGCAAGGCTCACTGATTATGGACCAGCTGCTGCTACACCGTCGCCACCCACCTATTTTACCTTCACTGGCATGACATGCCCACCAAGCAATTTTATGACGTTATTACACGTGCGACGGCAGGTCGTGCACGCCACCTCCAGCTGCTTCAGCGGCCACAGGGCGGGACGCACGTCAGGCTTGGTTGCTGCTGAGGTGCTACTTCTTCATTTGAGGATGCGTGGTTTGGAACACATCACATCCGGGCGCAGCTGGCGGCACCGTTCCGCCAAGCAAGGCACGAGCAAGACCACGGGTGGAGAGGAAGTGGGGAGGGTGATGTTAAAAAAAACTAGAGGCGTGAAGAGGGAGAGGGATATTGAGAGTGTCAAGAGGTAAGGGTGGGAAGCTCTCGGTGCTAGAGGGGACACTTGGATGATAAAGGTTATGGATAGTCACATCCAAAGTCACAAAGGGGATATGTCTAGGTACTCTAGTTAATTAGAATACAAATAAAACTAGAAGAGCAGTAAATGTAAGAAGAAACACGATAAAAGTTAAATAATTGCTGGGTGTGGCCATTTAAAAGGAGGAAGCAACAGCCTGCTTTTGTTAGAACGAGAAAACTCAAGAAGTAAAGTTTGGATGGCTGGCTGGCAGTGATAAGGGTGAAGCGAGAGGTAAATGGAGGCTAACGTGAAATGCGCAAAAGATAATAGTAAAGGAAAGAAAGAAGTGACCAGCGAGAAGGAAAGACAATGAAGAAAAATATTCATGTAAGGTGACCCAGAGGGATAGGTTGAGATTCGCCCGAGATAGAACAAAAGTTTTATCGATTCAGGTCTTACAGATCTAAGAACTTATATCAGGCCAAATATGACTTCAGACTTCAGGTAGTTTAACCAAAGTCTTACAAGCTTTACAAAAGTTGATTTACAAAATATATCAGAAAAAACCACACACCTGGTTCAATGTTGCCTTATATTTACAAAAACACAAATTGACTTTCCAAGTCTCACATTGTCTTGATTTTATCGATATATATATATATATATATATATATATATATATATATATATATATATATATATATATATATATATATATATATATATATATATATATATATATATATATAGCTTTAAAAAGCAACTTACGGGTATTTTGTCACTTATTGTTATTCCTACACCTTAAAGAAAATCGAATCGTGTACTCGGTATATTAACATTTGTTCAGTTTCATTTACGATGTCGTTTACCATCCTAATATAGCCAAATTATACCTTAAGTAAGTTAGGTTAGGTTTTCTAAGAAATTAATAATTTATATGATAGTCTATGGCCAGTCAATGTTCAAAAGACTATTTATTTAATTTTCTCAAAAGCCAAAAAAATCGGTGGAAGAAAGTTTAAAAATTATAAATGTTAAATCGGATATACTGTTTGTTCAAGATAATGGGGTAGCTCTTATGGCTGCATTTTTGTTGTCTTATTTATAAAACAAAATAATTAATTTCTACCACCAGCCTCCATTTGACATGGACCCAAGATCTCACTGTACCCTGACGACTGTGCTTTGTATACTCGAGCCATGAATCACATCAGTCGGGTGAGTGAATCCATGAAGATTTTATGCCACTCAGCAGTGGACAACGTGTAGAGGGTTTTAGGTGTTCAACGTCAAAGACACTGGGAGTAAGTTTCGCAAGTCCCCGGTTCAATCAAAAGGTCCTAATGGTACTCAGTTGTATGCATCAGGAAACAATGCTGATCTCCGTAAACTGACATTAAAACAAGTAACTCCTTATTTGTTTGAGAATATAAATGTGTACGAGAGTCTTGAAGCTCATATTCCCCCTTTCTGTAAGACGGGATTAGTCCTATGTTATGGGTATAATAAGAGGAACACATCCCATCCTGTCCGGAGTCATATAGCGGCGATGGGGATCTGGAAGCAATCAACTCTTGCCGTCCACATCTACGACCATAGAGAGGGGACTGGGGTCTCTGCTGGGCGCTGGACACTATACTCCAGCTTCAGTACTCCATAGCAAGTGTCGTGGAAATTTATCTTGACCAGTTTCCATGAAAAGAACAGACCCCTTTCTGGAGATTCTTTCTATTCCGAGATAACTCACACTTATACGCAGATTGTTCCAAGACTGATAGCTGCCCGATGCTTGTGTCCGTGCAGGCATCTGGTCGGAAATCTGTCAGACACGATATCGTTTGCCGGACCATACAATAGTGGCCATAGCTTTTATCTTTTTCTTTTTAAATAAGACGTGGTCATTGGATTTGAAAATAGTTCAACTTGTGAAAATTTGGTTTTATTTTCGGATTCAGTGTTAGCTCTTAGAGATATCAAATCAAGCCACAGAACTAATATTAAAATAAAAGGCAACAGTGTCAAACATTTGACTGCCCAACGGATAGCCTTCGTGCGGATGTCAAGACTTGCAACATGAGTGGCAACAAGATGGATAACATTTTATTGAAATCTGCTGTAAAACTTTAGAAAACCGAGGGAGTCCCGTGGGAATTGCTGCAAAAAGAGAGAACCAGGACGAACATTTACTGGGCCAGCACATGTAGAAAGAGGAGGTTGGTCTTGCACGGTTGAGCATGAAAGCTAAATTGGTGACTCATCTGGGACCGTACCTCAACAAATCTGTCCTCTGCCAGGGTCCTATGCTGTCTTTTACCCATTCTTGTGTCGATATTCAAGTTACAGCAATGTGAGGAGACAACACCAAACTCACCAATAACGCTGTGGTCCCACGAGGAACTATCCATACAACAGACAGCTTTTTTTCCCAGACATTGGCCAAGTTCATCGATGTGCTGCTGAGATTTCTTGTATACATAATTTCCTAACGTAGTAGTGTGTCGCTTCAAAAACTGAGCCCTTATATATAATCTCACACATTAGACAACACTAATTGATGAATAAAGGAAACATCACTGGTAACCCGATTGGTCAACACTAAGGGAGCGGCAGTCAGTAACACCAATAAAGGGTTTACAAATATATAATAAAAAATAATGTATCAAAAACACGAAATATCAGCTGATTAATACACTAATGTGTTTTTGTTAAGTTCAATTTAAAAAAAAAATGAATTTGTTTAGGCAATTAATATGAAAAAGGTTATTAATTTTCTATGGTGCTTGACCTATAAGAGACACTGTGCATATAATTTTTTTTTGGTGATACATAGTGAGTGTTGTGTAGGAAGTACTGTAATTCTTTTTAAGTTATGTATTTTTTTTTGTGGATCAAACACGCGATCTTAAATCAGTACTCTCAATGAAAGGTCACTGCCAACTACAGAGTTATTTTTGAAAACTTCCTGAGATCTGGGTCTGCACTTATCTAAAGGCGATTAGCTTCCCCATATCGCCCAGACATTGTGATGCCTCCAAAAGATAAGCCAATCGGCGCCAAGGAAGCGTAGCAAAGACGCCCGAGCGGCTGGAATCCGTATCGACTACTGGTGGAGAGGAAACCAGTGTTGGAGGGGGAAGAATCCAGTCTGGTCTTCCTGCCGATTCAAGTGACCAAGATATTTCACACTTGACACTGCTCCCACTATCAATGCTTTATTTCCCGCATGTTTTAGGTGCTGCAGGACATCTTCCCGTCACTTCCTTCCCCTTTTTCTCTAGATCAGTTTCCATCACTCATTTACTTGCACTTGTATTTCTCCACACCCGTCTCCTGAAGAAGCATGTTTCTTAACCTGCATAAGACTTTGTTCAGTGCCAGTGTTTGTTTCTCTCCCCCATCATCTAAGACCGTGTACCTAATGTTCAGGAAAACGTTGCCAGCTTTTTTACGGACGCTAAGTAGACTGTCTTACTCTCAAAGCACAGGACAGATTGAATAGGTTACAGGGAAATTCTTAGTGGCAATAACCTTTTGTGTATCAGTTCTGGCATATAAAATTTGTAACATGCAGAAAACACTAAGAATCAAAACGGCTTCTAACAGGAAACTTAAGACGTCCCACTTAGAGGAACACATTATAGAAAATTTATATCCTGCATCTTCAGAGGAATCCCATTTGTGTTTTGTTGTAAGAAATCGAGAGGAAGAATGGGGAACATAAATCTGATACATCAGTTATTTATTACACATCTGCAGATGTTTTACAATTTCGGAATTAAACGTTGAAAAGATTGGATGGTTCTGCCATCCGCTTAACAACGTACATAATTGTTTAACATTGCGAGGGAAATTATTTTCGTTAGTAAGAAACATGAGACGCCGAGATATCTTGTCTGTAGTCAACCAGACTCAACGCTAGAACCGGAGCCAACAAATACTGTACAGCTTTACGTGAAGCTGCCCCTTCCATATGATGTATTGACCTCCTCCTCAACCAACCTTGAGCCGGGACCACCTTTATCTGATGACTTACACTTTCGCTTTTTGAAATGACGTAAATGTTAAAAATAATTTCAGACATTAAAGACTAATCAAAGCACCTGGATAAAGCTCTTAACAATTCAGGGATTTGTTAAAAGGATTAGCAGCGAATGGAATAATCCAATATAAAAAAAGGAATCCCTTTATGTACCACAAGCTCGTTTCTATATAAAGGGTATACTGTATTTGAACTAAAACAATTAAAACAAAAAAATCAATTGCATTTCTTATATACGTCAGAAATAATCAATAAACAACTAAGAAAATATATTACGTCAGCAGTAATTAATAAACAATATATATATATATATATATATATATACACATCTCATTAACTCAACACACAATCCATTAGCCACACCTGTAAACATACCAAGAAACATCATTGTCTTTTTTTCTGAATTCCATGCCATTATCCTATTAAATCTAAAGTTAATTAAATAACTAATTAATCTCATTAACTCTTGATGGAGGAGTGTTGTACTTGGACAGTTTATTCACGTTAACACCAAACAATATTATCCATCTGAGAGAAACTCCTGTTACTCAGTGGGTTAAGAGATATCCACAAAAACATGCTAATGCTCGTATGATTCCACGATCGGGCCAAGTGATACCTACAATCAAGACAGAAACAATATGATACTAAAACGAGAACAATCTGAGCCAAGTGTACAACTAGCGCTGATAGAGAAGGGTTAGAAATGACGTTGGTGGGCAGAAATAACATACGAATTATTCTAAACTAATCAAAAGAGGATAGAGAAAATTTTAATGTTAAGTACGATCCGTAGAAAAGGGAAAAGAATTGAATGGGTAGAGAGAAAAAAAACGAGATATATAAGAGAAGGAACGAACCGATTTAAACGAGAGAGAGAGAGAGAGAGAGAGAGAGAGAGAGAGAGAGAGAACGTGGGAGGGGCGTTGGGTGGGGGGGGGTTGGTAGCAGCAGCTAATGGGAATGAGGCGTGTCCCCCACCCGCCTCCCCTCAACAATAACTATACAGTGTCGTCCTGTCTTGCGTCCCCTCCGTCACACGTCACAGTCCAGGCTGTGTCCGCCCAGTGGCAATTATCCACACTGGCTCTTCCCTCCCTCCCTCCCTCCCTTTCTTCCTTCCTTCCTGTCTTGTGTGCCTTCCTCTGATCCGGCTCAACTCTCCCCTCTTCCTTCTTCCCTTGACATTCTTTCTTTCTTTCATTTCATTCTTTTTATAGTTCCTCTGATATTCACTTTCCATCCGGGTACATTTTATTAATATTTTTTCTTAGTGTATCTTTCCTGTCTTCATTAATTTATACATTCTTGTTATCTTTGCTTCGTTTCATTTCATCTTTTCCATCTCTCTCTCTTAACTCTATTTACCACTTCCTATATTCCTTGCCTCATCTTTCTTTTCTGTTCCCCCTCCGTCGTTATTCATTATTGTGCCCTGTAATAGTGCTTTCCTTTTTTCCTTTCTCTTATTTTCTTTCATATATCTTTTTTATCCCTTTCGCCAATAACCATCTATCTCTTAACACAAACTTCTTCTTACAGGTCTTGGGTTCCGAACTTAGGATTGTATTTACTGCCTATCCCAGGGGCCTATATTTTCTATTTCCTCACAACACCCTCCCTCTCCCTCCCCGCCACACACTTTTATTTCCTACCCCTTCTGACAACTATTTTCTACGTCCATCCTGGGATTTGTACGGTCTATCTCCCCTAAGACTGGTTTATTTATCACTCTGCTTCATATACGCCTTACCTGGGTGAGATACGAGGATATCTACCTCAACCTGGGGTATAAAATTTCTACACTCGTCATGTGTAGTTCTATCCCTCTAAAGGTTGTATATCTACTGTTCTAAGGCCTCAAGTATCTACCCTTCCTCCTCGAAACTAATATTTTTTCATCTACTTTTAGTTTGTTTTCTACACCCTTCCCCTTCCTCCACCTTCCTGAATTCTCTACATTTTTACCCTGTTCTTGAAGCCTCCATTATTTTACATTACAGTAGGTCTTGGAGCCACCATTCTCTATCCATTCCCCTTAAAGCTTGTCGTTTCCGCCCCCCCATCAAGGCGTGTCTATAATATCTGTCTCTTATTTACGCTTTTGAGACGGGTATTTTTCATACTTTTTTGGGTCGTGTACTTTTCTCCATCCCTCCCTTCTCTTTGGGTCTGTGTACTTCCCTCCCCCTCTTTGGGTCGAGTACTTCCCTTCCCTCCCTCCCTCCCTCCTCATTGGGGCGTATACTTCCCTCCTCTCCCCTCCTCTTTGGGTAGTGTACTTCCTTCCCCTCTCCTCTCCTCTTTGGGTAGTGTACTTCCTTCCCCTCTCCTCTCCTCTTCTCTTCGGCTCCTGTACTTCTCTCCCCCTCCCTGGATCGTCTACTCCCCCCACCATGTGCTCGCCGTATATCTCGTCTTATCTGTCGACATTTTACTCATCTCTTCTTTCCGTGGATTTTCTATTTATCCCAATTGTTTGCTGACGCGTATCTTTCCCTTTATCTCTTTCCATTATCTCCCCCCCTCGTCACTCGTCTCTTCTATTAACTTAGCCTTGATAGCTCTTCCCTGTTCGCTGTGTACTCTGGAAGTGAGATAACAAAATGGAGTGAGCTTTAAGTCTACTTTTCTTGATGTATTTACTTGACACTGTTATATCCGTGTAAACACATCGAGTTAATTACAAAAAGAAAACAATGGTTTCGGAGAGCATTATAATTCTCTGGAAATAATATACCAAGATCTTATATATATACGAGAGGACTATTGGTATCTTAATAGGTTTAAAATATGCCATTCAGGTCAATACTTCTTGGACTAATAAAATACAACTTTAACGATATACGTTAAGAAATTCTATAACACTCCCTCATACTAATATCAATATAGGAGGGACAGTCAGAAAGTCTGTAACAAACGATTTCTTTAGTGTATTAACAACTGGTAAAATAATCCAATTTAAGAATATAATGTTACTTAAGAGATTTATCAGTAGTATGAGTTCTTTCTGTTATTCCCTTGAAGTGTAAATAAAGTACACTGAGGGCACCGTGTATTGCCCTGATTAAGTTAACGCTTCTCGCCTTGGGGCTGTCGCGCACTTATGATGATTAAAGAGAAACGACAGTCATTATGGGGTTGATCTGTTTTCTTTGTAAATATGCAGTAATAAACAGGTTTATCATACATATACAAGCGTAAAAGATGAGAAACGGATACTGGAGATAAATGTTGTACAAATGATTATAAATTCGTATTCTACCAGTGTGTGTGTGTGTGTGTGTGTGTAGTAACGTGGTAAATTCTGGGTTCACGCGTCCTTGACAACATAGCAACCCCACTTCCCTCCATCTAGCATATTAAGCGCATGGTTAGGTGGCCGCGTGGATACAGCGCTCGCCTTCTGTTCTGTGGTGTGCTGGTTCGTTTCCGAGACACCCCCAGTCCAACTAGCAGTAACTGGGTACCTGACTTGACAAAATTAGAAAAGTGAAGTCAGTCGAGCGCAATGCGGGTTACGATGTCTCTTTCTTTGCATACACGCTTATTAAACAGTGTATTATGACCACACAAGTCCCTAATGGACAGCCATGCCTAGGGAACCCACTCATAACGAGAATGTAAATAAGGCGAACCATATAATAGGGTTATAGAGGTCCTCTGTTCACATTGATGCAGACAACTGTAGATGGTTATTCAAGGCGATAGTCCGACCCCAATTGGAATATACCAAAACAGTTTGGTATCAACTCAGAAAGACAATAGTGGAAAACGTTCAAAACCGGACCACGAAGATGTTGCCCTGGCTGAAGATTCTTAGTTATTTAGAAAAACCGAGCAGATTAGGTCTCCCAACAGTGGTGTATCGTACATTAAGAGGGGATATGGTTAAGGTATTCAAGAGGGTAAAAAGTGTATATGATAAAGCAGCCATGACGGTGCCTGGTAAGGACGGTACTGAAGGCAAGGCCACAAGAGGAGAACCAGACAAGCTGTAGAAACACAGAAGTAGGCAACATCTCAACACAAAACATCACAGAACCATGAAACAGCTTGCTCAACACAGTAGTCGAGGCTTAAAGTATTAAGTCGGTCGAGCGAAAACTGGATGAATTGCTCCTGCAAAATGATGTAGTGTATGAATCAACTTTGAAAACTGCAGGTCAGAGAAATGTCTATTATTTGCAAGACTCGGGTGGAGAATTACAGCTCTAATAACCTTCGCCGAGTACCAACCTAAGTAAAGTAATATATCCAGTTAGAATTAAAAGCAAAAGCTAATACCGAATTACATTTTTAAGCGATATTCCTACTACTGGAAGAGACTAACTCGATAACAAATTAACATACCGCAAAAAAAAGTAAAACTAATTCATTCTATTATACAGTTACCTGAAATACAAAATCTTTATAAAATATTGTACGTCCCAATTATGACAAGTGTGACAATTAGTTATTACAAGTTACAAGTTAAAGTATTTACTACCGGTACGTGTTACCTATAACCCTATACAAGATATGCGTTACAAGTAATGAGTACAAGATGCGTGTTGCAATCAGTCATATGAAACGAATTAGAAGTGATCATTACAATATGTGTTACAAGCATTTATTACATGATTGGTTTTAATTAATTATCATAAGACACGTATTACAAAAAACTAAGATATGTATTACAAATCATTAATGAAAGGTATACGGTACATTATAAATTGTTAGATTACAATGTGTGTGTTGCAAGTAATTATTAAAACATTTACGTTACAAGTAATTATTTTAAGATATTTAATTGATGTTGTAAGCAATATTTAAAGAATTATTATATGTAATAATTACAAGACACTTTATAAGGTTCGTGCTACAAATAATTATATATGAACTGGTAAAATTATGTATTTTTCGGCCTTTTAATATATTATTTCTTTATCTTTCAACATTCCAAAATGTGTTTGAAGGTGAAGACTGTTGATACAAAGTTTGGAGGCGGCCCAGAGCTTCCTTGATGACCTATTCCTATATCCCCACTCAGACCAGTAGGAGAGAAAGAGTAAATCAATGCAGATGGAAGGATGGGATGAGTGGTGTACTGGGGAGGAAGTATCGGAGAGGGTGCAAGATCGGAGAGCTGGTGTCGAGCGGTTTATAAGGACAAACGTGTTGAGCTGCAGGAGACAACAGAGGTAACCTGGTGGAATCTGTAGAAGAGGAACACCACAGTCTAAAACCTCTCTTAAAGCAGCATAAGACCATGATTAACAGATAATGATAAACTCTTGTGTTTTGCTTTTGATTGTCTACCCAGAGCCATTCAGGAAACGACTTATAAGAGACAGCCTACAAAAATATTCGCCAGGCAAAGATAATCAATTGATACAAAATTCATCTTAATCTCGGCACTCAAATGCGACTTAACAACCAGCACAACGCCTTGAAATACCATCAAGGGCACAATAGCCATCTGTTGGTGAGCTATGACTACACCAAGCAAAGCTGTCAGCCTCCAGGACCCGCGAATCATCAGTCTCATCGACCTTACCTCAAGAATTATAATTTTTTTTTTAAGAAATAACAGAAACATGTTTTATGGATTTCTTTACTGATAATATTTCATACGTTTTGTAGACGACTTCACAAGTACGCCAATAATATGTTTTCATCATACTTACCTCATAGCTTTCACACACACACACACACGTATCATATCACGCTCAGACACTCGTATAAGCACCCGAATTCTGATAGCCTTCTGACAACAGCACTTCAGAGAAACATTACACATCCACATCTTGCGTAAACACCAACACAATCAACAACCCATATATCAGGTGTTAAACTTCCACCTACAGTACATTGTTGAAAAATCTTGGTAAAATATTCAGTTTGTTCTTTGAGTGTCAAATAAAATGGAGTGACACGAGATCCCAAAGGGCACAGCTATTGTTGGTTTTTCTGGTTGGTCAGTGTAGTTTCTGTTAAGCCACACTCTTATGGATTACACTGGAAACTAATAAGTTTATACTCTAAACCTTTATATATTTATATTGTTAACAAAGTCTTTACCTTAAGCGGTATAAAGTCACTGATATATGAAGTCAATCTGTTAAACATTTGGATATTGTTCAAAGGAGTGTTAAACACTTTAATAAATCCTCCTCTCATTAATTTTGTTTCTCGTCATATTACAAACTGCGAGAGAAAAGAACAATTTATTTCTCGTATATGCTCAAAGGATTCATATCATTATGGAATCATTATTTCCCAGAGGCAAAGGCGGAAACATTCGTAATAATTAACGGTAGCAGACGTTCCAGTTTCACAAAAAGATACCGTACCTTCGTCCCCAGATAAATGCACAAATGTTGTCAAGATTTCCCAGACTGCGCTTCTCGTGTCACTCTTTTTGTTTTTATTGTCATGATTTCCTTTATTGTATCTCATAAGTGCCTCAGCACAGACTTCTGTAGCCATGTGTTTCTCCAGAGCACCACAGTAAGTGCCTCATCATCCACTCCGGTGTAAAGGTTTCCTGTAGCCTGCCTCGCAAGAGCCTCCTCACGGGTCGTCTCTGAAGCCAATCTGCAGGAGGTGCTCGCGACGTATGCAATCTACATTCAGACCTCATACAACCTCCGAGAGAAGTGTCTTCATTTGTACACGCAGGATAGAACCTCTGAGCCCTTTACACAATCTTTCAGCACGGACTTATGAGGAAGATTTCTCAACTTCCACTCTCAAAACACAGAGCACCACCCAAGTCATTCAGATATACCAACGTCGATCACAGTCATTGATGTTGGAAGTTCTAATATTTATTGTCAATGAGAATAGTTTCTATAACTATTAAAACATTTATACATATTTTATGAAAGACGGCAAAGCTCCTTGTCACCTTCGGCAAAAGAAAGACTTAATTATAATATTGGCGCTAAATATCGATACAATGGTGTGGGTATAATTTACAATAACTAAATCTCCACTGAAACACATCTATTTAATAGTTAAGACGGCAGTTCTAAGACACCGGTAATATTTGCATGTAATTTCTAATAAGCAATTTTTTT
Source organism: Homarus americanus (assembly GCF_018991925.1). Taxonomy (NCBI): domain Eukaryota; kingdom Metazoa; phylum Arthropoda; class Malacostraca; order Decapoda; family Nephropidae; genus Homarus; species Homarus americanus. The sequence goes on from NW_024748109.1 coordinate 5,864,569, forward strand.
TCCAGCTCACTCACTCTCACTCATTAGTTTCTGAGTATATTTACTAGCCCGCTCTGACGCAGCTCATAACCAGTATTTCTTTTTAGTTTCAGCAAGAGATAACTGCTTATTAAACTTATCATTATGTCAGCTTAAGTTAAACAGTAGTGATTTACGTTCGAACTTCAGAATATATAAACTGCATGAACTAAAACACCTCCATAGTCAACTTCAAAACAGAATATTCATACATGGGTAAAATATATTTCAAAATCACGAGCCGTCACCTGCCATGGGATCAGTGACGTGTGTTACATGACCAAACTAACAATGAGTGAGACTAGCGTGTATTCGAGCTGTCACTGATTCTGAAAAACCTAAGTTAAATCTGACACACGCAATGGATAAAGGAATTTCAAGCCGGTAAAAATAAAACTAACGCAATTTCAATCAAGCAGATGTTGTAATGATTGGCAGTGTGAATAACGTGAAGTTCAAAGTGACGTGAGTTATCATGAGTTCAAGCAGACACGGGGTTAAAAATATCCTAAGTTCAAGCAGACACAGGGCTAAAAGTATCGTAAGTTCAAGCAGACACGAGGCTAAACTGAGCTTGAAGTTGGCAGAGGATAAAACTAACTTAATTACAACCTGAGAAACGATGACGCTAACCTAAAACTAAGCTGACACAGGGTTAGATTGGCGGCAGTTTAAGCTGACACAGGCTCAAACTAATGTAACATTAAGCTGACTTTGAATAAAACTGAAGTAAAATCGAGCTGACAGTGGATCAAATTAATGCAAGGTTAAGGTGACAGGATCAAAGAGACTTTATATATGGCTAAAATAGTTCGGACAAACAAAAGTTCGAACTGAAAAAAAAAGCCAAGACAAATTCCCGGTAAAATTCAAACGGTACGAGAGAAGGATTAGCTAGCTTACACTGATACACAGTTATACAAAGATACAGCTACACTGAGACGAAGTTACACTAAAACCCAGCCACACTGACAATGGGTAAACGTGAAGGTGTTACAAAGGACCTGTCAGGGTTAACCTAAAATGGCACAGAGTGAAAGTGGGTCCATAGGCATGAATGTCCATTTGGGCCAGAGTGGAGACAGCACACCGCACACTCGGCCTTCAGCACAAAAGGAGGCACTACACTCGACCGCCTTATCTAGGATTCCAAAAGAATCAAACCAGCGACCCATAGGGCAAGGGACGAGCGCTGTATCTACTTTAACCAAGAACAAACCACAATGAAACACTCGAGTATTGTAGAGTGAAGACCGCCTATTGGCTCTACAGGACGTGAGTATTCCATTTTGGCTAAATCTTGGTTAAGCGATTGTTGGTTCTTGATTATTGTAATTTTAGCTGTTGTTACTCTGAATCTTTTGCATTTCACAAGGTAATCCTTTAATTTTCTCTAAATTGTTTTACACAAGAACTAAATTGTATTTATTCAAATAAGACAACAAATTATTTTATCTTTAATTGCATTTAAATGATTCTTAACTTCTTCATTAGCACTGATGAACACGAGAATATTCTTCCAAATATCTGGTTAGAATAGAGATGTTTGTCTACATATTGATAATAATACATAAATGAATAGTTTCATTGAAAACCCTTAACCTAACACACATTCAGTGTAATTTGGTTGTCTTAGGCCTATGATGGTGAACGACGTCTTTTATGAAACGGACCAAATTTAATAAACAAACTAATTTCCATTAAGCTGTAGCAAGAAAAACAAAATGTTACCTCGATTTGGGGTAAAAACGTCAGTCGTTTTTGAAAGTTTAATTGGCGATTATCCCTACACTGGTTCGGTGTAGAGACATAAGTCCTCTCCCAATCTGCTATACTTATATGTTATATAAGATATGACACATACACATACTTTGTAGCGAAGTCTGTTAACTACATTACTGCAGACTCGATTAACGTAAGTACACACATTACGACGAGCGGTTAAATAAAGCAAACTCCCACCATTACGGAGCTCTGATGAAATGGAATTTACATTGCAGCAAGAGTGAAGCTGTAATACTGTGTTCTAGGCAGCCTGTGACCCACACAGCGAGGTCGTCACTCTTCAAACTGCCCACACAAGATTTTTTTGGAATGGGGTAATAGCACTCAGCCAGCAACGCACACCCGCAATATATATATATATATATATATATATATATATATATATATATATATATATATATATATATATATATATATATATATATATATATATATATATATATATATATATATATATGTATGCATGTATGTGTGTGTGTGTGTGTGTGTGTGTGTGTGTGTGTGTGTGCGTGCGTGCGTATACAGACAATACAGGTATACCATGCACAGTCACGAACAAAAGTCTGCCACCACTCCTGCTGCTCCACAAACCCCGAGATTCAGACTCGTGAACCTGAAGCAGCCGTGGACAGAATAATGCATCAGTGTCTACTGCTTCGGGTTCATGAGTATGAATCTCGGGGTTGGTGGAGCAGCAGGAGTGGCGACAGCTCTTTTGTTCACGACTGTACATAAACGGTAGTTGTAAAAATATTGTATTCTTTATTGTTGTTCACAAGATAATATTGCTAGTGTCTAGTTCTAGAACTGGTCTATGAACTCTTTTAAACTCGAGTTATTATGATGATGCGAATGAAACTCTGTAATAATATGAAACATTTTTTTTTAATTGGTGGTTTAATAGTATTACCCAAACAATGGGGATCAACTGCTGCTTACAGTTGATCACCGGGCTCATCTGCAGCTCAACAAAGTGACTATGGTCATACAGTAGATGTGTTAAAGGGGAGCTATCACTGATATTTACAACAGTGACTCTCAAAAGGGCAAGGGAGGAGATAGTCTCAGGCAGTCAAAAAAGACACTATTATTACTGACAAAAGAACCGAAAAGTTCTTTCAGCAAATTTATGACGAACGAGTCAGTCAATGAACGAGACAAACAAAGCCTCCCAAAGTTATCAATATGACAAACGTCATGTCGATGGCTGACCCATGTTGATGGCTTACACTGCCTATGAGTGTTACTGACTTGCGTGTGGGACAAACTCCCTTAGGCTACATAAAATATTTAATCAAAATGAATATTTTTTTTATTAATGGCTCCAAAATCCCATAAAATGGGCCCCTAAACTCAATGGCAGTATTGATTTATATGTTAAAAAGGTATTACACTAATAAAATGAGAATGAAACAAAAGTGGACTAAATCTGATGCTACCCCTTGTAAAGACCCCAATATATAATGACCATGTTGCTTAGTCTCTACTCAATTGTTTCGTGAATTGTATGTGACCTATTCCTAAGCTACGACAGTGATATGACCTCTCAATAATTTGAAATATTTAATGTAGTGGCACTTATTACAAGCCTCAGTAGCTATTCTTATGTTGCTTTTTACTGAAGCGTCTAGCCATGTATTTTATCATCAGTGAAATTACAGATATTCATCGAACACACTTGCCTTAAGCATCTGATACACTTATTAGAATCCTCTTATAATTAGGAAACAAATACCCCGCCCCCCACACACACACACACACACACACTTTAAAATATCTTTATAGCACAAATATTGCAATGTAAAAGAACGCTCAAATAAAAACACTTAACGGTATGTGAATAGTTAATAATATAGAGAATACAAAATTATTACCACATAAAGATCTACACCTGCTAAAAAAAATATTCCAACATTTTCGTACAGTGAGCAAAAACGGATTAATGAAAAGGTTAAACTAAACCAGAGTTCCAACTCTTTATATAAAAGAGAAATTATAATGTTAAAGGGTTTAAGCGCAGCCGACATGTGTTCGCGTACAGCCAACAAAAAAGTATCTAGACACCCTGGTCCGGTGGAATCGAAAATGAGCAATACCTTCTGATGTGTTGATGTATCGATATGTTGAAACCTCTGATATAGAAAATCCTTCTTCATAAAATGTTCACTGATAGATGTTTAACAAATAGTACCACAAATAATATTTAGTATGATATTAAGCATTCATGTGCAATATATTGTTTTAGTGATGAATAAATATTGATGTATTTGTGCAACACGGCAGGAGGATTGTTGTAAACCTCGAAATGATCTGTCATTCCATAAACAATGGTAAACATTTAAAACTGTATACAATGGAAAACATGTTATCATTTACTATTTCCAAGGATTATTACCACATAATTTTGTTTTCGTCGTCTTAAAACTTCTAATATTGTATTCTATAAAGAGTTACACTACACCACATAAAAGTTGCTGAAATAAACTGACTTGTAATTAAAATTATATTTTAATATTCTTTACTCCCAAACTCCGACTCAAGTTTTACTGCCTTTAAACTTTTACTCATATTATAAAAAGTGTCAACACAACATTGATAAAACAAGTGACTGCAGTTGGTAATGAACATCTGTTTGAGGTCAACTGTCACAAATATCGACAGGAATTTAATTAAAGTAAAATAAGTGAAATATATTAGTATGCAAAATGATATACTGATCAATTGTTGGACTTCTTCATTATTAACCATAAGGTATGTAAAGAAAGTTCATTATCGATACACAGTACATTGACAAGTAGTAATCAGAGGGTAAAGTCCCCGTCACTCATTAGCCACACAAACTGGCGACCTCGAAATTCCTTACCAGCACCTTCACTGAGTCCATCCTTCCCCCACCTTGTAAAACACACAAACCAGGCAATTAATCGGTGGTCAGCCAAGGTGTCAAGTCAACGCTTACCCACAAACACGTTAACATGGATAGGTTTTAGAAACAGAAAAATAAGCTTCTTTTTTAAGTTATTTACCCAGTCTGTGTGGCTTATTAGTGGCGTTGATTGTACAGTATGTTGTTCCTAAATCTATATATTCAATAAAGTTATACATGATGCAAGTGATTCTCCTAAAAATTTCAAGAAACGAACAAGCAGTATGAGCTTTACTTGGGTAGTTGCAAAAGAATAAGGTGTATTGTCATAAATCATACAAAAGCTGAGGTTACATTTATAATTCAGAACAAAACTTGTAAACAGAACAGCTTTCTGGTGAACTGCTTAGACCACCTGCTCTGGGCGAGAGAAAGTGGGACATAATATTCACCTAGAAATTATTCATTTTAGGAAAAAATCAACAAAGTTTCCAGTTGAGCTCTGCAGCTTACCGGGTTAACGTGGCAATAACTTCCCCAAGGAGCATAAACATGGGTTGATAATTATGGTGCTTGACAGTTTATACAAATTGGTAAGAATAAAACGAGTTCATCTTTTGCCCAGATAATATTAGATAGAATTTTACAATATTGCATTTATTATTATTATTATTATTATTATATCAGCCTACTATGGCAATAACAATAGTAAGATTAAAAACAATAATAGTTGTTTCTCATGTGCTTGGTTAAACAATGACCACTATTGCGTTTACTCCCACCAAATAAGGAGTTACGACGAACAATTTAGAAAATAATAATTTTCAATGTACAGCAAGAGCCCAACACACCCTTTAATTAAATGCATAACACAATGCCCGCTGTACCACGAAATCTCCAAATCTTCTCGTTTAGAACCTTTTTTAAAGGTAAGGTATTATTTAACAAGAAACTTTCTTCTCAAACATTATCCCTTGTAATTCCAAAATGTCTCAAAAGGTAAATACGTCGTAAAAAAATACTTATAGTTTCTTTGTTAAAAATAAAAATATTTTAAATGCTCAAATTAAACTAAAAAAAAAAAAAAAAACTACTCGGCAGCCAAACATACCGTCGACTCCCCAGACAAAAGCAATGTTGCCAACAAGTCAATATTTTAAGAACAGAAAAACTAAAGTGGAGTTTGTAAAATCAATATTTTCTGCAGAATGTGTAAATAGAAAGCAGGACTTGCCAGAGCAGAGCGTAGTGCAGGGAAGGGAGGGGGGAGGGGGCGGCTGGAACCTCCTAGTTCCTGGCTCGTCCGCTAGATGCCATCACCTCCCTGCTCGTGGCGCCCTCGAGGAAACATATTTTCTAGATTACTCCCCAGGCAAAATTAATTTATTTTAATGGCATCTGTTTGTGTATACGCCAAGGGAGTCGAGAATTATCTGCTTGATAATTAATCTTTAGGCTCCCAACAATTCATTGGTAAGTCTTCCCCTGACGCCTCGAGTACAAGAAGACTGCATCACACACTAACCTCCTGAGACTACCACAAATTTTTTTGTATTTGTTTTAAAATCCCATCTGGGTCTTCCTTCCTCCCAATCTCTTGTTTACACCTCTCATGCCCTCACCACACGTTCCGTTTCACCCAACTCCATATTGGTACCTTTCACACGATGCCAACCTCCAGTCTCTTGCCTGTCTCGCACGGTCCCGACACTTTGGCTTCTCACACGACCCATATCCATCGTGGGTCTCACAGAAATAGAACATTCTCGTGGGTCCCTCAATCCCCAGACTCTAGTATATATTCAACGACCTCATGGTGTGTTCCGTCTCGTATTACCTGTCATCTCAAGGTTGAAAAAAGTTGAGACGTTGTCCACCATCGTCGGTAGTCGTTCCTAGTCAAGTCCCCTTCCCAAGTCTTGCACGACACTGAGCTTGACCGTCTCCTTCAACCTCAAGTTTATCTCCCGTGTGTTATATGACCTCCGTGCCAGTCACTTGTCTGTGTAAAACGATTTTCTCTGCCAGTCTTGCGTCTCACCCCGACTCGGACCTTTCTCTCCCAGTCTTTATCTTCGTAAAATCTATATTGGCTCTGGTTTACAGCGGCGTGGGCCAGCACTCGTCACCCGGCGACGTGCACCCACCACCGTCCACGTCAATACTGCATCTCTCACTGTGGTCACTGGTCTCTCCCAGCCTCAACAACCAAACCAAAACTTTGTGGGGAAAAAATACATATAAAACATGAGGGGGGGGGGGGGTTCTTTTTCTCCTACACGGAATATGAACATGAAAAATGCCATCAAAATACATTTGTCATGTCATGTTGGAAGGAATATCACACTAGTTAATCTACCCTTATACTATATTGACAATTGTACGACTTGAAATGAATTTTCAATTCACACATGAAATTCATACTACCATATAGTCTACTGAAAGCAGCGTTTGTACATCGTGTCTCCGTCAGGGGGTCGTGGAGTGGTGGTCCAGCAGGCGTCACGGAAGCGTTGTGTGTGGGGACATCTTAGGAGGTAGTGGATAAGGGTGCTGCTGTCGGGTCTTCTGCTAAGTTATCTAAGGAATGATTTGCGTCGTGGTGTCTGCCTGGAGATGACAAGTTACTTCAGGACTGATGTCTACGTAATCCTCTCAACGCTGTATTTTTTTTTGTCAAAGAGAGTACCTGTATATGGGACTCGTACATTCTCTCTGAACTCATAAAACAGATCAAACAACTTTGTTAGGATCGTCACAACTGAAGCGTGTGGTAACCATATTACTGATAGTCGAGTTGATAGTCGCTCCATCGTTGCTCACATCAGCTCTCTCCATACTGCTCTATCTCTCTCTGAATCCATCCATCTTTGAGGCTCCTCCTTAACAGCATATTGGGAGCCACACTCGACATTGTCCTTCCAGCGTTTTCCTGTCTTCCAAGAGCCCAACACCCTTGAAATTCGCCCTCAAAAACATTTTTTGGGAACACATACTTGCCCATCTTAGCTTCATGTCCAGCCCATCTCCAACTTTGTGCTCTTATAAAATCTATCATATTTGGTTGTTGTGTCAAATATCTGAGTTCTTTGTTGTGACGTCATCACCACCCTCGGTCTTCTCCAGTGAGGACCGGATCACATATTCTGCGCGCCACTCCATGCCCAAAGACGATTGTTTTTGCTCGAGACCTTTCCTTCGGGGCCATATCTCGCATCCGTATCTCACAGGTGGTCTTGTTACACTATTTGATACTCTACATTTTGTGGCCCTAGTAATTCGGTAATTTTCCAGCTTACACTCACCAATTTTGAAGGTTATTATTAAAATTTCTAGTTAATTTTCAGACGTTAAAAAGGACCCTAAGTATATAACTTCCTTTACTCTTCCTATACCTGTGTTATTATTAGTACATGATGTTCTTTTACGTCTTCTTTACTAGAAATGTTACGCTTTTGTCTGGCTTCTTTAAATTTAAGACCTGCTCTTTCAGGTGTTTCCTTGAAGGAACGAACAATATAATCCTGTATATCGGCACAAGGTAAGCTTTTGATTCCCCAGCAGCTCAGTTCTTCCTCAGTGGAGTCTATTTATTAAAC
>NW_024748109.1:6477836-6792498 GCF_018991925.1 Homarus americanus
AGCTGCTGTCTTATATGTTGCTGTGTCATCAGTTTTTGCATTTCTATCTGCCTTGTCTGCTGTCATAGAGTAAGCTACCGCGTCTTCTCCATCTCTACCATCCACCAAACAAAATCATGTTACCCGAGGGATGGATGGTAACTCTTAACAGCTAAATAATGGATAACTCTGCTAAACATTAAGTCCCACAATGTAAGGCAGTTTTGGGTGCGTGTTTATCCGTTGACAAATTAAAGTGTAGCAAAGAAAACTTAATGGTGGCCGTAACAGTTGTTGTTGTAATAGAAAAAATAAACAAGAATATTGAAAGAATAATCCCAAAACAAACTTTCGCTGATAAATAAAAAACAAAACACGGAGTGGATGAAGGATTACAGTAAAGCTAAGATTGTGTAGAGAAAGGCAAGAGATAAAACAGGAGACGCATTACCGCCCACCTTCATGAAATTGTGGTGCACTTACGCGGAATTAACAGCGGGAAAGATGTTAGCGCAGAGGTACAGTATTTTTTCATCATTTTGTTTAAAGAAAAAAAGTCTCGAGTGACACGCGTCTATAGCACATTTACAAGGTGTGCGTGTAAGCTATGCTCGTATACAAATACCGTATTCTCCAATTGATTATTTATTGAGTATGAATTTAATATTTTTATACCTGCAAATCTACAGCGTTCATGTTTTCAAAACTTTGTATGTAAATTTGGAGAAAAGTTATTTATTATTTCGAACTCTGCCATATTGGGAGGTGGGAAGTTGTAGTTAACTCCCAGATCTGAGGACTAACTAAGCTATTTATGGTGGCAGATGACATGAACTAACTAAATCCATTCTAACTTGTCTAAATGTATCCACCTTAGCGTTAGTTGGTTCATGTTGTTGGTCGTGCTCACCAGTTGAGGCCCGCTTGCTCCCGGTGGGACCCTTGTTTACAATATGGCCGGGACGCTTTGTAAAGAAATTATCCGTTTTTACATTATAAGTTAACCGTCGGTAAAGCATTTTTGACCAGTGGTTAAGTTTTGAGCAATAGAGTTTGATGTGGAAAAACTTAACAAATTGTTAAGGAAGTTACCCGCCAGTTAAAGCTTCCTAGCAACTTACTTTACCTTACCTCACGTTAACTACATCTCCTGACTGCGTTAGTAGTTTCTATTGTACAGTACACAACCCTTCCCTCTCCCCCATATCGTATTCAGGTGCCTCACGAAACGCCTGCTCTGTGGACATAAGTTCCAAAAGGGTAGTTGTCTGCTTGTTGTCATCTTTCCAGTTTGATTTTCCGGGTGATACCTCGGGAACTTTTTGAACCAGGAAGCTGAAATTTGGAACACAACACTGACCAAATGCTTTGATAAAAATGTTGTTTAGTCTACGAATATATCATTCATGGCTTGGAATAGGATGCAGTTCCCTCTTCTTGGTGAAACTGAGTCACGGAAATGAGTCTCCGTACTTGCTTACCCTCACGGGCATCTGGTGTCACGACGGTTCAAGGCCGTGGAACACCTCCAGCGTGGCTTCGAAGCGCTTCTCCAACTCGATGCGCCTTCTTAAAATACACAATTGCGTTATTTACCTTCTCCTGCAACAACTGTCGTACCTTATCCTGAGTTTCCTACCAGGTCAGTCGTGAGGTTTCTGCGGATGTTGTTCCTCCTTTAATAATCTTCGTGAAAGTTCACCCGTTGACTAGGTTTCTCTACCTTCTCTTTGATATCATTTACCTTCAATGTGGCTTTTTCTTTCTTTGGGGTCAGGATTTCTTCTTCCTGCATCTTGTTGATATTTTTAAACTCATCCTCTTCCTTCTGATCCTCCTTTGTGTTTACTGAGCGAGATGGTGAGCTCCATCTTTTTCGTCTGCGAACTGCCTCACTCAGTCGGTCAGAACAGAGTCAATCATTTCAAATGTATCACGAAAAGCTTTCTGCTTTAATTTAAAGTCCCTCCTCTAGTTCTTCACTCAGGGGCATTACAGAATTAATCATTTAATCCAGTCAAAGGCCAGAACAGATCCCCACCACTGAGAGCTAGTCCGATTCATTACTCAGGCGACAATTCCCACTGTTGTCACATAGCACAGACAAGCACGTCCGACCAGCACGGCTGCCAGTTAACATTACTAACAGCATTAGCCATACTGTTACTAGAATCATTAACAAGTACTAGTAGCAACATCACCCATAATTTTACAAGGAACACTAACTAGCACAAGTAGTAACAACAACCGTTTCTTTAAGTGAAGCATTAACTAGTAATAATAGCATTCATATGAAGTTCACCAGATACGTTAACATTACGCATTATCATTACAAAAGACAAGGACAAATTAATAATAAAATCAGTCTTTAACTTGATAAAAGTGACAATAATATGAATATCAACAAGACCAACAGTGACATCAACTTTAACCACCAAGATCAACCCCCCAAAAAACTACAGCTGGGTGATTGGTTAGGTAGTTGGTTGATTGGGTGAATGAATAGGTTAGTTCAGGGTAGTACAAAATCACCCAATCCAACAACACTAAACTCCGTCACCAAACCTTTATCAGCTAAGATAATCAACTGGGTAAATGACTCGCAATTCGAGTTTATGGCCGACTGTCGCTTTAATCCACGAGGAAATGGTCGTATTTCCTGAGTCAGGGATTACAATATATCACACGAGGTTCATGATTCACTGAGAGATGTGTTGGGCAGCTGGTGATTCACAGTGTGGCTACGGGCATGACGTGATTCAGGGAGTCAGGGTTAGTATAGGTGGGATTTTAGTATTGGTAAATATGGTATGATTATAGAGAGTGACGGCAGATTGGGTATGATTGTGGAGGTGGTGGCAGACATGGGGTGATTCAAGACTGTATGGTAGGAGGTTTAAAGAAGTGAAAGAAAAATTGGTATTTACCGTGTATGCATATTTTTCCAGTCTCTCTCTCTCTCTCTCTCTCTCTCTCGTGTGTGCGTATGCTTTTCTCTTCTTCGTGTAAATAAATAATATCTATTTTTTTTCCTCACATTTTTCCCATTTCAATTTGATATTATTCTTCTAAGTATATTATTATTTTTGTTTTTTGTTTTTTAAAGGAAGGTAAAGGTATTCCAGACCCACAGAATGTCTAGTTCACTGATCCTAACCAGCACCCGTAATATTTTCCCCAATCAGTCCCATAACCACCATATCTAACGTAACTACCCCAATCACAACCAACTTTAACAACCACAACCACAAATAACATTAAGCATCACAAATAATAAATTAACAACCACTACCACAATTGACAATCAGCACCCCAACCAACTGAACAATCAACACAACAACAATCTCTCTAACCAGCACCACAATCAAATTATCACAATCAACCTTCACTCAAGCACCATACCCATCGCTCTTATGGTAACTGTCAACCTCTCATGATTTAGGTGAAGGACATCTGTCAACCTATACCAGACAAAATGTGAGAGACGTGTTAGCTTGTCACATCCAAATTGCAGGTAATATCCAGGTAATATCCAAAGCAACACACACACACACACAGACATTAGGAGTTAAGTCTGTCTGTGTGTGTTGCTTTGATCAACGTTCTCTTACATATCAATGGCGTGTCATTGATGATAGCTTTTAAAAAAATATATATATATATTGTGAAAAATTGGGTATAAATTGGGAAAAACTATATTTTGTATTTATTGACAATGTAAATGAAATGACAGTCTAAGACAGTCTAAGTTAATGTCTGTAAATATAAGAGTGATACATATTTATCACCAAAAATGCTCATGTCTCGCAAATTCCCCCTCTAACTATACCTTCGATTGCCATTCATTTATAACAAAATTGACCATTCAAGAGTCTGTCTGGGTGCTGTGCACTGATAGTCAAGTTACCAAGATGTTCAATAGGGCTCATTACCTTCATCAGTTGTATATATAAGTCGAAGGTTACTGGAATGAACACACACACACACACACACACACACACGTTGCTAATACCATGGATCACAGGAAGCAGAGTTCTGCAGATTACAACCATGACCTTCCTCTAGGTGGGGAAGAGCCGCGTGGTGTACTGTACATCAAACACAAAATAATTGTACGAGAAAAAACAGAAGTTATCTAAATAGCATATTAATATTTCGGCAAATGTACATTGACGGGAAATTAACGCCTTTGTTTGTGACGATATTACATTCAGCTAAAAACTTGCACAGGATTTTAATTTTTATAATAAGCAAATTACCTGCCATGTTTTAAGTGGAGATACACAGAAGTTATAGGAACTCTTCACAATGAGCGATGCTGCACTAAATCTTCAGTTTTTCCTCAGAGTATAAAACTGGGTGAATTTTTTTCTCTGTCGGAGGTGGGGGGGATTTAGAGCTTAAATCCGGGAGCCCACCAGGAGGATTGGTCTGTGTATTACTATGACGAAAATAACAACCAACACCAAAATCATCAAGTCCTGCGACCCTGTTAACAGTTGGACCAACTACATACAACCATTGTGACCAGCACTGTCTCCACCACAACCACCACCATGACCAGCACTGTCATATATATATACATATATATACAGTAATGTGTGTGTGTCTTTCACTACACGGGTAACAGCTGAATCAGTAATATGGTAATAACCGGTAACTCTCTATCGGCAATACCAAATAATGTACATTACTCTTTGGTTATTGATCAGTGTTGCAGACAGAAAGCTACTAAACGCATTAAAAATTAAAGAAAGCTTTTAGTTCGGTACACGCGCTATGAGTCATGGTTATTAATATGTTTAATATTTTTATCAATGACACAATCGAGTTTTCTTGGAACTGTCTTCTTCTTAAACAATTTTTGTGTGAAGACAATCATATACATTCATAAACAAAGTGTTGTGTAACCATGAATATATCTGTGGTCGTGAGTATAGGGAAGGGTGCTTATGCATTTTGATACATAGTAATACGAAAGCAGAGATGAAATACGTCGAATAGTGACTGAAATATATATTATTTTAATTTATAAACTGAGGTGAAATAAGTATATAGGCATAATAATAATTTTAATATTAAAACTTGTTAATGTTCATAGTGTAGAAGATGGTCCTTACACTTTAGTTAGGGATTATTTTTTTAAAGTCTACTTGTAACATATCCAACACCAGAATAATAGTGGAGGAGGTCCAGCTTAGGATCAGCCTTACCCCACGCTCCTGCCAGCTTCCGTCTTCAACTTTAATAGAAAGACGTAAACAACTCGTCGTTTCCTCCGCTTTCAGCACCAGATGCGATTTCTTTTCAAAATATGATGAAACTCTTGACTTTTGATACGAGGCTCTTAGATAAATTTCTCATGACCCTTCCATCCACTCTCTCTTTCCCTCCTTCAATGACAAGTAATGGAATATTCCCATGAAATATATTTGATATTTTATTATTTGTTTATCTATGTCTAGTGACGACGTGTGTCCTGCACTTGTTGACTGATGGAAAATTTGTACATCCTTTGTCAACCACCAACGCATTGGCCAACACTGTTCCGGGTGAGAGAGGGAAGGACTGCTGAAATAATGCTTTATCATACACACACACACACACACACACACACACACACACACACACACACACACACACACACTTACACTCCGAAATATTTACAAGAGATGATGGAAGTAACGTTGAATATAGCGCAAGAAAAGAGATTGGTGCTGTGTGTGTTGTTGTGCGTGGTTCTGTGTGTTGCTGTGCGCGGTTCTCTGTGTTGCTGTACGCGGTTCTGTGACGCGGTTCTGTGTGTTGCTGTACGCGGTTCTGTGTGTTGCGTGCGCGGTTGTGTGTTGCTGTACGCGGTTCTGTGTGCTGTGCGCGGTTCTGTGTGTTGCTGTACGCGGTTCTGTGTGTTGCTGTACGCGGTTCTGTGTGTTGCTGTGCGCGGTTCTGTGTGTTGCTGTACGCGGTTCTGTGTGTTGCTGTGCGCGGTTCTGTGTGTTGCTGTACGCGGTTCTGTGTGTTGCTGTGCGTGGTTCTGTGTGTTGCTGTGCGCGGTTCTGTGTGTTGCTGTACGCGGTTCTGTGTGTTGCTGTGCGCGGTTCTGTGTGTTGCTGTACGCGGTTCTGTGTGTTGCTTTACGCGGTCCTGTGTGTGGTGTGTGATGCTGTGTGTGGTAGGTCCCTGGGGGCAGATGAGGATTTCAATATACAATGACATAAATATTTTGACGTGAGCGAGTAGGCGGACGATACTATACCACGTTCACTAGACTGATGGGGTGTCCCTCGCATCCACCCGACACACTCATTCCTTCATAATCAAGTTCGTCAATTTCTGTTGTCAGTATCGAATGAAATGTTGAATAATTAACAAGCTTATCCCTAATTCCAGAATGTCATGTGTAAAATATTTTTGGTGCGAGAATAAATATTGTGTTTTGAGGAAATATATATATAGTGTTTTTTTTCACTCAATACACAATATATATATTTTTTTCAATTTGCATGTTTATAAACTCGTAAATTACTAAAATCATCCATTCAAACTTTCATTCGTATTCTTAAAAGGTAATCGTACATAACATACGAACATAAGGTTTCTAAAACACTACTCTTACAATTGCTCGTTCAAATAATGTATGGTAATATTTGAAGCAATTATAGTATAGTAAAAACAGTACGTCACAAATGTAGTAAACGTATTATATGATCCAAGAGATAAAGTAAATCCCAGGTACAGTATCTACTAATGAGTCCCATTGATAAGAGTGTTGGTTTTAGGTTTTCTTGTAACTAACTGTGTCATTAACTAATTCTATGATGCTCCATATGTTGTCCTTGTTTCCTCTTTTCGGAAGTGTCACTGTAAATACCCTTTCTTATAATATTACTCTTATTCTTTATCAAATGTTAAGATAAGGAAGTTTAAGAAGATTTTTGAGTTGTTACCGGGGTAATTAATGGTAGTTATTGATGTACCAGATGACGCTTACAGGAGAATATAGATTATCATACAAGAAATCCTTATCATTTCTCCCGAACATTTGTACAGAAAAAATCTCTCAGTATTTTGTGGTGCTGGATCTGGTGGTGTTGCTTGAATTGATGGTGTTGCTTGAACTGGTGGTGTTGCTTGAACTGGTGGTGTTGCTTGAATTGATGGTGTTGCTTGAACTGGTGGTGACCCTTGAACTGGTGGTGACCCTTGAACTGGTGGTGACCCTTGAACTGGTGGTGACCCTTGAACTGGTGGTGACCCTTGAACTGGTGGTGACCCTTGAACTGGTGGTGACCCTTGAACTGGTGGTGTTCCTTGAATTGATGGTGTTGCTTCAATTGATGGTGCTCCTTGAAGTGAAGATGTTTGCCAACACGGACACTATATTGTGGCTCGGTGCAAAATTAGCTTTTAAACAGAATTAAGTCGGCATCACCATCATAACTTGCGTAAAAACTATCAGCTTTGGCGTCCCATTATCGGCTGGGTGACCAAATCTCGTATATTAAAGAGAATGAGAAATTTTCCAGAAAGTAAATAATTTTCACCTGCTAGCCACAGTTTTCGTAACTAGTTAATTCTATTTAAAAAGATGAAGTATATTTCTCCTCTTTTAAATACGGTTGTATATAAATTTGAAACCTGAAGGTGTAGTCTGCTTGAATGTGTCGCTTTACAAACTGTATGTGAATTGTTTATGAACAGGTGTACTTATGCAGATGTTTGCTTATGTCCGAAATTAATTATGGAAATGACAATAAAAAGTGTGGAACAACATATTTTCAAAATATTAGTTAAGTGGTGCCTAAAAAGATTCTCTTAAAACATTTGTTAAGACCAACAAACGTCTCGTGTAAATAACGTTACGCTTTTCATTCCTCGGCGACAAAAGCGGTCGCCCACGTTGCAGGCAACTAATTCTTGCAGGAACCATCTTGTTTCTTTTGAAGGTTTTCTCAAAATTTTATCACTGATGTATGAATAGCGTTTCATGTCATACTGTGCGAGAGAACAGTTTACTTTTGTTCTGAGATATACTGAACACACACACACACACACACCACACACACACACACACACACACACACACACACACACACACACACACACACACACACACTACACACACACACACACACACACACACACACACACACACACACACACACACACACACACACACACACACACACACACACACACACACACACACACACACACACACACACTACACACACACTACACACACACACACACACACACACACACACACACACACACACACACACACACACACACATACACACATACAACGTCATTTGGCTTCTTCATTCATATATAAAACCCGTATAGTGTTGGTTTCCGAAGATTAGCACAAACGGGATATTTACCTTTTTAAAGTATTCAGTATCCAAGGATCAGCGGTTATTAAGAGAGGTCTCCTATACAGCGGGGCACTTTATTAACGTGTATGAGTAAAGAGTTTTTTTGTTCTTGATCATGAATGACCAAGATGAGATATGCGAGTCTCAGAGGACCAAAGATACATTATCCATGAAGGGTTCAGGAGGCTATGAAGAGAATAGACTCTCATTTCCAGACTGTTAGTAAGCCTCTTCTTTACTGGTCTCACCCCGGGTCAGTTGTCTAGTGTTTGGGCTAGTCGCTGAAGGGTGATGCACGAATTACGAGTAGAAGGTCAACATGACGTCCTGTCCTCCCAAGCGGAATGTGGAACTGGTTAGACAGCAGTGTTGTGATTTCTCTTGCCAGCAGCCCTGTGATTGCCAGGCACTGAGTGTCAGGTCAAATTGCTCGTCCCTTGTGTACCATTGAGAGACCCAGCTGTAGTGTCCGTAGTGTCTTCCTGTCCACTCACTACTACCTCTCGCCCCATCATTACACTTCTGTACATATTTCATGGGTACGATGTCTGACTCAGCTATTTTCATTTGACCTTCATGTAGCTGGGAGAAATATTTTTGTTAATGTTTCTTCACAGTTTTTCACCGGATTAAATATGAGTTTGACATTCATTCATTTATCGCGCTGATCCATCGGTATTCAAGTGTTTTATACAGGAATCTATACTTGTTATATTTAGCTTTGTAGAAGTGAACATGTATTCCAACTTGTAGTGCTGACTTTACTCAATCAAGTTAATTGGTGAATCTAATAATCCTCAAAAATCTAGTCGGGTTACGGCAATTATAGCAGCTTGACTTTACTACGTATATACAGCACAATAATTGGTGACTACAGTCGACAGCATGGATATCATATCATAATTACCCAGCAATCATGACCCATTTTAAGGGCAAGGCGAGTTACTGTATCGAAAATTAAGGTAAATTGGTGTGTTTGCTCTGCAGCTACTTGTATTAGTCACATGTACTGAAGGCTGAGGAGTGCACACGTAACGAGACCTAGTGTTGTCATAACAGTAAAATGTCATGGCAGTGTTTAATAATATTTGTGGAATGAATGATGTCAAAATACCACAGTCGTTGAGCTACAGTAAACAAACTACTGTGAGTAATCTGCTTTAAGAAAACTAGTTCCACATTATTCCCCGCTTACCGTTCTTATCTCTTAGTATTAACCTTTTGTTATGATTTGTATGAATTCTAGTAAAAATATTTGTAACCAAGGAAGAAACGTTTTATTATAACAATTAAGAAGAATTTTATTTGAAATATCTATAGTTTTTGATCTGAGGACCGCTAATGTTATGGTAAATATCACACCTGGTTCAATCAATTCAGATATTTAACTCGCCTCAACATAAATTATAGGTAATTTATGAAATGTAGGTGTGTGGGGAGGTTAAGTATCCTTCGTAGAAATGGATGTTTTCCGTCAAGAATCTTTTCAGTAAGAACTATGTAACGGTCTAACTCTTGAGATCCCCAGGTTGGATAAACTTTTCTGGAAAGAAGAAATCCAGGACTGAGCTACGACCTTATCCTAGAATTTCTCAGGTCTCACGGTTATGACTGAGACCGATTCACTAATAGTGTGCAGGAAAACAGTCACCTTCTTAATACGGACATATAATCACACCGAAAGTTTTAAAGCAAGAATTTTTTTTATTTACAACATCAGAACCTAAAATAGAGACCATTTCTCATACATAAAGATTAAATCACACTAAAAGACCTCATCAGTATTACCACAAACTAGAAATGTAATATAACGGCAGATAACCTAAATTGAGAAGCAAAATTAACGCAACATACAAACGCAGATTAAAACATCCACATTTTAAATATTCAAATAAAATTAGTATACATAAGTAATGCTTAACCCCATCGTGTAAAACCAAAGGCGATATTGCTTATGGATAAAACTATTTTTTGTACTCGAGAATATAAAGTTTTCTAAAATATATAATTATTTTACGAGATAGTTCAGTATACAAATATATAATTGTGAACAGTTGTGTCGGCTACCTAGTGTATTGGTGTTAATATTCCTATATGTATGTTTCTAAGCGTAAGCACAGTAATACAAATGTCTTTTCTTAACATGGTTGATGAAGATTCGTATTATCCAGATGATAGAGGCAATGGCGTAGTTCTCTTAGACAAATCATTCTATAGTAACAACATATTAAGAATTTTTTAAGGTATTTAAATGTTTAGATTTAATGACGTAATATATGAATGTGTTGCCCTAAAATGTGAAAGAGATTGTAAGATTAACATATATTTTATTTTTAGAAAACTTCAGAATCTGGAAACAAAAATGAGAAATTGAATTAAGTTGTATATATCAGGATCTAAACCCGGAATAATGAAAGGTCTTCCGAAAATTCACGAAGGTAATTTCTTCCCAAGACCAATTTTCTCCACTATTAACACATTTAACCATAAAGTTTTCAAGTCTTGTTTCCAGTCCCCGTCCCCACCACAACTAACCACTTTTGTACACTACTCCGCCTTCCTAATTCCGCGCAAAGCTCAAGGGGTTACTCAGTTGTTACTCCATTTATTTGTCAAGGCGATTATTTGGCTGCTTGTCGTAGGTATTTATAAGCGAGGTGGGCTTCCATTCCTCACCAAAGGAGCTTGAGGGAGTTTTCGAACTGTGTTATGTAAGCATATAGTGTATATGTATATAGGAATGAAAAAAGAAAAGCATGAAAAAAGATGATTGATGAAAATATTTACTCTGGGTTCATGGAAAATTATCTCAAGTTTCCATATACAGGAATTGTATAATATAATATGGATTTGCGGAGAGACTGTGTTGAAGCTGATCTAGACACCGGAAATGTGTGCATGTGGATGATTTAGCGAGAGCAATACTTCAGGCGAGAGGAGTACAACATCACATGTGACACTTATTTGCTTGTTCCACTCCTTCCTCTCTTCCCTATCCCGTGTTCAGGTGTCGTATGAAGTGTCTAGCACCGTGGATATAGGGTTGGAAATCAAGGCGCTTCGTTTGTTTGTTTGTTTTTCCTGGTTTCTTGCGATATCTCACGCATTGTTTTAGATACGAAGCTGAAATTTGCACATAGATTGAAGTGCTTTTGGCGTTTTGCTTTACCAATTTATTTTAGTTTTTAATTTTTTACTCATTATTTTACCATCGTACATTCCATCGCCAAGTGTAGCCGAAACTGTGGGGCAGTGTGCATAGAACATACAGTATATTTACCTCGTTTGTTCATTCGTTCAGAGTAGAATATCAACATTCCTAGTAACTATAATCTCCTGAATATTTTTGCTGTATTTGATATTAAATTGTTTACCTTTACAGTATCAAAAATATCTGGGGACTGTACTAAGTTCAGAATAATTATTGTTTGTTTTCTTTGAATGTTTTAGGTTGTTGTTTTCTCTGCTAGGAATTATTAACTTGTCACGTCTAAATATATATTAGTGGTTAGTAACATAAACCACTCAGACCCAGTGTCTTGGGGTCTGATATAGCCCCAGAGGTCTGCAGGCTGGTTGTCAAGTAAAGAGGGTGATTTACATACACCTTGGAGGTATTGGAGCGTCTAGGAATGTATTGAAAGAGGCGAGAAATAGAATGGAAGTGAAAGACGAACTGTGCGAGAGAAAAGAGGATGAGACAAGAGGGAGGGATAAAGGAGTAGGGTGAGA
The DNA here is from genome assembly GCF_018991925.1 of Homarus americanus. Lineage (NCBI taxonomy): Eukaryota > Metazoa > Arthropoda > Malacostraca > Decapoda > Nephropidae > Homarus > Homarus americanus. The sequence goes on from NW_024748109.1 coordinate 6,489,929, forward strand.
GAAAAGAGGATGAGAGAAGCAGGTTACGAGACCTACTAGCTGTGCCAGTAGTGCCAAGGTTCACAAGGGGGGGGGGTGTGAGAATGTTGGTTTCGAAAAATAAAAAATATTTGTTTTAAATCAATCAATCCTGTGAAGCTCAATAGAAATTTGTGGTTTTGTAAGAGGAAGGAATTAAAGAACGATATTTTGGTTCAGTAGTTGCCAAGGAAATAAATGTCAGCGAGGTTACTCAACAACGGTTCAAGATAACTAAAGCTTTATAGAAACGAGTCAATATAATATATCAGAGTCCGTTCTACACTGACTCTCCCCCTTGTACCCTTGAGGAGTATTCTGAATGAAAACAAATGCTTCAGCAACATGTAAACAACAAAAATATTATTAAGTACAAACTCCTACCTGGCAGAGTTTGCCGTCATCTACATGGAGTCGCACAGAAGTTGGAATGTGATCTACGAGCTCCACCTCTCACTTGCCTGCACCAGAATTTCAGTAAAATCGTGATTTTTCACATAGTTTGTTCCGCCTATGTGTGTGTGTGTGTGTGTGTGTGTGTGTGTGTGTGTGTGGTCAAACTATGGGCGAGTTTTTTTACGCCATTTGCCTCTGTCTACCCAGCAGTAATTGGGAACCTGTATGTTAATCGATTTGCGGATGGTGTTCCGGGGTAATGGTTAGCCCAGTGCAGTTGGCGAGTTGCCCGATCTTCTTAGATTATTCCTTGACACTGGGTCATGCAGCTCGTTAACATAGCGTGTGGTTGCTGTGTTGGCGACAGCTTCTACAACTTAACCAAATTCACGAGGAGGAACTATTATAATATATGATATGTGTTTGTCTGTCTGTATCTCTCTCTGTCTGTCCTTCTGTCTGTCTGTCTGTCTGTCTGTCTGTCTGTAAGCAAGGATTTCCAATATCCATATTTATTTACATATTTAGGATTGCATTACATAGACCTAAGATCTAGAGAAATAAAAAAAATGCAAAAAAATTAATCGTAAATGTGAGGTTGAGGATATATTTCTTGAAACACGTCTGGAGGACAAATTTGTGGTGAAAAGATGTTGACGCCTTTTATTCGACAATTTCAAAGGATTATGTACACCGGCACGGCACTCCAACACTCCTGCTGACTTTGTCTGTTTCCTGCAACGCGCCTCTATCGCTTTTGGTAATTTTGTTTTCCTTACGGGCACATGGTTATTGGATAGTAATGTAGGGACTTAATAACTGTATCATCATTATCATTATAATCATTGTCATATTTTTATCATCATCATTTATTATTATTATTATTATTATTATTATTATTATTATTATTATTATTATTATTATTATTATTATTATTATTATTTCAGCCCCAGGGGAATGAGACTGGTAACTTTATCTGTAATTTTGTTACAGGTAAAAAGTGGTTGACTGTGTGTGGATGTAGTGTGTATGAAAAGACATGAGTGTTTAAAGTAATGATGAATGAAAAAACCTGGATGTCTTGGCTTTGAATAAAAGAAAGTTCTAAGCTAAAGTAGAAATATGCGAGGAAGGGGGGTGGAAGGGACGGCTTTGTTGATGAGCAATACTGTGAGTCAAACAAAAACTGAGGCATCAGATATTGTGAGTTACCAGGACATGTCTTATGTGGAACTCAGGAAATATTAGTCATTACGTTCATTTGAAATTTAATGATTATTTAACTAGAAGACGTAATGACAGATCTGATTATTTATCCGTTTGGGAGTTTGGTTGAACACTGTGATGTACTTGTACAGTAGTTGAATGCGGGTGCGCCAAGTCCGTAGACTTTATATTGATACTGGAGCAATGGTGTAATATTCTTACTGTGAGTTTTTGTTCCTCGTGTCTAATGCAAACAGCGTACACACACAACCATACCAGCGTTTACTACTAATAGTATTTTAAATATTTCATTTCCATGTAATTTGTACTGGAGTAATATTTCTCGCGAATTATAATGTGATTTTATTCATTATTCGTGCACATTTCTCTTATATATACTATTACTCATTTTCATGCAGCTGTGATGTTGTGGTACACGAAAATGGTTATCAAAACAAAACTCTATATATTAAGTGAATAGTTTACATATAAGGCTCCAGTTACCAACAGCTGCTCTTATACAGGGCTCTCTACCTTTATCTGCCACAGTTTAATTAAATGGAACTGTGTTGACCTATAGCAGTCCTACTTCTGTATACGGTATACACATCATAGGTCTATTTTAAATGCTGTCCATTATGATTGATACACTCCCTACACTGTTCATTACTGGCTTCAGCAAAATCCTCATTTTAAGTTCATCTCTATTTTGGGAAAGTATCTTGTCAACTTAGCTATTCAATAATCCCCTAAGGAAGAAATTCGGTGGATCGGGATGGAGAAGAGACATTGGTGACGTGAGAGATTATCCTCCCACCAAACTGGATATATGGGAAGGGATTGGATCTTGAGGCACTGAAGTCCTCCCGGATATGTTTACTCCTCTGGTAAATCCTTTCCAGATTCGAATTTAAGAAAGTAGTAAAAATAAGATGAGAATGAGCTCAAACTACGTGTATGGAGTTGATTTAAAGGAAGTAGGTAGGACTCAGAATTGAAGTGTTTTCCTTTTAATTATACGACAAAAATTATTAAAATTAAAAAGATAGGAATAAAATGTGTGTTTTCTCTTTTAAATAACAACTACGTCCTCGAGTGTGTTCGAGTGATCTGTTTTCGAAAACTTATACCAGATATTTTTTCTTTGATTCTTTCTGGTAAGGAGTTCTCTTAACGATGACCGATGAAAAGTTTTCTCGTGTTTCATCTTGTAATCTGAACGAGTGATCATGTAACAACGTCTTATCTTGGTGTATTGATTGCCTTTATTGTTAAACTCAATGAAGAATTCTTGAAATAATGTAAAACATCGCCTGTGGAAGGCGTACGAGTATAACTTCTCAGTGACGATAGAATATATTCTTCTGACATCAGCATTTCCCTACCTCTAAATTCCTTTGATGTATTAGATCCTGTCTGGTGGCGGTATTGGGGGAGACCTCTTGGGACCCCGAAACCTTAGAAGGCAGTTTTGTTTTCATTATTGAAGATTTAGATATTGGTTTTGAATATCCTTAAGGAAAACTTTATTTTTCTGACATTTTCTAACTTTTGGTATCAATAAAAGGTTAAATTTCACTAGATTAATATATAATTAATGTTTCTTAATCAACATATACTCTTTTGTTTTCTTTATGAATACGAGCTTATATTTGTTTAGTGTAGTGTGAGGTAATCGATTACTTATTATTATCCACTCTGTTCACTAAAAGTTAATTACACTGAAAATAATATGATACTTCCATTACAGTTTCATGTTTAGGATAAAGTGAAATTTAATTCATAAATACCTGATTATCAGATGGATCATCATATAATCTTTAAGGGGTTCAAATTCCTTTCTTGACAGGGACCAAAGAAGCCTAGACCCATCGCTACCTCGTCACTTCAGCGGCTCCTCGACCCCATTTCTTCATCAATTTCGGGTACATCCTGATAGCTTTCTCCCTCGGGCATTCTTCTTCCAACGTGTATTCACTCTCCTCTCTCCTTCCATTTTCTCAAAGTGCCCAAGTCATCTCAGCTGTGACTCTTCGATCCAGTTTATCAATTATTTAACGTTTGTTTCCTTAGTGTTTCTTATTAAGTTTCTTCTTGTTCTCCAAATCATTGTCTATTGCTCTCAGGGGGCTTTTGTCTATAAGTATATGGCTATGACTTAAGAACAATACGTAACTTGTATGATGAGTATTGATAGTTTATCTGTATTTTTTTTCATTGCGACATTCTCTTGTTATTACACACTCCCTAAGGAACTTAAAATTTATTAACATTTGTTAGTTTTATGTTATTTACTTCTGCTCTTATTTCTTTTGGTCTTTTAATCATCATAAAATATTCGTTTACAAAAGTTTATTTCCACTCAACCATTTTAAAGTGATGATCTTATTTTTTCCATTACTTCCTGATATACTTCCTCGGGTGTTTGTCAATACTGTGTTCTATATCATCAACAAAGGCCAGTATCACACCCTATACCTCACGGAATAACTGTTGTGTTGTTCATATATTTTATTAAAAGTAATGAAAGAAACCCTACTTCTTTACTCCATAGTTTAATTCCAAACCAATTTTTGTTTTCAAAATGCATTTTTTTGTGAAGGTGATCAAATTATGTTATAATTATATTTATAATTTATTCCTCGGTTGGGTATTAAAAGCATCAGTCAAGTTTTCATTGATTTTCTCCAAACCAACTTCAGATAAAGCGTGTTTCTACTCTAGTGGTAACCTTGTTGATCTTCTGATGGCTTCCCTTTGATGCTGCTCGCTCGTCTCTCAATAATTCTTTAGAAAAAATAAATTGCCCCTTCAGCGCGGTGTCTCTATAGTTTTCATATTAGCCAAAGTTTCCATTGTTTTTGTACGTGGGTTTTATCACCGTCTTTCATTACTTCATTTTTACAAGAATTTATATAGGAAATTTAAGATGTAGAGTTTTACTGTTGATTCTGTATATTTTATTAGTTCATTTGGTGGACCATAACATCCAAGTGGTGTATATCAAGAGAAATTAAGAGAGCGTTAATCCACTGTGTCCTTCGGGGTCTTTAACTTAAAGTGGATGGAAATTAACACTCAAGATTATAGTGTCCATCGGGAGTGTTAATAGAGGCTATGATTTTCTCTTTATCTTTGTGTCTCTGCCCACCAAAGAGAGCCACGGAAGATGAATGAAACATTTTAATGAGTGTCTAGATTAGGCCGAGAACCCTGCTTCAAACTCTCACTCTCTAATATATCATCCACACACACACACACACACTGTTTGAGCTTCTTACAGTCATCCACTTTTGCGTCGCCTTTCAATCATTTTATTTTCATGGTCTAGATTCGCTCACTTCACCGTACTGTACTTCCCTCTCTACGTTATCTTACCTGTCAGTGAACATCTCTCTACGTTTTCATTCTATCTGAGGCAGGTGTCACTTACTTCCTGAAGGTGATCACGTCTTGGTAGTCATTAGTCCATGCACCTTACCTTCATATATTTAGTATCGATAATGGCCAACTGGTTGTTTGAAAAGCACCTCTTGCTTGTTGCTGATGCTTGCTGCCAATACCAGCACTCCCCGATACCGCGAGGTTCACTCACCTTTGTGTATATATCGGGGAATTGAAAGTCATTGAACGGTGTTGTTGCAGCTGTCAGGGAGCACTGCAAGAGACCGTGCACTAACCTCTCTCTGGAGCAGCAATATATTACCATCTACTGATTTAAACTTCACTGCATATTTTGAACACTTAGACGTGGAGGTAAATAAACTGATATTTACAACTATCACGTAATAAACTTTTTATATATTGTAATACTACTCTTAATGATAGTATATCAATATCATTTAACTGTTGTAATGAAGCATTACAAAGTGCGTATAAAACTTTTATCTCGTTTTATCTCGTTATCTTCTAAACTGAAAAACGAAAAAAGTGAAAAATATACCTTTGTATTACTTCATCTCACGTGAGAATATATTACATTACTTTATTTGCATCGAGAAATATTCGTATTCCTTTGTGCTCAATACACTATCTATATTTTTTAATCTACTAATTCCTTTTCTAAAAAGTTTTAAAATATTCATAAATACATAGTCGCCTACATGTTCATCCACTCAGTCGATCAATTTACTTCAAGAAATAACTTATTTATTGTGCATTAACAATAAAAAAATATCAATAATTTCGCTACAATGTTATGAAGGTTTTTATAACTCTCTTTAACACCCGAGTTGTTTTATATAATTTACAGTGTACAAATCATGCAAAAGTATATGTTTGAGTGATATCCCAGGTCCCAGATTACACTTTTGATTTGTATGATTCAAGCAACATTGTAGAAATTGTTAAACCTGTGAAGCGATTTTCTTTAAGACTGACGGTATTATTATCACGAATTTAATATCTATGTCTAAACGTAAAGAAGAACGTCAGGGAGATCACAAACATCCTGAGTGTTGAGTTGGTTTTAATTCAGTCATCTAATGTTTCGGTATATCACTTATTCCATCCTCAGAGGTCCCCATTTACATGCGTAAGTTCATGGTAATAAAATATAGAATTGAACATCGTTTGAAAGAAAGCTCACACAATAACATCAATATACACAAGGTCGGGACAAAAAACAAAGGGCTAATTGATTAATACAAGTCTAAAATACTAAATGCACATAAGTGAAGATGTTCAAAGGCTATAATCTACGAGTGTTAGATCATTACACTAATTACTTGTAATCTTGTTTCAGTTATTAATTTATCTGTTGAGAGCGTTAACAGCGAAACTTTGTTCATCAAACCTAAACTGGAAATATCCTTTTTGATCGTGTGAATAAATAATAAAAATCTGATAGGAAAACTTGGGATTTTGCAATTCCAGATTACGTATATCCGTGTGTTGCTTGTGTCCTTGATAGGTATTCACAATTGAAAAACATTGGCTGATCGGATAATTGGTGACGCTGACTGTTTTTGTAGAGACCGATATAACTTATAATTAGCGTGTGTGCTCACTTCATTGTGGGAGAGTAAGTTCAACTCCCCAGTGTTTTAACAAGCCTGGTATTGATTTCTTTGTTGGGGTTTGTCTGGTGCTTGCAGGGAGCAATATCACTGAATTTCGTATTGCAGAATGCGAGTAAAATATACGTATTTTCTAATCAAAATCAGTATTGATAATAATCACTGCGAGTCAATGTTTTCGCCATAAAAGTGTGTTTTATTTAATGATTTAAACAGTGGTCTGCAAAATTGTGTAAGAGTCATCGACAACTTCCTGTGACGTTCTTTTTAACCAATCAACTGCATCTCTAAAGTCAAAGGTCTCCACCCCTTCCCAAGAGGCCTGGCAACAGTTAAAATCAGGAATAAAGTGACTTGTGGTTGTTCACTATTTAAACCAAAGGTTTGAGTTAACTCTAAAGGATATTTTCAAGATCATTCCAGCCAGTAATTAAAATGTTACTGCATTTGTACTACTTGTACACTGAGAGCCCCAAGATAATACAGCACTTGTTGGATCTAGCGATGATCATAAAGCAGCAAATCATCAAGCCTCAACGGTGCAAAGGGACTCATGTGGTGTAACCCAGGCAATGTTCTACTGAAGCCCTTTGGTGTAATTGTTGTTCACACGGAGATCATATCAGGGAATAATAGTCTGAATGACAAAAAGTATGTGAGCAAAAGTGTGTAGCTTCCAATCCGAACTGTGCTTGTCAGTTTTGTGCGACAATTATTTTTCTTTGTGAAATTCTATACAGTGCTGCTCAACTTAACGTGAATCTGTAACGTTAAGCCTTTAACAGAGTTCATGCCACAGGTGCAATTGATATGTTTTCTACTAGGCTCAGGCAAAACACCAGAAGTTTTGTTGAATCACTGATGAGAACAAAAATCTGCACATTGGTCTTGTCAAATAAATGCATAAACAAATCTTGGCCAAAAAATACCAGTGACCCGCGAGGGTTTAAAACTGAGGACAACTTATTTTCTGTGGATCATGTTTTGGTGCCGATGTTACAAGTCTCTTGAAATAGTTCTCGAAGTTCAAAATGGTGGGTCTACTGCTATGGACAGATATCGGAAATCCTTTTCCCATTTTTTTTAGCACTTACTTGCCTTGTGTCAAACGCAATTGCTGAACTTTAATTTTCTTCTATGGTTCTTGTCAATATTGAACACCGAAAATTCAGTTGCCTGACAGAGTGCAAAGTTGATTCCTTCACATCACAATAAAAGAGCGTCGATATCAAGTATTAGGACCCAAAAATATCTGTAAGAATTATTCTCAGAGCCTCGGCGACTCCACGTAGCTCCTCATGGCTCACATAAGTCACGTGCCACAAGTGACACTGGTCTTTGTTATGATTCATTTCGTTGTATACTGATGCCATACTGGTCAAAAAACAAACAAATTTACGGTACAACTTCTCATTTATCAGTTAAATGACAGAGTACCAAATACTATGTGATAATCATTTGAGAGAGTATCACAGTCACTTTTAGAGCACAGATCAATTTAGACCAAATATTATCAAATACAGACAAAATTATATTAATTATTTACCAACAGAGACCATAAACACTTAAATAAGCAATACGCAATTGATAATGAAATATATGCTAATCACTTTGTATTATAATTAGCACTGCCACAAGTCATTACTTTAGCTTTTTTTACGTGGTGTTTGTATTAAATCATGTATCACGCAATCCCAAAATTGTTGTCACATCCTCAATATTTAGAACGTTTTGTCACCCTCACGTCGTCCGCCTGTAATGGGGTAGTGGTTCCAAACAATTGAACCAATAAAATGTGTAACATACTGCAATGTCACTTTGGGATGTACAAGGTACTTTATATTTTCTAAAATATTGTTCCTAAAATTATGGTTGGCATTTTCTACAGAAAATTTATGTACAACCATCACACATCAAATCATCCGGTATAACTTACTTCCTAAACATTTCATAATTGTCAAATATTGATCCACACACTTTTTTCACGCTGAATCAGATGTAAAATCACTATATTTTTTTTTATTTTCATTTGAATTTTCTCATTATCGAAATGTGAAGAGGTTGAGCCTCTACCACTGCTGGCCTCTCCCTCAGTTGGATCTGTCTGGTGTCTAGTAGACTGGGTGATCGGTGCCGATATTCACCTGGGAAACTACATTGTAGTTTCCCAGGTAACTCGACTTGTGTCCTGCCCAATTCACTGGACTATTTCCTCACCTACTGTACAGAATCTTCGCTCACCAGCGGCATGATATAGTAGTATATATATATATATATATATATATATATATATATATATATATATATATATATATATATATATATATATATATATATATATATATATATATATATATATAGATATATATAAAATATATATATATATATATATATATATATATATATATATATATATATATATATATATATATATATATATATATATATATATATATATATATATATATATATATATATATATATATATATATGTATGTATGTATATATGAACACTAAATCCAGTTGCTAAACCACAATAAAACTCACACCAACCTTGAACATGGACTTGTTTTCACTGGAATGTTTTGTTTCTTGACAACTCTCCCGATTTTAAATCAAAGAAAACACCAAAACACAACACTGAACCGCTACATTATCAAAGAATATGTTAAATCGAAATGTCACCTAGACTTATGTTTCGAAGACTTTTTCCATTTAAGAATGAGGAAGGAGTACCAAATAGTCTTGCATTTACACATCTCAATAAAACGGTAAGGCTTTACTTAATATTAGTGAGGTTTCCTGTAGAATGTTTGTCTTAATGTGTAGTTTAAGTGTGAGGCAGTATCCATATCCTTGATTCCTTAACCTTTCATAAATATCCAACGTTAGTTTTGGATTGGTTACGTTAGGTTAGGTTAACTTCTCCAATTTTTATATGGAAATATAAGGTAAATATCCAATAATAATCTCAGAGACTTTGGTGATTTATCGCTCTGAGCAGTGAGAAACAAGTTATTGATTGTTGGCACACACACACACACACACACACACACACACACACACACACACACACACACACACACACAAGCACGGATGACACCTGGGGAAATAAAACCATAAATAAAGACAAGTAGGATACACTCACCTGATGAAGTAGGTTCCTTGAGACAGCTAAAGTGTGTTCACCTCCCTCCACACTTAACAGGTTAAGGTAATTAAGTCCTGAATAACATAATTAAAATGAGAAACCTTTTACCACAGCTTAATAAGTAAATTTCGCTCATTTATCTTTAAACACAGATGCGCGCAAACCAAATCACACACTCGCACATACTGTATTAGCTTACACACTTACGCACAGAAGCATTCACGTATACACACAAAGGTACATACATACATAAAAGCCTACAGCAGCACACACTAGCAGTCAAATACAATAGAGATGAAAAAGAAGTAGCGTGGTGAGAAAACAGTGACTCAATATTTATAAATTATTCAGGGTACAGTACAATAGCCCCAACGTCAACTCGTGTGGTACAAAATGTGTGGTACTGTACAAAAGCACAAGTTTCAACATGTTTAGTACAACAGCACAAGTGTCAACATGTGTGCTACAAACGGGCATAAATTAACAATCGGTCAAAAAGCTTCGTCGCTTCATAAAAAAAATAAATAGAAAGAAAAGAGGAAATCTCGATCTCCCCAAAAGAAATGCAAATGCGTTTTCTTGCTGTCTTTTGAGCGTAATTTTTGTCTGTGTTTTCTCCTTTGATCCCATAATGTTAGAGGTGTGGCCATTACATCCAGCAGAGGCTTGAGACCTCCCTTATCTCACTCTGGCTTTTTCTATAACCCTAACACTGATTATGTTGTCTCGCGGGGCGGCGGGTGTTGGTGGCGAGAAATTATTTATGAGGGCATAGTAGACTGACTTTGGTTTCATATATATGTTCTGCTCAGAAAACGAAAAGCGACCACAACGCGTTGTGGTTGTTTGGAAAATAACCAGAAGCGAGATTTTGCTATAGGTTAGGTTAGGTTAGTTTGGGTTAGGTTAGGTTAGGTTAGGTTAGGTTAGGTTAGGTTAGGTTAGGTTAGGTTAGTTTGGGTTTGGGTTGGGTTGCGATGGTGCCTCTACTATACACTGTGGTAATTCTGACTGGTACCTAACCGATATGGAATGCGCTGAGGTGTTTTTGCATCATAGTTTCAGAATCAGACTACGAGCTTTAAAATATCGATATTATACAACGTTACCAGAATGAACTCGGCATCAACATGACTTTATATAGAAAATGTAATAAAACGAATCTCTTTGAAATATCATGGATGTATAATGAGGGGGGGGGGGTTGTGGGTGGGTGTGTGTGTGTGTGTATAAGTGAACGGTCATTACATAGGTCCATTGTATAATTGATGAGATTCATTAGTTCATAATTACATATTTGTCCAAATTTATGGATTAGTCCCGGAGAGGCTGTTTCACCCTTTTCAAATGTATTATTAAAGCACATATATATATAACTGAATAATTACCAAGTCAGATGTAGTTCCCATTCAATTTATTTATTTATTTTTTTGGGTGAGGAGGGGAAGAGGAGGAAATAGGATATAGTTCATAGATAAAAAGGCAAGACAGTGAAGGAAAATATATATCTTTTAAATTTATTTACTTAATTACTTATTAATCAAAAGAGAATAAATGCTTAGTAAGACCACACTGTCATGGGAGTCTACACCAGCTGACTGACCCCTCTGGGACATGTCATCTTTTTCAATCCCAATAGTGAATAAACTCTTACAAATAAAATCTGTATTACCGTGTGATATAATACAAAATATTCATGTTATTTTTCATTGTTGTACATTTATATCAACTTGATGTGTTACAATCAATTAAGAAATCAATCTTTTTAAAATCTAACATTATTATTTATCAGTTTACGATTATTAAGATATTATGTCATTTATATAAACATTGTATATAGATTGTAAGGCTCCCTCCCACACGTGTATAACTATTGGTAAGGATAGAACTGGTAACTTGTCTCTGCTGCTGACTATCAAATCATGGATCAAATTGGTTTACAAATTTATAATAGAAAATCTTGTAGTACCATGGAGGTCAAGCATTATTTTTAATCAACTCGGCAAAACACGCTGGCGGCAGGTTACCAAAAATTTAAAGTGTTGATAAAGTCCCTTAATTACCATCACTTCTAGACTGACTGACGGGTGACATGTGTACGTGAAGGATCTGATGAATATTGAACCTTCTCTCTGGTGTTGGTTGACAAATGATATGCTTCTCTATTTGCCATATTTTTTTATTGACCAAACCTTAAATTATGTAATAAACTCGAATTATTATACAAAAAACGTTATTGTTTCACAGTAAATACCACCTTTGAACATTTGTTATGCAGTCATGAAACACATGGCTGCATCATGAGGCAGCTACACTGATGTGATTTATGCATCATACATATCTGGGTACGACAGCAGCTGCAGCAACACACACAGTCCAACTTGGTGATGTAATCTGAGGCTGAGAGATCGCTCAGGGTCTCTCGCCCTCTAAGGAGAAAATCAAGTCACATGTGTTCCTGCCGGTCTATTTCCACGGACACAATAAAGCAGAGAAATAATCCCTACTCCCCTGTATAACGTCAACGAAATACATTATATTACAGTGACCCAAAATTTGCTTTCAAAAGGTTACATATACTAAATACTGTGAAAAACAAAGCTCAAACTGTGTTCTGTCCAATCCTTGTTGCAACAATCATCAAATGCAATGTGTGTATTGTACCTGTGATACAGCGCCACACATCTATATTATATACACTATTAGAATAACACCCAGTCATGTGGTTTGGTCTAGGCTTCCCTACCTATTGTTCCCTTAGTCTGGTTGAATGTAGGGAGTGACACCAGCTCTGGAATGAACGATGAATTTGGGACAACTGACTTGGTACGATGATGGTTGATATGATACGCTGTTAAGTGTTATATGCTGATGGAGGCCAGTGAGACTGCACAGAGGAAATGCAGCTGGAGTTAGGCTGTCAGGAGACATTGCAGCGCCCTGATGCTGACACACATATTATTTAAGGCGATTTGTTTATTCAACCAACAGCTAGCGACTCTATCCCTCCCTCCCTTGAGTCCCAGGTAACTCTGGTTCTGTGACCAGTGGGCGATGATTGTCCATAGGTATATTTTACTTATATTGACTTGTTCCCTGATCCCTTAATGAAACTGGTTGTGTATAAAGGCAAAGATCTTTTTTGAGAATCCTGGACATTAACTAAAAACCCGAGACGCTTTTTGCATAACAGTAAGCCCGGGATGTCGCTCTCCCCAGTCTTAAGCCCCGAGATGTATGGTTAGTATGGCGTGAGGGGTAAGTACCGAGATTCAGAGCCCATTATCACTAAATACAAAAACTTGTGCCGCTTTAGTTGAAAGACGTTTTCTTCATATTATCAGAGCTATTACTGGATGTAGTTATACCGTATAACTAAATCCACAGGTTTATGGCAGCCACTGGTCTTTACTTCACATCTGTCTTTGTCATGCATGATAATGTATTTCAGTAATAGCTCTGATAATATGAAGAAAACGTCTTGGCAAGTCTCGTGTTTTTATGAAGTCTACAGTATGTATCAGTTGAACCCAGTAAGCACCTGGGCACGGAGACCGAGGACTACTTCAAGTGTAACGAGTAACAATGTCAATTATTGTGATTTGAGTATTACAAAGATGTTTAGTGATACACACACACACACACACACACACACACACACACACACACACACTTACACACACTTTCAGCTTTTGACCAGCGCTGTTAAAAATCTGAAGTGCTTCATTTTTCCTTGTTTTTTTTCTTTTTTTTTTGTTAACAGTCGAGTAAACTTGCTGACCCGGTGAAACATTTTTTAAATCAATAAGTTTCATAATGTCATCAGTTCCTAACACTGACGGTAATACCTCACCTGGTTATTTTACGACGGCGAGATCTGTGGAAGTTGGTGTCGTGTATTCTATTGTTTATTTCTCATCCTCAGCTTCATTATCTTGTCAGGCTGTTTCGTAGTGTAGTGATAATATTTTGAGTCCTTTTCATCTATTTTCCTCTCTTGATTAGAGAAGTCGTTATGAGTATTCAGTATCAGATCTAACAGTGTTCATAAATAATTGCTGATATTCGGTTACTAATGATTTTCTTAGACCGTAGAAAAGTGATTAGAACTTAAATTTTGAATATGACTTTTTTATTATGCACGTCATTTCCAATAGCCTGGGTACAGCATTTTCTGGGCGGCCATAAAACTTACAGGGAGTTGAGTTATGAGCCTAACCTGCCCGGAGACGAGAATTTATATTGACTTTCTTAGTAAAGAGCGCCATTGAAATCTTTCATGAGGAAGAGAAGAAAGAAATTTAATTACTCATAAACTACATGCAAAAATTCTCAAGGCACTCCAAGAGCTCACGGCAAAACTATAATAATAACAAACTAATTGGGTAGCAAATTTTTATATCGGGGAGGGAGGGAAGGAAGAGACTATATAACTTTACCATTAGTTTATATCTGTCAACCAGCGAGGAAAATAAAAATAATGAAATAGTTGTGTTTACTTGTGGTCGTAAATCATCACTTGTGCACCAGCTGACTACTGTCTCGGGTTGACTCAACTATATCTCCTTCACTCACAGAAACAAAAACCAAAGTCTCGGTGTGTTTGTGGACGCCACTTGAGGATAAGTAATAAAAATATTCAAGTTATGACAGTAGATACTCCTAGCGTCACTAGCCAGTGTTCCTTCTCTCAGTTTTAGAGAGAAATAGAGGAAAAGTCTCAACCTTACACTGGAGTCCAGCTGGACCTCCGCTAGCTTCACTCCTTGGGGGCGTGAGGGTGTCTGTTGGGGCCCTCTTGGCGGAGTTCCTGAAGGTTCTGGGCTGCCCTTGTCAATACATGCTAGCAGTGTTCCGTAAGTATCAGTATTTCGGCCTAAACAATCAAATTTTTTAATGGGCATCAATGTTGTTGGGCGTGCCAGCAGCCTGAAGGCTATTGGTTCACCTCTACACCCGTGGGAACATCCAAGTCGGTTGTGTACAACAGCGTCAGAGAATTAAAGCAGCAGTAAGAACAGAATGTTCTAAAATCAGCCGACAATCCAATATTTATGTGATTGTCTTTGTGTTTTCTTGCACTTCAGTCTACATTTTTCCTTGTCATAATACATATAAATAAATAGCTTCATACAAAACTTAACGTAACGTAATGTAACGTAACTTAACGTAACGTTATGTAACGTAACTTAACGTAACGTAATGTAACGTAAAGTAACTTATCGTAGCGTAATGTAACGTAACCTGCTTTAGGTATAATTTGAATATCTTATGATTGTAAACGGTGTCTTATAATTATAAGTGTCACTTTTTGTAAGCAAATTAATTTACATTGTCACAACAATGAAAAATGATTAACACTTTATCCCTATTTAGCGGACACACACACACACACACACACACACACACACACACACACACACACACACACCACCCGTTCATCCTAGTTGGCCAGAGATTATGGTTTCTGACTGTATGTACTGTACATTAATAGTAGTAATGGCAGTATTGGCTCAGTGGTACTGGCGTGAATTATGACTTATTATTTTATCTTTAGAAGAAACAAAATCAAATGCTAAGGACAATAACGATGGATTTTGACCACGTTAAGGAAGGGGAAAGCTAAAATAGTAATTGATGCTAAGGAGAAAATAGTTTATATAAACAGGTAGTAGTTGAGAGGAAAAAAAAGGTAGGGCCGTTTTGAAGAAAGATCCTCAATTTTCGTGATACTGGATTTTCGGAAGGGAGCGTTGGACAGTGATAGGTTGACAGCGATTAGAGGTATTCAGGAGTTCATTTCCTAAAACCTGGAGAGAGAGAGATTGCCTTTACTCTCACCAGGTTTGCTGATTCTATATGTCGATCGGCAAACAAAATGTTCGGCTTAGAATCAGCAATGGTGAAATTGGCTTGTCTCGTTGGACTAGAGGAAATTTTCAGCAAAAACTTCAAATCAAGAAAGATTTTTGTGTTATTTGATCTACTTAGTGGTGACATCAGGGTGGTCTTAGATGGAGTGGATGAGCTTTAAAAAACTATGGTCAAACGATTTTGCCAAGGACCAGCAAGATTGGTTGTGCTGTGAGGGATGATCGTATGTTTTGAATCATAGAAACTAATAACTGGTCGTGCTGATATTGTTCCCATTTGACTGTTTATATTTGGTCTATATAACCTTCTCTAGCTGTCCACTAATATATAGGTGAACAATCGAGTATATAGGTTTCATTTTTATCGAGAGTGGTGAGAGGGGAAGAACAATTACTGATTCGTTCAATATACGAGTACACTACCCCTGAACCATACCGTGAACGAAATATGTACGATACGAGCACAAAAAAAAAAATAATTGAAAAGGCACTTGGTAACTACCGTGTCCAAATTTCAGCTTCCTATCTCTAAAACTGCCTGGTATATCCCTGACAAACAAAAAAAAAGCAATACAGCAAACAAACAAACAAAAAATAAATGGAACAACCACTGGGTACCCCATTTCACATGTGCTTCACGCAGCACCCTGGAACAGAATGGGGGGGGGGGAGAGGGGAGGGGTTCGGTATACAATAGTTCCATTCCAAGAACAAAAGCGTTGGCTATGTTTTGGTCATAGTTTAACACTACATTGCAGCAGCTCCGGGGAACTGATGTGTAGGATCCACGAAGTCTATCCTGGCCAGACCCTTTGAAGCGCTCAGAATGATACGGGATTGCATTCGGAATTACAGTGCATAGAACAAGCTGCAGAAACAAGGACAGTGATGAAAAGATTCTATGAGATGAGACAGAGTGATGGTAATTCCTGTCAAATAATGTCCAGTGTAAATTCTTTGTATCCTGGATGATGAGGGGGTATAAGTTGCATCGTGAAGAACTAATTTAAGGCCGCTGAAAATTACACGATTTATGCTACTCTTCCTTCAAGATCAACTCACGAGAAATGAGAGATCCATTCATCACTGTAAACAACGAAAGAGAAAAGAATGATACTTTAAACCACAGACTCCTTGCCTCCCTCCCTCCTGCTTCCCTTCCTCTCTCCTCCTTCCCTTCCTCCCTCCTCCTTCCCTTCCTCCCTCCTCCTTCCCTTCCTCCCTCTCCCTTGTCAGGAAAACCCACAGTACACACCGAGGCTTCTCCCGTCAGTAATATGTGAGCTGATCTCCTGAGTGACTGAACGTGTTATTGCATCAGACAGCCATGAGACTGCCTTCACGGTGTGGTCTTCAAGGTGTAGTTATGTGTATACAAATATATTTTAAAACGCGTATCACGCGAGTAAGTGAAATGTGGCTGGTTGCGACCGTAGACTTTTAGGTGAGTAAGTGAAACGTGGCTGGCTGCGACCGTAGACTTTTCACGCTGGTGGTTGCGGGATACGAATATTAAGAGTTTCCTTTTTATTCTCTTATAGAACAAGACGTTGGGGGAACGGTCACCTTAGGGTGAGAAAACCAATACAACGATTGGTTGGACGAATGGGGCGATATATATATTGTCTAAAATAAAAGAAAGGGAAAAGTAAATATAGGGGTAGTTTTGAGTAATTGCTTATTGTTACATAAAACAGAGACGGGTTATCCTACTGAGGACTATAAACATAACGATATTAAAATGAGAATTACAAAAAAAAAATGAATGAATGAATGAGGAGGAGCGAGGATTTAAGTAAAGGCGTCTAAAGTGGAGAGAATTGTCTTTGCAGTATTAAAGGTGATAGGTGGAAGAGTTATAACATGGATGACACGTGTAGGGATAAGCTGGAGTATTATACCAATGATCTTTTGTATGAACGTATGAGGAAATCAGTATAAGAATTAATGTAGGAACTATATAATATATTAATGATCGTGTATGTAAGAGTTATTACTGAAAATTCCAGGGAAAACGTGTAGAAAGGGAAGAGCCGTATGGATCGACATAATGAAGAGTACATTGTGGATTCTAGTGTTTGTGGTGAAGAACATTAATGAAAGGATTCTGGAGAAGTGAACGAACAGTGAGGCATTTGTGGGTGTTTAAAATCTAAGAAGAAAACTAATTGAGTAAATCTAAGTGAAGTGGGAAGGATTGAGATTGTATGAATTAAATAGGAAACCGATGAATGTTAACCAAGATTTGTTTGTTTTTTATGAAGGGACTAAATTACTTACATGTTTACAGTTCATCAAGGAGAGGGGCATTGGATCCCAGTTACAGTAGGATCATAAGATAAAGGCTTAGTGTGTCTATAGTTGGTCAGTATTTCATGCATGGGGGAGTGAGAGAGGTGAAAGCAAGAGTAATGGAGAGAGAGAGAGAGATGTAAGTTTAGAATATAAACCTGGGTCAGATACTGTTTACAGGTGCCATAGTTCCAGCGAATGATTCTGAAGGATAGATACAGCAATTAGTGAATGATTTTAGAGGTGCGTGCACAGTGCTTAGAGAGTGAGTTAATAGTGAATGTGAACAAATGTAAAATAACGAAAATGAATAAAAGGGAAAGACAGAGAGAAATAAATGTTCAATTGAGTGGAAATAAGAGTATTATGTGCGTTGAGAAGTGTGTGTGTGTGTGTGTGTGTGTGTGTGTGTGTGTGTGTGTGTGTGTGTGTGTGTGTGTGTGTGTGTGTGTGTGTGTGTGTGTGTGTGTGTGTGTGTGTGTGTGTATGTGTGTGTGTGTGTGTGTGTGTGTCTGTTATTTCCCTACATAGTCGTTGATCTTTAACCTTCTGGTACTGACAGTTTTGCCGATTTCTTACCGTTGAGTTAATACCTTATTTATGTTTGGTGGTCGAGCACAACAACTGACTGTGAAGAATTAACCAGCTGACGCCCTGGGACATAAACATTATATGTACACGCAGCTAGTGAGTGATATGGTATTTGAAATTATTTAAGATAAAACTGATATATATCGTTTATTAATGGTGTACATACGTTAATATATTGATGGTATAGACACGCAGTTTTATAAGTGCAATATACACGTAATTTTACATGGTTGAATTCATGCAAGTATATACACGTAATTATGTAAGTGGTAGACATAGGGTAATTATGTAAGTGGTAGACATAGGGTAATTATGTAAGTGGTAGACACACGTAATTATGTAAGTGGTAGACACACGTAATTATGTAAGTGGTAGACACACGTAATTATGTAAGTGGTAGACACACGTAATAATGTAAGTGGTAGACACACGTAATTATGTAAGTAGACACACGTAATTATGTAAGTGGTAGACACACGTAATTATGTAAGTGGTAGACACACGTAATTATGTAAGTGGTAGACACACGTAATAATGTAAGTGGTAGACACACGTAATTATGTAAGTGGTAGACACACGTAATTATGTAAGTGGTAGACACGTAATTATGTAAGTGGTAGACACACGTAATTATGTAAGTGGTAGACACACGTAATTATGTAAGTGGTAGACACACGTAATAATTTAACTCGTAAATTACACGCTACCACTCAACACTGGGCTGAGTTTTTCAACAGAAAGTTTAATTAAAACCTGACCTATGTCTTAATTTCAGTCAAACACACAGAGTAAACCCACTGACAGTACAAGGGTATAGTAGTGTGTTAAGTTAGCATGTCATGTTAATATCTATTGTGGATAAAACAAAATAGTGTTTGTTAATGTGGTGTTTTCTGTATCGTGTGTTGCCTCAAAACATAAAAAGGAAAAACTAACTGATCACCAAGATTGTTGCCATTAGTAGACGAGACATCCAAACACGCCCAGTGCCACTCAGGTACTGCTGGGGATTAGCTCGTTGCGAAAAGGAGAATCCCAAGTGTGTGTAGTGAAGGAACAGATGGACCTCTGCAGTTGGGTAGTAAAGGATAAATATAATTAACCCACAGAGGGACTTAACATATAAGATATTACGTCTCATTCTTTTAATTACTTAAGGTAATTTGTTACTAGCTAATTAATTACTGTTACCGTTCACGGCCTTAATTATTACTCTGTTTCTGTTTAGTTTTATAAGATCTTTCTAACAGCAAAATTAAGGATTGAGAATATGTTAATATTCTACATCATAAAAATTATCCTTAAATATAATGGTAATCGATATTATTCAAATAATCGACCACATATAATGACATAAACCAAGTAACTACGAGTCTTGTTGCTCTACAGAGAACATGAAATATATAATGACAGAGTGAGTTATTAAAGTAAGTCTACAATGCTCTCATATAACGAAACAAAGAAATGAGTAAATATGTGCAGTAGTCTCCGTGGGTATAATTAATCACCATTAGGGCAGTGAGAGAGTCAGTGAATAAATTGTTTGTTGTCATAATACCAACATTCATTTGGTAATATGGAAATAAATCACCACCAACTACGAGCATGGAATAACAACAATAAAGATACATAATTTGTCATTTACTAATAATGTGTTTATCAATAATGACCTTTTCGTTCAATACATTTCTTCAGGTTGAGTTAAGAGGTTTCATATTTTCTGAGGATAGGATTAAGAACGTGGGGTCTCCAGAAACTCCTCCTATTCACTTGACCATCCTCCTCCTCCTCCTCAAATTTTCGTTTCACGGCTCTCGGCTGTAATCGTTAAAAACAGATAAATGTCACGAGATGATGAAAGATAATGCTGAGTCACTTCCACACCAATTTGTTTGCTGCTGCCGCCACCACAACCTGTATTGTGAAGACTGATTCATCGTCTTGGAGGAAAATTATTGTTTTCCTCAGTGTATATTGTTGATGGCTTCTTTTAAACGACTTATGATGATGTCGAGTCCTTCATTGTACTGTGTTGATGGCTAGTTTAAACCTGAGTTCTCCTTAGTTCTTCCACCTTAGCACTGCTGACTAAGAAACAATGTGTTGAATTTAATGGTTTGCTTTGAGTGTCACAGTATGATTGATAAATACTATTGTATGAAAAAAAAAGGTTCTAAACGATCTTTGAAATGTCCCGTTTGAATCTCATGTTCTCATCTTTCAGCCAACTCCCATTTCTTTCACCCATCCAGCTACAGTTTACTCATGAGGAGGAAGTCAGTCAAATATGTCTACCACAGCTGATGTCTGTTGTGGTATGTGGTATAATTAAACATCTATCATTCATCATCATTCAGTCCAAAGCATCAACGTGTCTCTCAGGCGTTGCCCCTCAGGGACGTTTTGAGCCTGGGAACATCATCTGGGATCATCATCAAGACGGGTTCTTCGTAAACAGTCATCAGTCCTATCTTGTATCTGCTAGGCGAGGTGTTGTGCCAGTAGGGGAGAAGTGCATCGACATACTGTTGTGTTCAGTAATGTGTCCTCAGTCAGTGAATAGTGAAATGTTTTATGTTGATTTACGTAACTTTAGGATAAAACATTATTGGATTCAGTCGTCTTTATCTGTTGACAACATTCATATTCTCCAAGCTATTTTTTTTAAACCTGTATAAAATAAAATTAAGTTAAATTTTCAATACCTGTAGTTATTTCTAAGTTCTGATACTACACTTATCTGTACTCTAATCCACTAATACTAAGTTCGGTGCCTATATGAATCACTCGTAACAAGAATGCTCGTATACTGTAATAACAACAGGCTCGTATACAGTAAAAAAAATATAATTCAATATATTTAATATCTCGTACTTGTTACTGTATGAAAATGACGTGAAATAGTTGTTCTAATATCTATGAATTAATATTAATCTTCAGAATATCACCCAACCATAAATATTGTTAGTATTAAAATGCAAATTAGCTAATAACGGAGTTTTGGCAACATTTAACAGTCACGCCCAGAGGGAGACATGTATACGCTTACATAATGAAATTTGTCAAAATAGCAGTTGTAATGCCCGCATTGCCTTAATTACAAACTATTTCTGAAAAATATTTAAACTTTTACATGACAATGATTTTGTGGTTGACTGAACACCAACACATGCTCTTTATTTTAGAGAAAAGTGCCAGATATATTTATGTACACGTTGCAACGCTGTAATTTGTTATCGTCTAATTAAAGAAGAAAAGATCATTGCATGACATTATTCTGGTAGAAACATAAAGCTTCGTGATAATGAGAGGGGAGGAGCGGGGCCGGAGCGGGACACGGCGGGGAGGAGCGGGGCCGGGCGGGGAAGGGGGTGTTTGGCAGCGTGAACACAGACTTAAATCGTGAGGGAGGCGGAAAATATGTTTGCGATAGTCTAAAACACAGCATCTGTGTCGGGGAAACTCTAGCAAGCATAAGGCAGAGGTTGTCACGAAAGCTCCTGTTGGAAGTAACAACCATGAAACCTGAAACATCTGGTCCTTTATGATGTTTTCAAGAATATTTTCATCTACAGTAAATAAAGTGTATCATAATTTACCTAAGTTACAAAAGTTAGGGTTTCTTTATTCTTGAAGGGTGTATCTTGGTTGAGTGGATACAGTGCACACCTTTTGCTATGGGTCGATGGCTTGTACCTTTATTCCGTCCAGTTGTAAATAGGTACCTAATTTTATAAGTGGGAAAGTGAAAGTGGTCGGGTGCAGTGCCAGCCAGATTACCTCTTTGCCTACCTGTCTTACTGTGCAGTGAGATGTATGTACAATGTCTCTAACGTGTCCTCAGGCCTATGGGACCTTCATTTAATCTGAATTAAGAGTCATTTATTTTCCTAAAGGGGTTCTGAGTGTCTGGGTGTCAGTAGTGGTTTTATAATTATCCGTCAGGGAAGAATATAAAACCCTCTGTCTGTAATAAGGGTGAAAGTAGCTCCATAGTTCTTGTGGGAGCAGATATAACATATTAGTATGCTTCTTTGTCTAGCCATAAACCAGGTAGTGGAGTCGAAGCCCGAGTGAGTCGTTAAAATGCCCTTTTAAGACGCCAGCTGTTGTGGCCAGCACCAACAACGACGTAATGACTCAGGGCGAGACCTCTAATAAACATCACGGGAAAGGTTACCAAGTCCTTGATTAAAACCTGAGCTATTTATAGTTAACCTTGTGCACGCGTTCCAATGTCACCCATGTGGCGTATGACGACGTGCTATTTTGCGTCTGGTCTATCTTTAATTTTACACACACACACACACACACACACTTAGTTACACAAGATTTTGGCAAATTGTTTCCGGGGAGGATATTATTACACTAAGATCAATAAAGAGATGAGATGTTTGATACTCATGACTAAACCTCAAGACTCAACTGATCCGTTTTAGTTATCCTGATGACCACTGGACTTGTATGTTTGTTAACTTGTATGAGTTCGATCTTTCAATTGGCTTTTAGGGGGAATCTTCTGGACAGTATTCATAGATTTAGGGGAGACAATAATCCGTCCACCTTCAAAAACTTGATGGAAAGTTTAAAGACATAACTGAAAGGATTAGTGATAATGACATCCACATTAACTCAAAGTGAAACATAATCGTTAATTCATCAAACCAAACACACACAACTTCTTCCTCATGTGTTATATTTGAAATACTAAGAGCTTCAGCTTCCACATGTAATTTATATTTCTTGTTTTGAATACATAAACATAGAAGTGGGAATTAGGAATAAGAGTTATTCCCCAAGTTTCGAGAAGTACCTGTATGTCGATCTTCATTATAAAGAGGTTCATCTCTCAGGAGCCACTATAGTTTCCTGTCACTGAGTCGCTGAAAACACTTCTTTCGTTATAAAGTGATTTCTCTAATTCACTAATTATACTAAAATATTCAATAAAATGTCTGCCACAAAGGAATTCTCTCGGGGTTGAGTTGTAGAACCCAGCCGCTCATTCCCTTGCTGCCTGACTCCATGACCATAACCAAACTTGAAAACGACTTAAATAGCTTCAGAGTTTAAAACCACCCGTTTATATATTATATTGAGGTGACATGCCAACATAATTTATGGATATTTATGCCATCATTCTCCAGAGGTAAGTAAACAAACATAAGACCATAGTCGAGAAGCTTGTGCTCCCAAGCATGAGCGAAATAGTGGTCTCGTTCTTGTGGAAGAGAGTGAGAAAAGGTAACCGTGCCCACCATCATATCATCGATACGCCGAACATCAAAGGACAAGTAAATGTATCAAGAAATCTAAACCTCTCCAATGTTCGGATCTGCAACTGACTGTTTTCTCAACTCCTCTCCAGTACACAATATATGAAGGTTAAATTCCTGTTATGTAATTCGTTATAAAGAAAATGTCTCAAGGACGGTCAGTGGGGAAAGTCACCAACAATAGCACGGGCGATGACCCAGCTATGCTTTGATGTAGGTCAAGACTCCAAGTTTTCTAACGGCAGGACCGAATTTGTCAACTACATCAATGTTTGAGCTCTGGGCTCCCTCCTCTTCAAGAAATTTTAGAAAGTCATTGAATCGGAAAGTCATTTTTGTTTCCTTCATGCAAAGTAAAACGGCTCTCGTGGGCAAATATTATAAATCTGGTCTTTACGTTCCGTGACAATGTAAATACATTCATTCCAAATTATATTCAAGCAAAAGTTACTCGTTTTGATGAAGAAAACCTCGAATTTCGCCTTACATATATGCCTGATGTGTTCCGTCGTATGTACAAGTTGAATATGAAACTGCGGGGAAAAGATTGAAGTGCTATTTCTTTTTCGGATATTTCAACATTCAACGCGAAGACTTAACGCTGGTTGAGAAGACTGAAAGCCGGAAATATTGCTACATTCCACAGCTTCTGTCATGACCCAGACGATGTTGATCCTGTTGAGGCAGTAAGGACTGAGGTCAGACCGCACTTGAGGAAGAGTTCCTCAGGTATTTTTCCTGATATTTTTAGTGACTCTCCACAGACGAAATATCCTTTCACTTGTGAAGTCGAGACAATTTATGGCAACATTCTGGAAGAGTTTCTTAATTTATTCACGACTTGACGGACAAAATCATAAATTTGCTTGTCAATCTTCGTCCTGTTGTCAATGCAGCGAGTTGCCACCCGCGTATACCATTGTGTGCTCCTCTCACACCTGTCAGCATCGTTATTTGTGGTCAAAGTCAAGCCTGAACCTGTTATTTAAGATAATACCAAGTGCGAATATTTCATTTTGTGATCTTGGTTATATTGGTGTGTTCTTAATGCAGTGTAAGCGAGAATGTTCCAGTCATGGTCAGATGACTCATTGCAAATAGTTTAGATAAAAACTTAATGATCTTGTCTCTCTTTCCCATACATCACCCCCTTCACAAGCCAGGTTCAGCTAAACAAAGTAGTGAAACGTTGACAAAAGATTGAGAATCCTTGAATATCCCAGTACGAATTCCCAGTCATAGAATTTGATCAAACTGAAAAAACAAATTTTATTGTAAGACTATGATAAAAAAAAAATATTCTCCAGTATGTTTTATTATGGAACTTTTCCACACAAGACCCAAGTGTGTATCTCTGACGTTCCAGGATTAAAATAATCAAGTATTTATTAACTTCCCGATACTCTCCACCGCAGGAGCCAAATCCAACCTCGGTGAGATAAAATAATTCCATGAAAAGTATTGAGGTCGAGTGGGGGGTGAGAGTGGGTGTGTGTGGAGAAGGATCATCATGTGTGTATCATCAGAGGAATCCGCTCACATAAGCTACGATTTTAATATAATTGAAAAAAAAGACGTTAACATTTTTCTAATGATTTTATTACTTCAAAAAGTATTATTTTCTTAGATTAAATTTTTAGCAAACTTAAGACTTCTGATAATCTTATTTCCGGATACTGAGTTTACAGCATCTTAAGCTGTTTCCCAGTATTCATCTTTCTTATCAAAAATATCAGCTCATGAGACAGACATACTTTTTTGCTTCAACAAGTTCAAGAACAAATAGTTAAATTCCTCCATCAAAGGATTTGTTTTTTGTTTTTGTATTTGTGGCCAACACAGAAATGCTAATGAACACTCCCGTGAAGTTGACGTAGAGAAATACACTACATGAATATTTCAGGCCAACAGAGAAACACTAACGAACCCGCATAAAGATGACAAAGAGAACCACACAATATAACTAAGCCATTTACTGTTAACAGATAGAAACTACTGAAAATTATTATACACCCTGATTCGGTTCTCAGTTTTTGCGAGAGGTTCAGGGTACAGCACATAGCCTTTGTGCAGAGAGACGCTGAGTGGGATATAGAATATAAACGTGGCGGAGGAACATGGAAAATATATATATATAGTAAATATTTTAGACACTACATCCAGGATCACTAGAATCATGAAGTTTGGTTTGGGTAATGGAGCTCAGTTTGGCTGGCTGGTGCCTGTTATCTCACTTCGCTTAACTAAACCTAAGATCGTTCGGTTAAGATGGTTGATGTCTGCTTTACATACTCGACTCTGAACAGAAATAAACAGAGTACCGGAGCTAGGACTGTAGCATCAACATCTACTATCCGGCTGAGATGAAAGAGAAAACTTAACAAGATTTCGTCCGATTGTCTCTGAACGCGATTATGTTTTGTTGATTTCGTCTCGGTAATGACGTGGAAAATGATGACTTAGCTCTTTATTTGGCTGAGCTAGTTTATTTTTGTTCGTATTCAATTATATTAACGTAGAAAGTGGAAAAATGTCCACTGGTGATTTACTAATACATTCTGGGCCAATTAAATAACATATACAAAATTTTTTAATGAGATCGTGTAAGAAATTCAGTTATGTTCAGTCTAAAAGTTACTGCACATATCTAACCTAACCTAACCTAACCTAACCTAACCTAACCTAACCTAACCTAACCAAAAGATTCTTGGCTACATGTATTATTGCCCAAGACAGAGTTTCCAAAGTCAAGAAAAATGTTAACACAATTCAACGTGACAGAAAATATACAAAAATGTAAGACAAAAACTATCTCTCTGCCTCTTCGTTAGTCAAATCTTTTTCACAAACTAATTATTACTTTATTATTACTTTCCTAAGTGTGTGTGTGTGGTGAACATTTATTGCATGTAAAAACTTCCACTCCGTATTTAGTTTCAGTAGTGGTAAAGATAATTTAAATCAGTGAAGTCAAAGTAAAACATTGTTCTATCGATAAACCTTTTCTGAGATGTTTTATTGCGAGTCTCAAAGAACCAAAACCTGAACATGTTTGACGTCTGGTAGTTTGGGTTATGGATTTGATTTTATTATTTATATTTTAATAATTTAATTACTTCCATACGACGTCTACATCGTAAACAGGTGTAGATCACATTCCCTCCTCGTAGCTTTAACGTAGTCATTGTACTCCTGCAACTACAGCATTGATCGTCGACATCTTATGGTAAGACATTATTAACGGATCTCTCACTACGTTGTTGCTGTTTATTAGAATGTATATATATATATATATATATATATATATATATATATATATATATATATATATATATATATATATATATATATATATATATATATATATATAATCACCTTGTTATTCTACACTGTATAATAATATTAATGAAGGAAAGTATTACTAAATGTTAATTGTCACCTCGTAAAAATTTAAGTCGTTAAGGTAAGTGTCAAGGACAGACAGCATAAGTTAATTAACAAAGTTATGGGCTTGACTTTATTAAAAGAAATATTAACGTTTTTAGCTAATCTTATAAGAGTGTGGGTATAAGTCAGCTGCAGACTTGTTCTTAAGATGAATATTTTTGCAGCGGACAACTGGCTTACGCTGGAAACGACTCCGAGCAGTGAAGAAACACACACACACACACACGCACACACACACACACACACGCACACACGCACACGCACACACACACACACACACACGCACACACAGAAGCAATACTCTGTGTCCTAACGTGCCTAGAGATTATGCCGTTACCATAATAATATTCATTAAAAGTTAAATTTCTTAATCATGGTGACATATTTTCGCTCTTCTCAATTATTCATATACCACAGATAATGAAAGCTTAAATTGTTCACGAATTTGTTCCGGGAGAATTAATTAGTCGCTGCAATTAAATCAGATGCAAGACGTGTTAGTAATATTAAATAATTTTAGACCACAATGGAGCCACCGTCAAATACAAAATACACGTTTATTTTTATTGTCTTCATCATACAACTGATAATTCTAACCTAACATGTGGTCCTCCTCCCTGTATTACCAACCTAATTCCAGTATTATTTCTCAATTGTTAAAAAAAAAATCGCTGCTGGTTATTCGTGTATTAAAAAAAAGAAAAGGGAGACCAAATTTCCCACCAGGATGAGTGAAAAACATGGCTGACTCAATAAATTCATTAAGCGTCTGCTATGTCTGAAGATTAGTGACCACGGCTCTCGCCAACCTTCTCTTGTGGATCCAGCTTCGAGTTTTATTCATTTATTTCAGTTTTTATCTCCCGTTGCCCCTTTCCTCAGTTTTACCCATCAATAAGTTAGTATTATCCCTTGAGCCCTAACCATATGATCAACGTGTGCTATTTTTCTCTTTCTATAAACTTCCAGCCTTTATGTTGCTCATCCTACCACACCCAACACTGCTTCATTTGTTTACCTGTCATATAACTTATCTTCAGCATTTTCCTGTAACAACACATTATCAGGGTCTGTTTCAAGGCTCCTATTCCAGATTGCGACTAATATTGTCCACGTTGTGTGTTGTTCTTCAAACAGTCTCTTTGTGGTGGGAGCTGGAGTATACATATGGTCTGTAAACTTTCCATTTTTTTACATCAAATTTTCAGACGGGTTCCATTCACAACCCAAGTTTGAGAACACTTCATGTACTTATTGGGTGTTTAATTTTTGTTATGCCCTCACGTTGCCTTTACTTGCAAATGTACTGACAGTGTCTCACTCTGTGTGTGCATGCAAACCAATGATGGCCTGGCAAACAGCTTGTCTAATATAATAAGCTATTTTCTCAATATCATTCGGGCGCCTTGATGCAGCCATGCAATGCTAAGCACAAGATGAGCATATCAATGTCCTATGAACATATCAGTACAACTTAGTCGCCTTCTTTAACAGCATGAGCTGCATGGAAGCTCCTGAGATCATGTATTTCCTGGGAATTATCATGTGTGATTTTGTAGCATTTTTCTTCACAAGTTACAAAAAAAAATCATCTTGTAATCTGAGTAATCTGCGTTCATCCACTCAGTTGTCAAGAATAAAATGAGGTAACATTATGTGATATTTGCCCCCAAAACTTTGTGCATTGCCTGACAATATGTGGAGGAGTAATGTCACGAAGGTGTATTCCAGAATATTTCCCTCTTATCTTCCTCTCGTTATTCTACATTGATAGGTTCTGTTATCTGTCCTCGTTTCAGACTGAACAACGTACGGCGAGAATATCTCACTAGTGTGCCAATGTCAACATTAGCCGCGACCGTAGGCCCATAATAACTACTGACAGCGACCCTAGACCAGCCACTGATCATCAGATGGTCGGATCTTATACAGTGGTCACTGTTGACTGTCATGCCTTCTTCTGGATCACGTATTGATCAACAACTTTTACACTGTTCTCTTGAAGGATTGTTGATATATCCCGGTGAGGAGGGTGGGGTGAGGTAGGGTCAAGAGGCAGGTACAGAGAGCCAAATTAACACATCCTCACCCATGGTGGTCAAGTCTTGTGTGTGTCTGTGTGTGGTGTGTGTATATATGTGTGTGTACACTGGGTGGAATTGTTCTTAGAAATGGTGCAAAGTTTAGGTGTGTCTCAGGAGAGCGGCAGAAACAAATTAGTAATTAAGAGTTGAAGGTGAGGTGAGATAGGGTGCAGTATGTCCCCATGTTTGTTAATGTCTTCACACATGAAGTACTGAGGGAGGTTATGGCTGGTAATATAAGTAGTGGAGGAAAATTGGAATAGGGTGGGAAATGAGCAGAGGAAGACAGTTCAGGTTGATGGAAAACGAAGTTAAATGTCAACAAAACACGATATTGTAGAATGGATCATAAACTGTGACACAAGGCAGGTGAAGAAGAGTTTACGAGTTTTATATATTTTGTTACCTAGAAGAATATGTTGTCAGGTAGGAAGGTTGTGTGGCGCTCTCAGAAAAAAAAAACCATACAGGTAAAAAAAAAATGTGGTTATGGGTTTTACCGAGTTACTGGGTGTCGTAGATCACCCAGCTGTGAGGGTGAAGCAGAGAGTTGAGATTATATTGATGTATGTGTTATAAGGATAATGAACGTATTATAAAAGATAAGACGATTATCATAAAAAATGGGACTGCCATCTCTCATTACCTGAAGATGATCTCAATGGCTCAGGTCAGATTTGTCATCAAGTAATCTGATGTTACGTCCTGAAGCTACGGAGAAGTGGTGAGAAATTGAGAGTGACAGGAGACAGCACAGAGAGACTTATAGCTCTCAAGATACTTTTCTTAAATGAGAACAAAAATATATCCAACTATGATTTTGTATGCGTGGAATTATCATGGTTGTGCAAATGATATTAGGTTAAAAACAGAGAAACGCATCAATAGAAGACCGACACAGTGGTAGCCATGTCTGCGATCATACAGAGGAATGAAGCTTTCCGAGTGAATAAGTCAGAGAGTTAGATGTTCTTTTTCACTTTGCACCACTCATAAAAAAAAAGGTAAAGGAATATTTCCCGACACTTGCACTGGGAACAAGAAAAGGTTTACCAAAGTGACTGATTTTGAATTAGGATGAAGACTGGTATTGTTGCCGGTACTTACGGTTCATAGGTTGTTTCAGTACACGTGTCTTAGAAGGAGTTGGAGCGATTTCTCATAACACTCCACGTCTTGTAAGAATATTGGAATACCTTTAAGAATCTTGGAGCAAATTATACGATAAACAGCATCAGATGAGTTTACCTGTGGTACAATATCTTGAACAAAATATAATATAATATTAACTATCCATATAATGTGCGCAATTTTCTACACGAAACATATTAAATACAGTAGCGGCTACTTTCACAAAATGGTGGACTGTAACTCATAAGCAGTACCAGTGTTGTAAGTCGTTTACATATACTGTACACTCTTAGTACTTCCCTACATTGTTGACAGAACACATAATTGTTCCACAGTCACAGTACCCCAATGGGATGATTTACCCTTAAATTGGGACTAAATTATATAATACAATATACTTGACGTAACTATATGATTACGGCATGCAGTCTCACAATACACACACACACACACACACACACACACACACATTTTTATCCATCATAGTGACACTGTTCGTCATTATTCAAGTTATCAGAACATTGCAACGGTTTTACACACTTTCACTTCTCGTTTCCCTCACATTAAATGCTCACTTGCTCAGCTCTGTTCTTATATGTTTTACTTTATTGACCAGTTTCACTTAATTTCATGAGTAATATTTGTCCATTTCTCCTGTCGACTATACCTAATAGTGAACTCTGTCATCTACCTGTTGCCTGTACCGCCACTGTAGACCTATTGCCCCGGACATACTATATATCGTGCCTCTCCGTCCAACAACTTGTGATTACTCCTACATCTTTATTCTGTATATTCTGCTACTGCTGCAATATATATATATATATATATATATATATATATATATATATATATATATATATATATATATATATATATATATATATATATATATATATATATATATATATATATATATATATATATATATAAGGCAAACCTTACTTTTATTTTTACACTTTAAAGTCCGCCAAAAGTAAGCCATCATGGCAGACACCAACTCACTTTCATATCATGAGGTGCTCGAGGAGCT
This sequence comes from Homarus americanus, assembly GCF_018991925.1. Classification (NCBI taxonomy): domain Eukaryota; kingdom Metazoa; phylum Arthropoda; class Malacostraca; order Decapoda; family Nephropidae; genus Homarus; species Homarus americanus. The sequence continues at coordinate 6,521,445 of NW_024748109.1, forward strand.
GAGAAAAAGTTTAATTAAAAACAGGTCGCCTCCTGGGACTGAAAGATTGGTGGTGGCTCAAGGGGCAGTTGCAGCTGTCGATGAGTTTTAGGTGATTTATCAAAATAATGGCTGATCGACCCAGAGGTGTCAGAAATACAAGTGATGGCACTGCAGTGATGGTATTGGCAGACTGTGGCCTGTGTGTAGTTTAGAGACACACGACACGCACGCTCTTATAGAATTCCTTCAGCAATATGTTCGTAGTTTTATTTTACACATTAAAAATTATTTCATGCACATCATATACAACATATGATTGTATGTATTACTCGTAAAATTTGATTTAACATAAATTAATGATAAGAACCCCTCGACAATATGCAAAACATCGTGTAACTAATACTGTTTCCTTCCCACGAGTTGTCGGCGTGAGGACCGACAAACACATTGAAAATCAGCATCCTAATTGTTAAATACACATCAATTAATTTATCAAAGTACCTTCGTCATATCTGAGAGCTGACGACCACAGTCCTCCACTCTAAATGTTTTCGGGCTGTTTTTACCGACCCTGCGCGATTTTCACATCTCTGGGGACCCAGTTTTTAATTTCATTTAACTATCCTCGTCTCTGCTTTTCCCTGACCCTCCTACCCTCAACCTCGCACAGTAATATGTCTGCTATCATCCCCTCATTCCTAATTATACGACCAAAGTATCTCATTTTCTTCCCTTTTTTTATAAAATTCAAGTATTTCTCCTACAGTTTTTACCAATCTTAGTACTTCTTCATTTTTTTTTCTGTCAGTGTAACTTATCTTTAAAATTCCTCTAAAACACCACGATTCAAATGTCCCAAAGTCTCTAACCCAAGCATGCAGAGGTTTTCTGCAGTCCTTTTGCTTAAATTGAAGTTCATAATAGGTTCTTTAGATTATTATATACTGTACTGCTTTTGTCCACACTTCTTTCATTAGTAAGGTGTATCACAAATAATCGGTTCATACTTTAAAATACATAATTGTAAAACATAGAGACTTAATTAATACTCTTAGGTGCTAAATTTAGTTCTCGAGTTAAATACTTCCTTACAATCCCTGGAAGCTTTTGTATTGTTTAAATAGAACAACAGAAACAAATATTGGAGAACACTGATGCCGCCTCAAGCTTATTTTACCTGAAGATTAAGCACCCTATCTCTAACCTAACTTAACCTTACTTGACCTGATCTAGTCTAACCTAACCTGACCTGACCAACCCCCCCCCCTAGGTAGCGTTTGGGTGTTTATTCATCGGGTGAAAAAGCTGATGGGCGAATCATGGTCTGAGTTTCTTTAAGATGTCCTAAAAGTTGATGAAATCCGGAATGTATATCAATCATCACTTAAATAACTAAAGGTATCAGGCGAAAATGTATTAATGCATTTCATACAAAACAGTCACAAAAAATACTGTATATGATTGTAACTCGTCTCAGGCTGGGTGTTTATTATTATTATTATTATTATTATTATTATTATTATTATTATTATTATTATTATTATTATTATTATTATTATTATTATTATTATTATTATTATTATTATTATTATTATTATTATTATTATTATTATTGGCTGAATTGGCCATGGAGGATATTTGTCATTATTTCAGTCAATAAGAAAAACAAAAAGATAATACCGGTAGAAGGACGGCAGGTGTGGTGGTGGTGGTCAGAGGAGCAGGAGGGGAGGGCCACACTGCCAGCCAAAACTGCAGTATTCTCACCGTGTCCGCCGGCGCTGCCTTGGTTTACGTATATTTTATGGGTCAAATATCGCCTAAAGGGAGCCCCCGAGGTCCTAAGTCGGGAAAATAAGCAATACATTCTGGCGGACGTGGATGCTCCCTGAAGTTCAAAGTTTGTAAAGTAAGAGTGAAGCAACTACCCAAAGGTTGTAGCGTCTGTTGTGTTATCTGTTGCCACTGGTACTTCCAGCTCCAACAGATGTACGATATTAGAAGATCTTTTAACGGTATTACTGTGCAGCACAAAGAGTGAGGTGGTCTGGTGTTGGGGATATTCATAGCTGAATAAAATAGCAACAGGAATATTGTGTTGAACCTTGGTAGCTGGTGTGCTGTATCCTACATGTTTTATTGTGTTTTAATGAATATTGTGGACCGTATGTCAGGATTTAATATCTGGAGTGAACTAAGTTTTAGAAATATTGAAACTCATTTAATATATTACAGTATATTTAACTAAATTTATAAAAGATAACCAGGATACATTCACATCCGTATGCAATTTCAATTTCAAAATCCAAAACAGACAAGTTAGTTTACAAACATATCCAGTGAAAGTGAATCAACACAAAAATAGACCATCAAGACGAGAGTGTAGCTGAGTACAGTATTAGTGAGATACAGATCAACAATGCTGGAGGTCAATAAAAAAAAACTCAGGTTTATTTGTTAGTACATACAGCAGGAGATCCCCAGCTGCTGTTGTCTGTTTAAGTGTTTCAGCTACCAGATAAATTAAACACTGTACACGAAGGAACACCACCAAGAAAAATTGCAGCTGTTTTAAGACGACGATGCAGCTGGGAGAACTCGGCTGCATTAAAGCACTTACTCGTCTCTGAACTATATTACTTTAATATTAGTTTTGTTCATGATAACTGCATTACACTAGAAATATCGTTTGATGATACAATTTGCTATTTACAATACAAATATTTCTTCCAAATTGATATAATAGTCTATTGTTATTAAGATCATAATTTTTTATTGCTATTATAACTTTAAATTATCAAAACAAAATAGATCAAAACATTATTAGGTGTAAATTTATACACACAATAATAGACTGCACACTAATTAGACATATTTTGTTATCAAGTTCATTATGACATTAACTTCCAAGCTCGTTTCATAATTTTTCAGTAAATTTGTTAATCTTGTCAAGCACCAAAAACAACAGGGCCCTCCGAGTCAACAATACTGCCAAGCACCGTAATTGTATAAAACAAAAATCACAATAACACGTCATTAATATTAATCGGAGAAGTTTCGTAGTAGGATTATAATAATACTTTATCGATTATTAGTGAAGGTCATTATTATTATTTTTAAAGTGTTGCAGAAGTTTGTGGGAATACTTTTTAACTCTCACGGGAAACTAAAATAAATTACGATTGTTCTGCACTGCGGTTCATTTGGACATCTATTATTTAACATCAAATCAGATAAAAAATTTGGCTTCCTTCCAATTTAAGCCACAATCTCTACACATATTGTTTAATTGTCAGTAATGATTATGTCAGGCAGGTCTTAATATTCCAAAATATATAAATATTGGGTTAATTGAATTGAAGAGGATATAATAATTTTTGTGATGAGCTGAATTACCTCTATCATTACGTAAAGATTGTTCAGTGTCACGCGAGTGTTGCTTACTACTGCCTGACCACGCTGAGTAATTACTGTAGGTGTTAAGAGAGACCACGTAGTTTCTATGTTCAGTTTAACACACTTATGACCAGTACACAGAACAACACCTATTACAATCTCAAAATAACCACATGACACATACATAACACATACATAACACATACATAACACATACATAACACAATACACACAAAACCAATTTATCATTAACAAAAGAATATATGGGTGATTTTCCTATGGCAGTAATATAACACAGGAGGTTAGGTTAGGATGATGAGAGCTGTTTCGTGGAAGACTTCTGAAACTTGTTCGAAAATAAAAGATTCTTCTCTTCTGAGCAACCACCACAACTTTACATAAACCGATTCTTCCTTGCATGAAATATTACCTTCATATCTGGTGTGGCTCGATCCAGTAATATAGTCACCCTATAAGACAGTGATGGGCCATGTAACGGGTCGCTCACCTCAACGGCCAGCAAAGTTAAAATCATACACTCTCACCATCTTGACCCCACAGTTAAGCCTAAACTTACAGGAAGCAGATAAGTGTATAACGACTTAAATGAATACTTACTCATACGTGTAATATTGGAATGTATCAACAACTCAACGAGACTTTCGGCACCGTTTCCATCAGTCACTGTGTAACGATTCTTAGACTTTATATACCATATTAATGAACGTCAGTCTGTTATATTCTCTACACGTGTACACCGTTAACCTACTGTCTTGAGCACCACCAGGGAGCCCGCGGGTCACAGTTACCCACCACTGCTCAACTCCACGTCCCTACTTGAAAAAATTGAGTCTAAAGTAATTTACTGTATAAATTCAAACCTAACTTCAAAGCTTGAGTCCCCTTATGTTGAGTGTTCCCTTCTCTATGATAGACATTTTTGAGTTCCTGGTCCCTAGGGCAGGCTGCCAGCGGTTACCTGCCTACCTGCCTCAGAGTACTCGAAACGCGCGCCAGTGATAAACCATTTGTATGTAGCTGAGGGCTGTAGCAGACCTGAGAGTGGGTAGCTTTAAAGTTTGCTTCTTTCCTTCTATTTTTATACTTTGAAACTCTACCTTGTCGTTTGTTTCTATCTGGTGTATTGACCTACACTAATATGTAGTATTTTTCAGAAGATATGTTTAATAGTTCATTACTGGCGCAGCACAATTATAACTCTGTTTTTGAAAGACATGACAGACTCCAGACACCCACACCAGGTCCCCGCTGGAGTCAAGGTGGCGCGACCCTCGATAATCCACAAATTGAATTCCGTGTCTGGAAGTCTCCGTGGGTGCACAGCGCGCCTCCCCACACCTCCTCCCTCACTCTGACTAAAATAAATTTGGCAATATTTCAGTCAACTTAGTCTTCGCTGAGACTTGCAAACTTAATATTTTCGTTACATAACCAAAATTTAAAACATCCATCACCGCGGCTAGTTTCCGTGATAGATGTCGTTACTGATTTTCTTTTCTTCAAATTTCTGTACAGTTGCGAACAAAATTTGCACTTCTGTCACTATCCGGAATCTGGTTATGTGTCATAAATACGGTAAGGGAATTATATTTTTATTATAAATTATCAGAATAACATGAAAGAAATACTGTATACCATAAGTAAAAATTGTAGTAAATAGATGTTAAATTCTAATGTTCCTCAACTACATAGCACTCAAGTAAGCGCCTGATAGTGTCACAATATTGTCAAGGGAACTTTAGCATTAACTGTACATAGATACTGAGTCAGCCTACATTAGTAGCCTTCTTTGTCTTGTCTCATTACAATATGAAACCATGTGCAGTCGTCATGATCGATAAAATTGTTTACCATTAACCTTTATTATCTTCAAGCTGCTCACATCCATACAAGCAGCGAAACATAATAACAAATGTAACAAAAGTGTAACGAATCATTTAGTAACCAACATGTGCCAGTGACGTAAGAATACCTCCTGCAGGGACCTGGTTGAGCCTAAATACTTCCAACCACACGACTTTCATATCTCCTTACTATATCTTCACCACAGTCAACCTAATTCTCGACACCTTCCCGTCTACCTCCCATTTATCTTCAACCTCCAAAACAAGATCAGTTTGAGCGACATTTTCTTCCTATCTACCTTATATAAAGAAACTAAATATCCACAGACAACAACTATCCCTCCACCACCCACAAGACTTGCTCAAACATGCACTTGAATATTCCAATTGAATTCTTTGCCTTTTCAAGTATCAGTTTTCATTTCCTTTGTATTATAGTTGTATACTTTCACACGCAAGTTTTATTCTACGTATTAAATTTAGTGTAATAATTAAATGACAAACTGACGAATTCTTAAGTCTTCGTGATAAAGATTCTTGATGTAATGTTTGCACTGAGTGAAATGATATTATCAAAGCTGGAGAATGTCAACACTATGGAAAAACAAAATTATCTTAAAATTCTTACTTACCACAAAGCTCAATGGGACCTAATATATTGTACTTACTTTAAAGGGATACCTATTTCATTTGAGGCATTATTAGTAAACAGGAAACCATATTCATTCCAGGTTGTAGAATAAATGTGTGTTCTTTTCAGTATACTTATATTAAATGGAATATATATATATATTTTTGGGGAGCGACAGCTGTAGCAGCATTAAAGAGTCACACCACACATTCTAAAGTTGCTAATCAGGCGGCAGATCTGCTGCGGCCTGAGCTCGTAATTGGCCAAGTTGTGAGAACTTTGTGGTGATTATTGAGAAATTATGGGCAAGAGAACCATGTTAATATGTGGCGACACGGATACCATCAGGCAGCTGTGTCTTCCTGCCCAGATATAAACAGAGAGGTGTAGGATGGGCGGGCCAAAAGGAATACCCTCATACCTAAAACAAATTAATAGGATAAGTTTAGAGTAAAGGCGGAGGATGGAAGGGGCGGCTCGGAGAGGCAGGAATTTCATGTCTAAACTCCTGGGAATAAACAAGGAAGAGTTACCTTGGAGGTAATTACGGCGCTACAAGCTGGAAATCAACAGGAGGTCGAAAGCGAAGGTGGAGACAGAGGGAGGGAGAAGAGAATTATGGCCCTATTTACTGGGGATCAAGAGGAGGGCGAGCGTTAAAAAAAAAAGGGAGCAGGTAGCGATGTTGGATTCCTCCTGCTGGAAATTAACAGAGGGGAGGAGAGTCAGGCAAGGGGAGGCGATGCTACCTGCTGAAGATCGATTGTGTCAAGAGGGAAGGCGAATGGAAGGAAACGCAGCGATGGAGCAGCCCCCTACGAAGAGGAAGTGACGTGGTGTGAGACAGGTTAAGGACGCCGAATGAAAAGTTAGGGAGGAAGCGAGCGGATACGGGAGTGGGGTTTGGTGACGGAGGACCAGAGGAGGATAAAATACACACGACGTGCTGGGTTGTGGAGAAGGACTAGAGAACAGAGGTGTGGGGGAGAGCAGGGACAAGGTAAGGGAGAGGGGAAGCGAAGTGGGTAGATACATGGGGAGGAAGAGGGTTCAAGAGGAGGGAGGTGGACGTAGAGAGAAGTGTGCAATGTATAAGAGGTATAGAGGAAACCAATGGAGTGATACACCATGGCACCACACTCTATATTTATAGCTGGGGCTGGCCATCGCGGCGGACGGTCGTGTTTATGACTGCCTAGGTGCAGCAGCGGTGAGGTAGAGGCTCTGTAACATGTAGTCAACTTATGGCCAACATGGCACTAGCGAGGAATGGCAAATTATATACGAGGATAGTCGTCATCATATTTTCGAGTGCTCGTCTACTAGGTCATCTGACCTGCAAATTTGTGTTGGGTGGCGATACTTCACGAGAGTACAGGACTGATAATTATGATGTGAGGACTCTACCTTACCATCACCATGTTGATACTAGTAGAATGAGGATACAATAGGAGCGCATTTATGCACTCACTCTGTTAACTGTGGACTTCCTCAGCACTCGGGAGAGGTAAAGTGGTGCAGGCATTACTAGCTCTGTGGTACATAGAGCTTGTTATTTGCTTATTGTATGTTCTAGTCCTGGACTCGGTAAACCTTTTTGTTTATTCGTTGTTATCCTGTGAAGCGAAGGTTACAGTTTAATGGATATTGGCTTTATCATTATCCACCAGTTGGGTACAGTGGGAGTTGGCTGTTCTATCACAGTCTCGCTCCCAAGTTCAGGTTATTTTGTTATTTTCCTCACAAATGAGACTCGGTGTTCAGTAGCAACGAACTTAAACGTCGTTTAAAACTTAGAACAATTAAATAGGACGAAGTAAGAGGCGTAAATGATATAGTATAGACGAAAACTAGTTATAACTATTGTCTGTGATATAAAAAAGGTGTATGCAACTCAAGGGAATTTTTATTTTATTATCTTCTAACTCAGGAGTCCGGAACCTTTATATAATAACCAGCAACAATGCAAACAATAAATCAGCTGTCACACAGTGTAATAATGTAATGTATATTATATTCACAAAAATAGAACATGGAAATCGTCATTAAAAAATACATAACTAAATGTATTTTCAAGCAAGTTCTTTTATACAGAAAACAAAATACACTTACCTAATGGGTGGCAATAATTATATATAATTATATATAATACAATATAAAATTATGTTTCACATTCAACATATCTGTACAAAGGAAATGGTCACTACTGTAAGACTCACATGAAATTTGATACTGAATATCCTCAGCAATACTTTTGTGAAAATCTGGTTCAAGTTTAATAAAAGCTGCTTCCACAAGTTCCCTTGTTTCAGTGAGCTTTGAGCGGCACAGCACTTGTTCTTTTCCTAAGTCTACTGACAACAGTAGATTGGCCCAAACATTGAAAACACTCTGATGTTTTCTCGTTTTAGTGTTGCCTGGTGCACTTTTCCCCCCATAAGTTCAACAATAACTCGGCGATTTTGTGAGTGTTTCAGAATATTTTATCTGCAGGTCCAGCAGCTACAACTGTGTATCAGCAAACTTCCTCTCGTCATTATATGGTTGACAATCGCCCAAAGTAAATTTATTGTTACTCATTTGTTTCAAATCATTTTCTTTTTAACCCTTTCACAGCGGAAGGTTACCTTAAGCTGAATAAAATCGTCTGGCGGGAGCCAGAATAAAGTGGCAGGTGCGTGACACGCGGTGAAAGTGGTTAAGAGGAGGTCAGTCATTCGTCCATTTATTTTTAAGCATTTGGTGCAACAAGTCTGAAGAGGAATCCTGAACATGAGGTCAGTTTAAAGTGACCGGAGAAATGGATTAATCAAAGCTGTTATTTGAGTTTGACAAAATCATTTGTCGGGTGACTTACAAGTAACCCGATGTTCAGGATTCCTCTTCAGTGTTGCCGCACCGATTGTTTAAAAAAACTGGGCGAATGACTGACCTCTTCTTAAAAAGAAGAGGATTTGAAACAAATGAGAAACAATTTATTTGCTCTGAAACTCCGGCAAACTATCTAAATTCCGACTGTACTTGTGTGTGTGTTGTCAGCTGCCAGGTAAAATGTTTTCCAGTCTTGTAAAGAATATTATATTAGGTGTTTGGTGCATCAGGTGTTTAAATAATCTTATATTACCTTATCACCTTAGCCGGCCGCCTATCACATAATTTGGATGCCATCATGCTGGTCGCATATACAGGGTATATATATATATATATATATATATATATATATATATATATATATATATATATATATATATATATATATATATATATATATATATATATATATATATATATATATATATATATATACTGTATATGCCGATCCCAGACATTACCATAAGACACAAACAAACATATGAATATACCGGGTAGTCGGATACCACTTTAGAAATATCACTAGACATGGTGACCTGACAACGCGTGATGCCTCCAACAACACCTGACAGCACCAGACACTTTAATATAGTACCTACATACGCTGTATTATACTGGCTCTTATAACGACACAATATACAAGGTTATAAAATAGATGATCCATGAAAATACCGTTTAATACATAGTGAACACGTAACAGCAGGTAGCTCGTCAGAATTAAACGAAAATATATCGTAAGACTAACAAATGGCACACTGTAACACAAAGGGCTATTATATACAATAACATAGGGTATAGGTGTACAGCTATCTCCGTCCTCAAATTAATGTGGAAAAAAAATTACCCTCACGTGACTTTTACTTAAAGCTTTCTCCATTTTTATTTTCCTGACTGTTCATCAATACAGTTTGGCCAATCAAAACTTTCCCTCTTGCTGCACTCCTCACTTAAGAAAGAAATATAATTGTGAAATGTTAGTGTCGATGATTGTTAACCAGGGAATATTATAGAAGACAACATAAGGTTCTAGCTCTTTATTCAACATTTCGAAGTTTCAAATTAAACTTTGTCTGACTTATATTGATTCGTGTTGTGATTATCGGGGGAATGTCATTACTTTATGTATTTGTAATATTATTATTCACAAACTATTATCTAAGGAAACAGATATTATGATTAATCTTGTTATTAACCTTTGGTTCATATCTATAAAGAAAAAAATTCGTCCCCTGAATTTTACGATTCTAATTTTAAACTTTGAGAACGGACATGAAATTTTCAAAAGTTCGAATGACAAAAGTTAGAGAAACTAACCACGGATATATCAATGTTTATCTATCCTTTGGTTATATCTATCCATTTTTCTGTCTCTATTTTTGTTTGTCTTTTTAGCTTTATAGCGTTGAGATTTTTTTGAGTAACTGCTATAATTATATATTCATAGAAAGCTAAACTCGTTTCATCAAGGTCAGTCGTAGTCCAGGTTCAGATAATATATAATTTCTTACAGGTTCTCTGTCTCGTTTTCGTTCTTAACTGAAGGGAATATATGGTCAGAAATATGGTTTACAACTTTACACCAAAAACTGCTCGTTTTATTTTTCTTTAATACCGCCTTTGGGACAGACTTTTTATCATAAATTTTGGATTATATTACAGACTGGATATTCTCGGTCTATACAATAAATATATCCTTAAAATCAAACTAAATTATGTTATTAATTTTCTTCAGCTTCAGGAAGACCTTTGGTGCATCAGAGGGTCGTAGGGAGGAATTAAGGGACATTATATTAAATTTGTGTAATAGTGATAAATAACACTGTTGCGCCGCCCCACACCAGCGAGCAGTATCCATATAGGGACAGGCATACCACTGAACAATGCAACAGGTTTTATGTTAGTAAAGAATGGACGAGGCTGACAAAGGAAACTTAGTTATTAGTTTACATAAAGACGCAAGGTATTGGTAGTAGTGGCTGGTACAACGGAGTGTTATTGAGGGTAAGAGGATAAATCACAGAATACCCACACTTCTCAAACAAACACATAAGCAAGGGTATACCAGACTTAAAATTCTTCAGTCTTCTCTTTCATCACATTTACTCTTTCCACGTACACGAAACACAAAGTACTGTCGGAATATTTTTGTTGCAGGCAGGTCACTGGAGGTAGCGAATTCAGTTTGAGTCCCAAGAGCTCTGGGTATGCATTGAAAATCCGAATCTCGACGTTATATTCGGTTGCAGATAGACTACTTCGTGTAAGTTTCATTCACTTGTGAAAGAAATATTGTGTAATGCTTCGTTGTTTTTGTGAAAAATCTTTAATTTGTAAAAGGCAATGTTCATTAAAAAAAAATCTTATTCATACTTGCCTGACCATGAAACGATGATAATATCTGAGTTGGAACTGATTGCAACTCACTCCATACCTTTGAAATTCTACTGTATTTAAGTGAGCACAGAACTTGCAGAAATTTTGTTTACGTGTTTTGACCATTAGATTCTCTTTTTATTAATTACTTTCACATCGTAACATAGAACAGGATATTTAATGACTGTTCTCTGGAAGATATATTATCTCTTCAATAACATACTATGGCAGTCAGTCTTGTTGAGTATATTATCAGTCATAATGCACAGTGTGTGTGTGTGTGTGTGTGTGTGTGTGTGGGTGTGTGTGTGTGAACAAAACCGTTTTGTTTCTAGCGGTTTACTTGATTACGGTGAGACTGGAAGCAGTAAAAGAGGAAGGAAGAATAAAAATAAGACTTTTATATCACACTCGCTGCGACTGATTCTCGTCTAGTCCACAAATTTCATTATGAAAAAGGTGCAGAGGAAGGAAAGTTGGAGAGGGCCGAGGGCGTGGTGCGGGTGACGCAGTGCTGTGAGGTTCTTCTCTTCGGTTCAGAAAATATGGAGAATGTTTTAAAATCAGACGACTGAACAAAGACTGAGAGACTACTTGGAAAATTATGGTTTGGGGAAAATTAAAATAGATTAATATAGACAAAAATAAGCGAGAAGAACGGGACAATGGAAGATGTGACCATGTGTCTGAGGAGAAAATTGTAATAACACGAGGAATACGACCTAATTAACTCTGTGAAATGAACAAAGGCTGAGTAAAAGAGAAAACAATGCCAACAAGATCGTAAAGGATTTTTGTATAGCTAATTTATATTCGGTCGTAAGTATTTTAATTCATAAATATGGACAACCTAAAATTAACTGCACGTGAGAGCAAATAGTAATAGACAATATAACATTACAGAGAAAGACAATATTCATGATGTACGCATGACAGAGGTCTGATTTTTTCCCATCCTATTTCTCATACTTCTACTGTTTGCGTAGTATACATTTAAGTTAGTAGTGATCTGATTCTTCCCCACTGTCTCGTTTTGGGTTTAATTTCACATTCAATTTAGCTTAGATTTGGAGAGAAAAAAAAATTCTGGGAACAATTTAAATGTCTGATATTTTTTCTTCCAAATACCTTAAGACACTGTATTATTTATCATATTTCAAGATTGCTTTAATGAAATTGTTAGTTGATTCAGTCATTATTTTCCACGTCAAATTTGTTATTTTCACTTTTCTGGTCTTCAATGTGCACCAACGGTAGTCTCATATCAGACTAAGATAATGTTATACGCTAAGACCTCCTGGTGAATTGCATCCTTAAAAAAAGTATATTTATTTTCATCTTGCTCTTGTTAGTCAAGTTATGAATCGATTTCTTCCATTGTCTATTTGTTACATCTACGTACAGTATGTGTGCATTAAAAACAAATATTCTGAAAGCAAACCTATGGAGCATTGCAATTACATATGTGATATTGATAATGTTTATTGTGGTTGAAGCACTGCTCCCGTGAAAGCACCTTACAGTATGATAGGGCTGTGAGTGAGTTGTTAGTGTTGAATATTGGCAGGATTGTGATTGGTGAGCAGCGAGTAATGTGGGAATGTGGATGAATGGTGACGTGAGAGAGTGTAGGGGAGTGAATAGTGAACAGTGAGTAGAGATGGGAGTGAGTGGTGATGTATTTGGTGTGCAGGCAAGAGTGTGGCGAGTAGCGGGAGGTGAGTGTACAGACCACAGTTGTCCCCAGGGTTCACGAATTGAATTGAAACAGTTTATTTAGCCAGAAAAACACATATACAGAGTGGATAATAATAACAATATTAACATGGCTGAGCCAGTTGAGAACCTGAGCTCTCTTTTAGGCACCTGATATATACTATACATTTATCTCAAGGAAGTATTATGTAACATTTAGTATCATCTGGAATAGTACAATAGCATGGTGGTAATAAGAACATCTCATAATGTAACACTAACACACCGGTATCATGTGAAGAGTGTCTCTAGATTTATGATGCAAATTTTGCTGCTTCCTCTAAAGTCCACGTTTGTTAAGCTTACGGGTTGTCAGAACTACACAGATTTCTTAGTAGGCGTTAACTTTATAAATGCTATATTATTTTTCATATCAAGCGCCATAGGTAGTGTGAACAATATACTTATGAATTACAGGGCAGCAACAAGAGACAGCGATAACCTCGTTCTTTGAGTTTGATTAAGAGAAACCAAGATTAGACGTATTGAGCTTCACTTGTGTTTCATGGTTTAATCTTTTACCTTAGTGACTGTCTCTGTCTTCTTTCCCTCATGCCTTACTTTTCCTTCCTTCTCTCTTCCTCCGTAGATATATCTTCATCAGACTGCACAATGTGTTCTCTGTCGTCCAATAAATCACTTTATCCTGCCGACGAGAGACATACGCCTCCTCATGTGTTTGTCCAATTCATGTTTTCTTGCACCTTATAAATCTCCCTCCTCTTTTATTACTTGTCGAGCTTGTCTGCCCTGCTTCCACTATGTCCTTATATATTTCTCACAGCTTTCCTTATTTTCTGGGAAGATTTTATTTAGTTTTCTCGAAGCAGTTTTTTTTTTTTTTGAATGTAGGCCAACGAGGGTAAGATGGTTTAGACTTTCATTATTTACACTTCATACTAGTCATGTGTTTCATTTTTCTTACTTTTCACCTTTTAAAATTATGTAGCATTTTGTTTGCAGTTTTGATTCTAGCGCTCAATGTCACTGCGGCTATTATCGCTAATACTACAACTACTACTACTAATACTTGGTTGTCACTTGGAATCGAGTATGACGGTTATCCAGCAATGAGATAATTATATGAATTTTAATGGTACAGTATCAATGAGTTTTGAAGTGGATCGAGAGGTCGATCCGGATGCCATTGTAAAGTTACTTCACAATGGCGATAAATTTTGGTGACCAACTAAAATGACTGAGGGTCCCCCAGAGGGCTTCCCTTTTGACCGAGTCAGAGGTCTACTAGAGTCAATGAAGGCCATGATCGGGAAACTGTTCTCTATACTTCTCCGGTATCTGTGTCTGGCGGTCAGTGGTGTCACAAGATGATCTAAGCCACACTGAGAGTCCAGGAGGAAGTTTTCCGCCTGAGGTAGGAGTGTGAGGTAGTAGTGTGTTGTGAGAACTTGAGCGAGAATGTTGCCAGCTATGGACTGCAGTGATCTCCCTAGGTAGTTGATCCAATATTATATGTTTCCCTGTTTCCAGATATTCTCCAGGAAAGAGGAGAACCGGCTGGTCAACAGAGGTCCTCGTGCTTTATAATATACCTGAACTTAAATTTTATCAGGTCCTGTGGTTATGTTTTTTTCATTTGACTGATGGCAGTGACAAACTTGTCATGGGATGGAGGGTTGTCGAGGTGGACCAGCCCCGTGTGCTGAGGTACCTACTGAGTAGACGAGACAATTACATCGATGTTTCGGTTGAGAAGAGAATGGTAATGATGGTGTTAGGTGTTACACTGTGTTTCAGACATACTGATATATGAAATGTATTCTGGATGAACATCGATCAAGGAGACGAATTTCCCAGATTAAAGTTGATTTAATGTACGAATAAAGAACTTTATGTAGATAAATTGTTAGTTCCAGGATAACAAATTATGAAAGTTAGACATTTCAACGTATTGTTTCCTTTCCATTATCTTTTTTATTCGGCATTAATACTTGTGTTAATGTGTATGTAATTATTTCCACCCAAAAAACTTTTCTGTAAATGGGATTAGATGTGGTAGATGAAATGGTTTTAAGCTACAGTCATTAGCGAAAGTTAGGGCTAATGGCCTCTACTCTCACCTGTGGAGCCACTTGAATAAATTGCGGTGGAAGCCTCTAGAAAATAATTAGGTGAATATATTGGACAATCTATTTACTTTATGGACAGGGACTAATTTTTGCAGTCTGCTTATGATACAAGTATGACTCCTATTAAAACTGCGTGTTCACAAAAGCCAAGAAATTACACACTTATGACATCAACCAACACAGACATCGTTATAATAATATTGCTTATTAACTCATTCTTTAGCAGATATAAACAAAAGGGCAGAGTAAAGGTTGTCTTGATGATATACAAATATTTCAGGTTAATAATCAGATTATTGCTGACGTCAGTAGTTTTAGGGATTGGTTGAGTTGTTATTAAGCCTTCGGAGGGGTCGAGTGGATACTGTGCTCACCGCCTGTTCCATGGGTCTGTGGTTCACCCAGCTGTCATGTGTACCTAAGTTTATAGTTTGGGCAAGTGAAGGCGGTCGAGATCAGTACCGGTCATGGTGCCTCCTTTTGTACAGTGTGTTGTATCCACACTGTCCCTAGCAGGCAGACGTGCTTATGGGACCCACTTTAACTTTATCAAGCTTTCGTACATAGAAGCATTGCGACAAAGTAGTTAAAAATGGAACTGAATTACACCTAGAAGAAGATTTACCAAGTTTTCTTGAGGAAATAATTTCAGGTGACACCTCCCCGCCCCCTGTCCTTAATCGCACCAGCAGATCCCAGTTTACCATCACCTTGCCGACCACCCAGACATAAACTATAGTAGAAAATGAATCGTCGCAATTTCTTCGGACTTGGATGGTATTTACCTCCAGTACAGCTTATTCTATTTAAAGTAATATTATAATCTAAATGTGAATTTGAATATGTGAATATAATATAATATAATATAATATAATATAATATAATATAATATAATATAATATCCAACCATTCGTCCCCTACGGCTATACAGTATACTACCATACACATCCTTTCTCATGACTACAACAGCTATACAGTTCTATTATATACATCGTCTCTCATGACAACATTCCCGGGTTACCATTGCACACAGTCCCATTGTAAATCAACCAACACTCGACTTACCTCTCTCTTCTGAACTGAAATTCATTCTTGTATTTCCTCCTCATATCACTTCACCTTTTACTGGAACCTTGTTGACTCACAGATGGTTTATCGTATTCACATTTAGAGAAACGGTTTCCAATCAATTCTCTTTATAGCTTCTCCTACTAAAATCCGATCTAAAGCCGATAAACCTATTCACCATATCCGTCATCCAGTATACTACCTTTCCTTATTGTACCGATACACAGCTATGGTTGTTATCCCTTGCTCCAATCACCCATATACACTAATAACTCAAGTGATAATTAACATCTTGGATTCAATATTCTGCTGTACCTATTTTACAAATGTCAAAAATAAATGAAAAAAAAAGACCACGATGACTTTTGACAACAAGGTTCTGTCATTTTAGTGTAAGTCTTTGACCCTGAGTATGATGTATGTTCAGTATTTATGGAGAAATAGAGGGTTGATAATACAGTACTATCTCAAATAATGGTTTTTTTTTCAATTTCATTAAAAGCGTAACACACAAACCCACGAATAGACAGACAAATATGAACGTACTTTATCCTGACTCTTGTGTACGAGGCTACGAACTGGTGCCACTTTTTACACTGAATATTTTATCATTAAATATTTTTTAGTTTATCATAAAAACGGAAATGAAAGTATATGAATTATACTGTAGAGGAAGCTTCTCTATTGAAGCTGCTTATAATGAGGTAAAAACTAGCTTGTAAAATTGGTTAAGTTATCAGTTGTTGTTTTTTTTTAATGGAAACTGGTCGAGTTGTTTTTATAGGCTGTTAAAGTTGTGTAAATCAGCTTAGTGAATAGAGTATGGAAAGACAAGTGGAACATTAGTGTAATGCTTAAGGCTTAAAGTGAGATAACAAAGAGGGATTATGTTCCTCTTTAGTGAGTGTAGCGAGTTAGGTAGTAATGCAAGTGAAAGAACAAAGTAAGCCAATGATTATTAATTTAGATCTCGGGAGCATTAGGAATTCCTGCTTAATTGAAGTGATGATTAAACACTGGCGCTAAATGGGGTTAGGTTAGGTTAGGTTAGGTTAGGTTAGGTTAGGTTATGTTAGGTTAGGTTATCATCAGGATGTATAATCACCAGGGGAATTAAATTAGGATTCTTAATATTTTTCAGATCCATTTTGTTTAGTGAATTTTAATTTCCCACATACTTGTTGCAGTTCCATTTAATAAATTAGATTATTAAAGAACTAGTGATTGAATACTAAAGAGGGTATATACGAGTACTGTATATATGTCCACAAGAAACAACTCGCACCAGTATATCCAAAAACAACACAGCTCATCACACACACCTGATAAACCGTAATATTATATCCATTTAAGCTCAGTCTATTCAACAAGCATTCATAAAACTTTCAGAATTATATATGTGATAATTATTCTAAAATGAAGTAAATATAACGATGCACAAGTCTAAACGAATATCACTTGATAGGAATTAAGAAAAGTTGAGGTCGATTTGTCGGGTCGGAGTGATTCATTCAAGAACAAAAATGTTACTATCTTCTACCTCAAGGAGATGCCATATTTCTCCAATGGTCACAAATTGTCTGGCTTCCTATGAGTTAAACTGTACAGTGGGGGACAAAAGTTCGCTCCCTGTGGTGAAACTGAGTCACGGGAATGAGTCTCCGAACTGAGTTACCCAGACTGTTTCATCTCAGTTGGAGTCGATGCTGCTTCATTTTGGGAGGGAGCAAACTTTTGACCCCGACTGTACATAATTCTATCGGCTGTCAGCGACTGAAATTCAACTACTGACACCTTACTTCCAGTGTGTGTGTGTGTGTGTGTGTGTACTTATGTTTTTTTTTAATTATAAAGCTCCGTGGAAAGAAATATTATTGTAAATCTTCTTTGACAATTGACTTATAAAAGATCTGTCAGGTGAGAAGTAAGTAATCTTACCTCGTATTATTGGAACTAATAATCCTCGAAAAAAAAAATAAGAACTTTGTCTCTGGTTATATAATAAATGATAATAGGAAACAAACTATTTTTATGTAGAAGAAATGGTGTTAAAATTTATCAAACACAAATAATAATCCAAGAAAAGTTATTGTTAATTTCCTCTGAGATTCTAGGATTTTTTTTTTTTTTTGGAGGGGGGATGCTTGAAGTGGGGGTAATTTTAACTCTCGATGTAATAATAGTGTTATGGTAATACGTCCAAGCTTCAGTCCTGTCAGAGAAAATTAATTGTTTACACGGAATGCTGCTGAAGTTTTAATGGAGGACAACTTGGATTTCCTGATTGCTAATTACAGTTGTGATTTAAAGGTGGACGATGACGGGGGTGATTTAAAGATGTAAATTGACAGGTGATTTGTGTATGGAAACTGTCGGGGGGTAATTTATAGACAGGAAATAACAGTGTATAACCTACAGTTTGGGGAATATTAAAGGTAATTTAAAGTGGTAAGTAACAGGTGATTGACAATTTAAAATGACAGAAGTGATTTATAAATGTAAAATGACAGCGGTAATTTTCAGATGATAAATAACAGAAAGGATTAAGGGGAGAGGACTGACACGAATGATTTAGAGATAATGGAGAATAGAAGGGAGGATTTAGTGGTTGGGAATGACAAATAAAAAAAAACAAAAAAAAAACGGGAAGCCAAGGGAAAGAAATGACGGATGGAAAATATCAGACGGCTAATTACTTGGGTGGTTACTGACGGGTGGAAAAAAGATGGTTGAAGAAGAACTTGACGACGATTAATGATAGAAGATTACATATTAATATTTTTCTGATAAATGTCTACAAAATTCAATGGAAAAATAACTTAAATTACCTCCTACAGCGGTCAATTCTATGTAACTTTCAGCATAATTAACATAAAGGGAAGATTGAGTCCTCGTGTGTGTGTGTGTGGTATGAGAAAGAATAATAATCCTCCCTTTTGTCAATGTTTCTTGTCTTTGTTGTTGGCTTGTGTTCATCTTTCCAGGGGATATTGTTAGACAGGCAATTACTTAGCTCTTCCAATGTCAAAGAACGATCCTACTAACAAATATACATACATCCTTGACCTCATGTTATTCTCGTGGGGAACAGAAATGTTATCATGAGAGTAATTTTCTTGGTTGTATTACACACGTGAGTTATTAACATTTCTAAAGCATTGTGTTATCTTTTCTTTGCCAATAGTAAATATGTGAACATTATGAGGTTATTTTTACGTTTTTTATCTTCTCTGGAAGTAATTAAAAAAAATCTTGATATAGTATTAAAGGCCAAATAAATAAACTAAACAATGCAGATATTAACACAGACTTCAATATAACGAAACTAATTAATATGAACACTAATGCGTCTAACAGTACACACACCACCCCACGTACTGTGACTCCTCCCACCCAGGGCACAACTTGACACGTGTTTACCTATGTCTGAAGCACCTACCCTAGAACGGCTCTACTGTAGCTGGTGGTGGTGTATCCAGTGCTGGGTGTATCTAACAGAGCGCTTTAGTTCACTCCCTCGTTAACTTTAAAACCCTAAAGTGATATCAACTCATACATAAGGTAATAACCAACTATTAAATCAACACAGAAGTCGCGAGTACAAGTATAATAAATGTACTAAAGAAATATGGAGTTTATCGCACAAGATGAACTTTCCATTCATAATGTTTATAATAATAATAATCTTAACAATAATATTAATAATGGTAATGATGCTGATTAGCGATGCTCATATAATAATAAATATATAAATTATAATTTCCTTCCTTTATGCTTTTAGTTATGTATAATTAATCACGAAAATGCTGATGCTTTCACGTTTAATACAGTAATTACCCGTTTAATAATTAATACAAAGAATATTTCATGAGCAGATTCATTACCGGACACTAAAAACAGTATTATGTTTCCCCCTACTTTTTTTTTTTGGAGTGGAGGTCGTCATGTTCAAGCTTACGTACTGTATACATACACTAGTACACTCACTCCTAAGTCTACCTTCATACCTTCACACACATTAACAACCTAAGCGCCACGATGACTGAACAGTTGCATACTACGTCTACGGTTTCCGCTTTGAGTCGTTAATTAATTACATCGTCCACGGAAAAAAATCTAATTTCCAAATAATTTGAAACTCGAATAGAATTACTGGGATGTCAGAGTTCAAAGCTGCGACAAACGAAATTTATCGAGAGTTTTAAAGAGATAATTGTTATCATGTGAACTGGACAGCTGAGAGTCGCTTGTTTTGTACACTCAAAATATACAATATCATCATTATTATTATCTGTATATAAATATAACAACATCATACTCAGAATAAGACATGTAATTTATAATTCAATTTGATCCATTGTGTGTTAGTATTCTCAATAATGTTTTACCTTACCTATATCAAATTATATACAATACAGCTTTAACCCCACGATGGAAGAATCGCGCGTGTTAAGAATATTTCCCCGTTTGTATATTAGTGGGAAATCTGAGAGAAGTGTCCTTATATAAATGGGATGTATTGAGTCTGATTTTCCTGTCTGTCAAATTCGTTTTTGTGTCTGATTGAGGAATGGTCATGAGAAATACTTGCATCAAATACTCGATTATCTGACATACTTACCTTTTTGTCATAGCCTTCCTAAATGCTTCCAAATCACTTACAAAACGTTGCAACCAAGAACCTTCCAACAGCAGATACTGAAAGGGACATGCTAGAAGATCTCTTATTCATGTAAACTTTTTTTTTTTATCCAAGTCATTTTTGTCGAAGAATCGTGTATTTTACGTGAGAGATTTTCAGGCTTTTGTAAATCACGTGAAATTTCTCAGTAGTTTTATATTAACTCATCATATTTCAAACATACACTCTATAATCAATACTGACAGAGCACACTGATCAGTATTCTCATTAGCAGTTACGAGTTGAATCCCACATAATGGAAGTTATATAGACAAGTACAAAAACATAGTTTAAACAAATTTTCTCCCCTGGGAAGTTAATGGTCTCTCAGTCTACAGGAAAATAAACACCATGCAGACAATTGTAATCAGAGTAATATATACGATAGTTAACTCCCTGACGTTGCTTAAAAGTAAATTGATGAATGAACTTGGATCAATGTTAAGTTCCCTCTTTTATGATTACAAATAAAAAAATACCATATTTATATTACTGTTGCTCATTTTACCTTTAATACAAAAAAAGTTGTGATAAACTTTTGGGTGAGTAAAGTGTTATTGAGCAACAAGGTACAGAGAGCCAAGGAAACTTTCCAGTTGCGTCGAGTAGGAAAATTTGAAGGGAGGGGTTAGATGCAAGAAGTTAGTTCAGGTTGTTGTCCAGAATTTGGGTTCAGTATGAATTTTGGTGAACAGTGTACGTACCAAATATCGTAAAAAACACACAGGACCTGGTGGCTCTCCAACGACATGCAGCTTTATGTTCGCCACACAAATGTTTGCTCGTGACCAACTTGGAACTTTTTATATACGTCGTGTCACCCCACAGCAGGGAGAAACTTGCAGTGTTTATGGACACCATGACACTATGACGTCCAGACTGCCTGCGCCAGATGCTCCCACAAGAAAACAGACACAGAATTATCTCCGAATAGCTGAGCGAATGTCTCCTACGTGCCTCTCCGCCACAAAAGAAAATGGATCCTAAAATGTGTCCATGTAGTGTGGAGAGTATCGCGGCTCTCCTCAACCACTGAATTACACAGGAGGGGACACAAAAATGTCTCGGTCTTGCTGGACAAGTACCCAGTGAAGGGCGGAATCTATGAGAACACTGATCCCAGGGAAAACAAAATGTTGTGTACAAGAAAGTCTCGGTATATTTCATTATTCCCTTGGACGTTCAATACATTTATGTGTGTTAGGTAGACCACAGAAATATTTTTTTTAATTAATAGTTTTAAATGTGTGAGTGTCTAACTACTAAGACTGAATGAAGATGAGAGCAAGCTATACACACGCACACCACGTCGCGTACTTTTAAACTTTTAATCATAACGAACAGATAAATATAATCGCTGCTATATTGATGAAAAATTATTAAAACTAACGATACACTAAGTCGTGAAATTTGATTATGAAAATTGGAAATATCCATTGAATAACGTGAGATTCTTTTTCTTTTTCGAAATCTATTTAAACTTAGTCTTACACCACTTAAATCATTCTTAATAAAACAATGCAAGGGGTTAAGTAACTGTGGAGGTCTCCTGTGAAGTTACAAGTCCTTTAACTTCTAATCTTCATATCCCTTGTTGTCCTTTGACCTTCAATTTATTCCTATCATTGTTTAGTCCTGCTACAGACTCTGCCCGTCTCTATGATATTTCCTCTGCCTCTTATGGCATCTTAATGTCTCTACTTTATATGATCCCATCCTAAATATTTCCTTTTGTTCGTTTGTTTTATTCGTCTCTACAGTTGTCTTTTGTTATTATCTTCTATCTCCTTGCATTTTCTATTTATAAAATCTCCTTTATCTTGCCTACGGTCCTTTTGAATGTCTTTGTGAAGTTCTTCGTAAGCTTCACTTCATCTTTTTAACTTTCTGCCCCATTGTCCGATAACGTTCCCACTCTGTGATATAATTTATTTGAAATTGTTCCACAGTCGTTCTGTTTATTGTTCTTAACGTTCTTCCTTTAATATTATTTACTTCTTTCTTAGGCTTTCGGTGTTATATTCAATCCCTCCCTCTGTTGTAAACTTATCGAAATTCTTTTTAATTTTATCCAATATTTTTATTTTTTAGTTTTGAAGTCTTGGTCTTACTAAACTCATTACTGGAACATGGTGTGACCCACAGTCGCCCCTGGGTAGGTCTTAATTTGGGTTACTGAATTTATGAATCTCTTCTGAATTATGCTGTAATCTATTTGAATCATGTCAATATAATTTACATTATCATGGGGTGAATTCCATATACACAGACACCTATGATGATGTTGAAACCATACATTTGTAATTCTCTCTTTCGTTTTCCTTATTTTATTTGTATCCCTCACTCTATACAGACTTACTTCTAATCCTTCTTCCCTTCCCTTACCTTTGCACTAGAATCGTCCATTATAATCAAGCATTCAATAAACTTCACAGTGTCTTTTGCCTTCTTTAAATTTCCACAGGTCTTTTTGTGAAACATCCTCACTACTAATATCTGTTGGTGTATAAAGCCCATTATCCCTTTTACAACTATATATACACCTGTATTGGGATGCTCACCAATTAAGCTTTAAAATGCAACTGACATTTTGCCAAATAGGGTTAACATTTTGCTTTTATTGTCATAACTTAATGGAAAATAATTTATATATATATATATCGTATAATTATTCATGCAGCGTGTTTCACTCTATATCGGGATAATAGCTGAAATATCCATTTGTTTCAGATTATCGTCACCGTAGTTCGTGCTCGGCTGTACCACTTGATGAGAGGTAAGATTTTTATCGTCGATTGGAAATGTGAATATAAAAATGTGAGGTCGTGTAGTGGATGCGGGTTTGGGGTGGTGGGGGGAGGGGGCTCTTGCACCCCCTCCCGGACCCAGCACACAACTTTACGGAGGAATGAAGCGGCCCCACACACAAAAAAATTTTAATGCAGGAGACACATTCAACAGCGACGAATATATTCTTGATCTGAAAGGATTTACGGGAGATAGACATAAATTAGGAGGCGGTGTTTGTAACAGAGGGGGAGACTATCAACACCAGTGGCAATTCCCTGTTGTGTATTATACAATATGTGTGCAACAATGCCCACCATTGTTTAACTGTCAGTGTGGCCGAATAATTAGTGAAGAAAATGTAATAACTTCCTACTCAGAACTAGGCAGATGGCACCGATGGTCTAATAATGTTAAGAATGACGAGCCCAGTCGGTTGGTGGTGGAGGCGTTAATGTACCGTTTTACACACGATGGAGGAGCTGGCGAAGCTTCAGAGCGCCGCCACACTACCCTCTCCCAGGCCATGTTATCAACCACCAATTGTATTGTTTCTCAGCTAAGGACAGAAAAATATACCGATTAGTCGATTAAATATTGATTCCTCAATTTATTTTCTTTCCACACAAACAAATGAGTCTTTGGAGTTTTGGTCTTTTTAATAATTAATTTGATATATTTATAAAAAAAATCGCTTTTTTGTCCTGAATATTTACTCGTACTGATTCGTAACCAAACTTAAGCAAAGGTAATCTTTTAGAGATAACCACTAGATGAGTATTTTGGCATTGATCAAATCACCTGACACACTATTAAAGCATGTCATCTGGTGAGTTGAGGGCAGTCATAGGTGGTGACGGCCTTTCTTTGGTTGACACTTAATTGTTTCGTTTTTTTTTTAATATTACAAGGAGACGCCCTGGGGCTGCCGGGATTTCGCTGATGACATGGATGAAGCAACTCAATTTTTAAGTTTATTCGCAATACAAAGATTTTCCTTTTGTCAGACATGGGAAGATAAATGTTTGAGGGTACTCCGGACAACTGGATATTGCCTTACAATGTATACTTAAGAAAATGGAGTAAGTTTCTCGAGGCGTCGCCGGTGAATTAAGTGGTGTAACTCTGGTTTTTCTTATAATTTGGGGCAATATTATTGGTTTATTTTGTCAGACGTGGTAGGACCGGTGTCTCCTGGTCTTCTGGATGACCTGATATTGACAAACATTCCAGAATTAAGGAGATACAAAAGAAATATGAACTCTCTTCAAACAAGTTCTCGACTAGCCTAATGTGTTTACTTTATCAGAACACTTGCGGGTACTTATCCATTTATCATAAGTTTTCTTATCTCTGGGAAATCTGTAATACTTGATGTGCTCTCTGCTTGGGATTTGATCTTTGCTGGTGCACCCGAAAATTTCATAAATAACCATAGACGAGTTGTCGGTTCTGGGCCAACACAAAAAATACACTGCCGCTTTCGTAGAGTGTTACGGTATATATAATTTGTAATAAAAGTTTAAATTCCTGCTATAATAGTCGAGATAAGTTTATTTCTCTAGAAACTGGGCCGCCATTTGCAATGACGTCACTAGTTTTCCTGCAGACTACTTTCTCCAACAAACTCATCACTGCAGTCGGAGGTAGTAGAAAGGTTGGCCTCTTCAGACCCCAAATGCCACGTTCAGGTAAGTTTTAAGGATGTTTTTTTATGGTCTAAGTCATGGACATTTCGTAAGTAAAGAAATGTGCCGTGAAGGGCAGTTTCAAACATAGGGTGGATGGATATATGAGCGATAGGGGTTGGGTGTAAATGGGACTGTCCAGCATGGGCCAATAGGCCCGCTGCAGTTTCCTCCATTCTTATGTTCTTATGTGTAAACCTGTGTGGTCTATCTAATATACTATAGAAATAGCCGTGTGTCTATCTGTTTTGGCCAGCCGAAATGGCACAATCGTTTTTCATCAAACTTGGTGGAAAAATCGCAAAAAATTCGTAGTGAAACAAACCTGGTCCCATGTCGATGGTTTCTTTAGGAAGGCATTAATTAACCATTTTATTTACGATGTAAAACGATGCACGTATACGGACTTCGCGCACCCTCATTCGCTGTACGCTGTCACGAGCGTTCAAACTTTCGCCGGGCACGAAGGGCCCGAGATCACTTGTGTACACTATATACCTGCATTGTCTACTGTATATACATGCCAAACCAATTATAAAATTGCACGACGATTTTACTGAAACAATATCTGTCTATATTGACAACAGGACAACTTCTTTGCATACTGAAAGAAAAAGGAATAGGTAGGCCTACTAGTGGGTAAATTATTTTAAAAGTTTGAATGGTAAACTGTATTAGTGTGAAAAAAGAAAGGGTGAAGTTATCAAGGAAAGGTAAAAAATATGTTGCAGAGACATTAAAGATTATATTTTTTGTGAGCTGAAGTCAACGTGTATATGAGTAAAACAACACGTAATACGCCACACAACACACTCACCACCACACAACACACTCACCACCACACAACACACTCACCACCACACAACACACTCACCACCACACAACACACTCACCACCACACAACACACTCACCACCACACAACACACTCACCACCACACAACCCACTCACCACCACACAACCCAATCACCACCTCCAAAAATCGTTCACAGTCACCAGACCTACTCTTCACACTCTAACACGATTGCCGCTAACCCATCCAGTCTGATACACAACATACCTTCAGCCACACTATCTACTCCTGGTGAATAGAAATAGATCCCCCCAAAAATATAGCCCACCGTTCCCTACACCGCCCATTCGGTAGCAACACAAAATTGTCTCGGAAACACAAACCCAATCTTCGTCACACAACTCAATCCCCGTTGCAAAATCCTCTCCCTACCAATAAAACACTCGTATGTTATTGTTTTTTTTTTGTTATAAGGGTCCACTCGCCATCACGCAAGCCAAGCACTCGCCATTTCAAAACTCACTCTACTCTGTTACACAAGTCATTCGCAAATAACTCATCCGCACACGAGTAAGTATAGACACTGCAAATGGGATTTGTTATCATTAAGGCATTTGTTCCACATAATCCTCTTGCCATGTCACAGGCCACGGTCTATACCACAACAAGAACCACTCGCCAACTCATAAGCAACTTGCCATAACAAAAGTCAAGTGTCATTACATATGTCACTCACTAACTCACAAGAAATACTTCACCACACAAGCATTCATCACTACCCTACCAGTCGCCAGCACACAACCCACTGTTCACCATACAAAACTCTCCTCCACGTAACACACTTCTTCACTACACAATACCACTATTGTTCACCCATACCCTCTAGCGTATACTGCAGCTCAAAGTAAAATATTCTATCTTTTCTAATAAACGAGTACAGTAATTAATATTCATAATATATCATGTTATTCCCCTCCCCTTGTTCATATGATGGTGTTGTTAGGTCGTGCTGCCGTCTAGTGGTGGTGAAGGTATACTAGTGTGTGGCCACCTGCTGGTGATGGTGTTCTCAGTGTGTGGCCACCTGCTGGTGACGGTGTTTTCAGTGTGTGACCACCTGCTGGTGATGGTGGTCTCAGAGTGTGTGGCCACCTGCTGGTGATGGTGGTCTCAGCGTGTGTGGCCACCTGCTGGTGATGGTGGTCTCAGCGTGTGTGGCCACCTGCTGGTGATGGTGGTCTCAGAGTGTGTGGCCACCTGCTGGATGTAGTGCCGTCTGGATGTGAGTCCTCCTACGGTGATTAATGACCTTCTCGTCATCTAAGCTCCGGCAAAATTTATCACTTTAATAATTTATTTTACGTGTTAACAATTTTTTTTTATACTGTATGTCTGTATTATGTTCATTGGATGTAGAAGGAATAATAATTACTAACTATTAATGGGGATACACCAATTATCAACACTTCTCTTTCGTGAATTCTAATCATTTTTCTATATATAGTTATCGAGACATGTTCACTCTTGGAAAAAAAAAATCTTGTGCCACCAAGAATTTCATTAATACTAAGAAAAATCGCTCACCCTTGTTAGATGAGGTCTAGAGCAGTTTATCTTAGGGCTAAATTTCGCCAGCCATCATCTGTCTGGAAAGCTGGGCTTCCACCACCACCATCTGTTGAGAGAATTTACAGCGTCGTTCACATAGTAATAACCTAACTGGTGCAGGCGAGATGTTCCTACCAAGCGATATTCTACGTTAGTGACTCACAGTTCACGCAATTGTACAATGCACTATCATCCACCACCAACATAGAGGTTAAAGTTCACTTTAATCATTAATTATATGTATAAGAACATAAAGATTAAGTGGAACCAAGAGTTGTGTATATTTTATAATTTCAACTACATTTTGCTTTGCCTTGTCTGATCTAAGTTGTGTTCATTGATCGATGCAGAGACCTTGGAACTCTCTCTCTCTCTCTCTCTCTCTCTCTCTCTCTCTCTCTCTCTCTCGCTCTCGCTCTCGCTCTCTCTCGTTCGTAGGTACCACGATCCTCTCTCTCATGTTTAACTTTTCAGTATTCAGGTAAGCGGCCTCTTCATCCATCACTGACAACAGTTTGCCCCAGCAGGTGTTTCTTGATGTACCCATTATCATCTTAACCACTCACATGACTGCTCTCGCTTCCAGTACTCTTTTAACTTTGAGGATCACAGGAAAAGCTTCTGAAGGAGAAACGAAATATGTGGATTTCATTATTCGTGAAAAATGCTGTAGTTTCGTTTGTATAATGAGAAGACATTCATCGAACCACAGTGGTGTAATAAACGTTATTCCTCATCAAGTATAAGGACATTACACAGATGGAATTTTATATTTATATATTTTGCAAGTGTACGGTGATCATAGTAAAGAACACACACTGTTCTCCCCTAACATGTTGTCATTCAATCTCTTTTTATTGCCGTACCATATGTGTTCTACAATGAAGTTCCCTTTACACAATATGGCTCAAAGATAATCATCTGCCTCTCAGGTTGCTTCCTATAGCACCCCACCATTACACATTAACAGCAAGCGTGTTCAGATATCCATGCACATCACTATTTACTGGATGTTCCAATCTTTCCTATCTAGTGCCGTCATCACCCCTTCCCCTCCTCTTACATTTATTGGTAGTTGATAATACTCTACATTTGTTTTCCCCATAACATATACCCGTTTT
Organism: Homarus americanus; assembly: GCF_018991925.1. Taxonomy (NCBI): domain Eukaryota; kingdom Metazoa; phylum Arthropoda; class Malacostraca; order Decapoda; family Nephropidae; genus Homarus; species Homarus americanus. The sequence goes on from NW_024748109.1 coordinate 6,550,153, forward strand.
CATTCTCAACTGCATTTCAGTTTGTTTTCTCGGTTTGATTTACTTTATTAATCATCATAATTTAAAACACCATCTTCTTTTTAAAATCTTGTGACAAATTTTGTATTCCCTTCTCTTACCTTTTAGTAGTAAGACTCTCTACATGTAGCGAACCTCAGTATTAAGATCACAAATCATTTTTCAATCTACTAATATAAAGTCTCACAGTCCGATTTCTTTTCTCTGATTTTTTTTCTTTTAAAACCTCATATTCTTCATTATCAATTGCCTTTCAATCTATCATTCGACCAATCTGTTGTTTTCATTCACTCTGATTGTTCATGTTTACCGCAGTTCCATCCACTTCCTCATTACTTATTTCCTTATTTGCATCCTCTATCAATATGTCTTATGCATTGAGGATTTCCATGCCGGTGTTTCTGACTCTCTTAAACCTCTTTTGTTTTACTTTGATGTTTAAGTGCCAGCAATAAGCGAGCTCCGACGTATAAAGTTTAGCCTCGTCGATATTCTGGACATATTTCTTTTTTTCACATCTCGCAAACTCTCCAAACTTTCTTCACACACACACACACACACACACACACACACACACACACACACACACACACACACACACACACTTCTCCTTTAATTACGAACTTATTTTTGAGCTCATATGCATAACTTCATCATAACTTCAACTAATATTTTTACCGTCTTGAATTGCACCAGCTTACTTAACAAATTAGATATAGAAGGGGAAGCTTCCAGTTATAAGCTGCATTTAACAACGAAGGAATAACTTAGAGAATAATCTTTCCCAACACCACTGTCAAGTATACAGGTATTGCAGAAAGAATGACATTATTTTTACTTCAAATTACAATCATCATCATCACACAGATGCAGACGTCACCTGTATTCATTTACATAAATTTAAACTTTTAATATATTCTCGAGTTCTTTCAATTCCCTGCTTTTATAGATAGACGTGTTCCTTGCAGGTCATGATACGTATCAATTGATTATAAATTCAGTATAATTTTGGGATATTTTTACTCGTACTTTATACATCAGTCGTGTATTTATCATGGCTGCTAACATCAGTACAAAAACCGTAGTGATAAATAAACTTGTTCAGTCCTTCACCAGGTACTCAATCCGCTTAAGGAAATTTGATGAAAGAAATATAGCTACTACAGCGGCAAAGTTATTGGATTTATGGTTATTATTGAATTCATCCGAAATTTTGTGAAGGTCGATGGTACTCGTGTGTTTTTCTTCTCACGGACCACAAGATAAGTCACGAATGCATTAACCCGTTACAATGCCATAATATTCCGCGGTCCACTTCGAGGATATATAGAACTAATATAGACCCAATGCTACCATATGTATATAAAAAGGGCGTCTATAGTCTTGTTCAATATGATGCTCTCACCCATCCACCAGCCTTCAAAGTGGGTTAATATTATGATTAAGTGTGTACAGGGACGACCATCACCAATTACCTATTCTTGGTCAGATGTGTTGTGTCAAGAGCCAAGAAAATCAAGATAAACAGTGTACAAAAAAGGTGTATAGAGGCATGCGTACGTCTCTGATCTATATATAACAAACTTTACTTACTCTTTAATCTGGTTTTGTTTATTACTGACCTTTGGCTTTCGGCTTATAGGAAAGGGGTCATAAAAATATGTAGTCCAATTGCTGTTTCAATGAATATGCTAGAGAAATCCGGTTACCAATATTTCTCAGCATTTATGAGGTACAGTCCCTTTCATTAGTGCGTTTACAGGGGTTAGTCATATAAACAGTCAACAAATCTTTATATTGAAATATTTATTTTAATATTGTTTTACTTTGATTTCATACTATGTTTACTATTGCGAGTTTCCTTCTGTCGAATGTAAACAAACACAGCGCTGCCACACTGCACAAAACCTACTGAGCCCCTGTAAACGCACTAGTGAAGGGGACTGTATGAGTGTCAAAAATCTGAAAAATAAGACAAAAGTCAAAAGATAGCCTGTATTTCCTACAAATGATAGACTACAAAGCAGACATAAAGAAGACCGTGGAGAATAAAGATGTATTTTTTTATTTTCGGAACTGTGACAAACACTAATTGGTGGTACAACGTGAATGTGTCGAAAGTAAAAAAAAATCAATGAAAGGAAGAGCGGTCAGCTTCTTTCACGACTATACCACAATTTACAAGGGACCAGCAGTTCTATCCCCCCACAGACACACACACACACACACACACACACACACTTTACATTTATCTGCTTTACCGTTTTATCCTGTTTTCGTTGGTCTGGTGAGTTTGTTACGAGAACTGATACACACTTTTGAGTTTACTACCATGAAACACTATGTAACTTACTTCTTTCTCTTTACACACACACACACACACACACACACACACACACACACACACCCCAGTTCAGGACGCCAAACAAACTCATACTTCTCCAAAACATAATACAGAGGCTTATATCTTACCATAAGACAGCATAAACAAGCTCCTTCTTAACCCAGGACGTGCACAAGCACCTCATGTCGTAACACATCTTACAAATGTATATTCAGTATCTGGCAAGACATTGTACTTATGTGAAACACTCTCGCATACGCTATAAGAGGTACGGGAGATACACAGGGTCACTTTATCTGATTCACTCGAATGTATCATGTTCTCAGGTATCGTAAAGCTCTTGTATACCAAGACATGAGGTCCTAACAAATGGTAAATTATTTTGAATATACAAAATTAACAAACACCAAATAAAGTATCCGAAGACTAAAGCTTCTGAAGGATCTTGTCCTGTAGGCTGCGATATTTCATTATTTCGAGGATGCACAGTCCTCTTTCACTAGTGCGTTTACAAGGGCTCATCAAATGAACATTCCACAAATCATTATTACTTTGAGATATTTGTTTGAATATTGTTTTATTTTGATTCCATACTATGTTTACTATTGCGAGTTTCCTTCTGTCGAATGTAATCAAACACAGAGATGCCACACTGCACAAAACCTAACGAGCCCCTGTGAGCGTACTAGTGAAAGGGACTGTACCTCAATGTTTAACTCATGATGCTGACATTAAAATGTTTTTGTAGCTGATGTGTCAACAGAGTTTCTGAAAAAGGTTAACACTATTTCAGAATCTATATTAAGTTTTCAATATGTCATTATTTTAATGAAATTTCATAACCTTTATGCTTAGGTTTTATCTCTGTTAGGAGAGAGAGTCTACGAAAGACTTATTCTCACCAAGACTTTAATGCTTTACATGACCTTATCTAACTTAATTTCAACTGACTTTGTTAAAAAGACAAGACGATGCAAAACACTGACTATGTTTAAACACAGTCCAAGGAGATACAAATCCAGCCCGCGTTTCATGTAGTCACCGCTGAAGTCTGTCTCATGTCATCGTTTTCTTTAACCGCTGGAAACCCCTGTGTTATCATTACACGTTGGCAGGACTTTATAAATACTGGCATGAATTTTGAACTCATGGTTATCACGTATGGAGCCTCGTCCAATGTTGATCAAAACCAGCAAGTTGTATGTATATCCGCAAACCTCTTCTGGAGTTATTTTGGGGATACAGACAGACAGGGTAATGACTCATAAGGGCTATGGCGACCTTCTGGCACTAATATTTCAGACTTTCAGTAAAAGTTCCTATATTTTTTTTTTTTTTTTTACAATTCAAGTACACGTTATTCCTAACAATGGAGTATTTTTACTTACTCTTGTGTTTTTCCTGGAAAGTCGTGTGTTATGCCGCGCACTGACGTTGTTATTCATATGCAAATATTTTGACATCAAATTGCGAGAAACTTTAAGGTAAAACCGACGAGAAGAATGTGCGCTGGCGGCATTTTTCATTTTACACAGTAGTCACAAACAGTTAAATTTTCACTATAACCGCTTGCATATATATATATATATATATATATATATATATATATATATATATATATATATATATATATATATATATATATATATATATATATATATATATATATATATATATATATATATATATATATAATGTACTAAGAAGAGCTGTTATAGCGAGTGTTCCTATTAGACCTTAAAATCTACCATTAGCAAGTCTACGGACTTGACGCACCCTTATTCAACTACTACAACACAGCTGATGTGCCTGGGTCGAGCCCTGTATATCGTCTGCTGGCGTTGGCCGTTTGAACAGAGACAGTTTAACAATTTAGGGCATGAGAGTTACATTGTATTGAATGAATAAGACGTGTAAAGTGTAGTGGTTATTACATGCACACTCTCATAGTCCCCTTAGTACGCGTACACAGTTTCGGGTCTAGATGTTTCATGGTCTTGTATACGGCACTGACTGACCCACACACACACACACACACACACACACACACACACACACACACACACACACACACGATATTTGAGTTTGACGAATCCATTTGACGGGCTACTAAACAGTAACCCGACATCGGGGCTTATAAAAATGGCCGACAGACTCTTGGAATAAACGATTTAATTAATAGTGGGACATGTAAATCACCGGGTCGGGTAGGAGTGGATACTTGTGCTACGTATAGTAAGTGTTGGTGAGAGGGAGGAGGAGCCTGGCAGGTCAGTGGGGGAAGTAATGGCGAGGGAAATGTTATCGCATGTATAGTAATTAGAATTTAACTAATTACGGTTGTTTGTCAAATAGGAATAATTGCTATAGATTAATTTTTATTTCGTGAACTCAAACTGATCTGTTCACAAGGAGAACATTTTTATAGCCATGATACAAACTATACATTAATAATAACTTTACTGAACTAAGAAACTTAACCTAATCTAAACTAAAATAAACGAACGTTATTAAAGCGTTGTTTGGTTTTGTTTCACCAGTCGGCGATGTCTTAAATGAAGGTGAGCAATTTGTACCCTATATGATCTACTTTACACTAAGATCAATAAGTGAGAACAAAAAGTAATGGTATGTTCTATGTACGGTACACCACCTACACCTGGGGCCAGAATAGGGGAGTGTAGGGGCGGTCTACAGCAGGCATGGGCAACCCGCGGCCCGAACCATGTCTTTGTGCGACCCGCAGAGTGATTGAGGAATTATATTTAATGTGGCCGAGGTTCAGGTAGTTGCAGCCAGCTCATGGTGAGTAGAGCAATATTTATTAAAGGAATAATCTTCACACACAGTTCATTACTGTTTCATCACCTAAGAGTAAGTAACTACGGAAATGTAATAGTGAAATAAGTCTATATAGTCAATAATATAAACATTTTAACAAACTGTATGAGTTTACGGGCCAAGTTGGGCACGGTCTGTTTGATCTGGAATTAACTAGGTTGGATAAGACAAGGGGAATAGTTATTAATGGTCATATCTGGGTCATAATAAAATCAAAACTCTACAAAAGACCTGAGTAAATACTGAAGTAAATAACGAAGCAAGCCTTTCTAGGGGGGGGGGGGCTACAGCACGGCCCCTCCCTACCCCCCTCCCCCCCACCCAAAAAAAAAATATTTAAATCTGACCAATATCATGGGCATTTTGAGGCCACGTACCCTTGTCAATAGGCGATATTCTGAGGTCAATAATAATAACTTTTTACTATACAAAAATGCCTGAGTAAATACTGCAGTAAATAAAAAGTATTGGAATTTTACCTACTCATGAGACAGACCCCACCAGCATAATATGAGTGTTAATCTGGACGCATGAGGAACTACAAATAAATAGATGTGCCTTTGTGTTGTATCATTGGGTCAGAGGTTTCTGCTCTACAATGAGAAAAAGTTAATGTCTTGTTGACTATATTACTAAAAGTACGAAATTACAACGTTGCTGATTTAAATCTTATGTTTAGTCGGAAATATCGTTCACAAAATTATATAAATATTCAAGCAGCCACAAAATTAATCCTGACAGCTTGTTTGCAATAGTCAATAGTGTCATTGACTCGGGCCGGCGACTAGGACTTGAGTTGCTCTTTATAATCATGATCTGAGACTTAACTTTAAGATTGACTTGGGACGTGCCTAGCGGCTTAACAAACATGACTGGGCGAAATTAGATTAATTAAGTTTTTATCAGGTATACTTGTACCTACAGGAAAATTTACCTGGTGGTCTTAAATATATCACAGCAATAAAACATCGCGTGATGTGATGATGGTATCCCAGGAAAAACAACCCACCTCGAGTTTTCTCCCGCTGCCAAAAGGAATCACAAGTAAGGAGTCGGTATCATCACAACCAAACCATTGCTCTGAACTGTTAAATGTACCCGGAGCCGACAACACAATCTCCTGTCTTCGGCTGTGGTGTGTCAACAGGAGGATCTTACCCAGGCTCTTCCACATCACAATGAAGACTGTTAGGGACTCGTTTTAGTTGTATGATATAAGTTTTTATCATAAATCAAGATACATTAAATAAGTCACCACAATATGAATCCCATAACTTAAAAGTACCTCTAGAAATTAGTGGTTTAATAATTATTTACTTTACTCCGAAGTATCAAGTTTAGAAAAAGAGTTTGTATGCAAAGTAGCTTTTCCACCCCACCATTGTTAACAACAAATAAAAAATCACCAGTGTTACCAACAGCTACTAAACTCAGACAGGGGTGGAAACCTCTGAGTGGCGGTATTGCCAATATTCCGGTCACGAAGGCAACATTTTCTTGGAACATTATCCGAGTCTAGACGATTTGTTTTCTTCCGGTGTGAATAATGTGGCGTGGGCGACTCTGCTGCTCAGGCCAACGTTGCCCAGGCGCACTTTTTTATACAGTAATTTATAGAGCACCTCGCCAACGGCATTATGTAAATTACGCGAGAGTCCGCTTTACCCGGGCTGGAGGCGGCCAGTGTGACAACACAGACAAAGACAAAAAACAAAAGTGGTAAAGTCTATTTGCTTGGTTAATCTAACGGTGAGAAATGGTATGTAGGTGAGAGTGGAGAGGGACCATGGAGGTGTATTACGGAGACAGAGTTGGGTGTGGGAGGGGGTTAGTGAGGAGGCACAGTACAAGCAATGACGAGATGATGTGGGCTAGTTGGTGGAGAACACTGTGCTTGATTCTTTAAATAAATATATTCAATAAAAATAATGAATTAAGGTTAGTGTTGTCTACATTGCATAATAAATTTACTGAAAGCAATACTATATGTTCGTGGAAAAATGGCTTTATTGAGAATTGTCTTCTGGCCAAGAATGTCTAAAAAGTTAACTCAGGCTCAAAATTATTCCTATTAAGTAACAATGTCTGTTTTCGTGTTTTTTAAGTTCTGTCTATTATAAAATGTTATTATTTATTATCCAAATACAATTTAACACTGTTTCCTCCTCCTCACCCCCCCCCCCTAATATTTTTTCTCTATTCTGCCGACCATAATAATTCACAATGTAACAGTGGCAGCAGCAAACATTAGGGAGAGGCACATCAGGCTGTGTACTTGTTGTTAGCACGGATGCAGCCCATTATACACTCAAATGCATGAAAGGACGCCAAATTTTTATCCAAAAATTATTCACGTTATTTGTGCATCGAATTCATATATTAAGTGTTAATAATCTGGAAAAGGTAAATATTTTCAAGAGCATTTTTATTTTGCACATTCCAATATTTTTGTTGCATATTTTCAATTATATTCAAGCTTTTTAGTTCATAAATATCTTAAGCTTATTTATGATGTTTTATTCAGTGTAACATAAGGTGGTATGGGTCACATATTGTATAGTTGGGTACCACATGGGGCTCGTGGGCAGCCGGTTTTATACCCAATGTCAAGAGACATGAGGTGAGGTATTTATCTACCTAAAACTAAACAAAGCCATTTGAAAACGCCCTCCCAATAAATAAAACGGTAGTCTCGAAAGATCAGTGGGGCAAAAATCTGAGATCAGAACAGGTGGATGATTTGTAATTCTCATAGATATGATTTTCCCGAGTTCTTGTTATGAGAGTCCATCACGAATTTCATGTTTGCGCTTCAACTGTTGACAATCGATTCCCAGCAACAGACCGGACGCTTCCTAACATCCCAGGAAAATGAACCTGATATTTAAACCTCCGGAGTGGACTTCCTGTGTGAACCAGGTCACGAGCCGAAACCTTAAATAATAAACTCTATCTCAAAACTATTTTCCCTCTTACCTTATATATGTTTTGGTGGTTAGTTACCAGACTAGCTGCTGACCCCTTTGACTCCTCTCCCTTGACGGGATGCGAGTCCACCGAAACGTTGTTACATAGAGCCCGATGGTTTGCTCGTTTTATTGCTGAATGTACAAAGGTTAGTGTACAAAGGTTAGTGTACAAAGAGGGAATCCAGCTCTCCAACCCAACAACGAATAAAACTAGCGACCATTTGCCTGCGAGGCGAACTCTCTACTATTATTTCTACGGAGATACACACACACACACACACACACACACACACATACACACACACACACACACACACACACACACACACACATACGTCTCCTATTTATTTGCATTTCTTTGTACACAATCTTCTGTAGTCTTTCTATATTCTTCAAATATATTTTTTGAGATTCTTTGTAAGTTTTAGGTTCCTCTAATCAACTTTTTTCTCCTATCACCTATTTTTTATTTTTCATTTATGATCCATCCAATTTTTTCCTGGTTCATCTTTTATCCTGGGAGTTTTTCCAAACTCTCTTATATTTTTCTTTCCATTCTTTTCGCTGCAGTTCAATTTTTCCCTGCCCAAGTCTTTTCTATAACAATACTGATTTTTTTTGGGGGGGTCTACAATTAAATATTAACCCTAGTCTCTAGTTTTTTGCTTCCCTTCATCCATTTGAATATACAGTATCGATTTTTTTTCTGAACTCTTAGGTTCAATAATGTAATCTAATTGGAATTCATTGATACCGAAATCAGTTTTTTGCCTTTTTGATTAATTTAAAATGCTACATCCAATAATGCGGTAAAGAACTTTGAGGAAATAGTCATCTTGGCATGGCTGTTTGCCTATCGAAGGATCGGAGGCTTCTTATAGGATGTGCTGTAATTCCCATCATTCCTATCGGGTTGCCATGCCTATGAGAACCATTTTATGTGAGCTAGTATTTTTTTTAATTTTCTTTATCATATTTCTTTCGTAGCACCGTGTGAAAAGATCTCTCTTTTTTTACAAATTTTATTTCACCTCCAATATTCATAAAATTTTTGGACAGTGACCGTCAATAAATTCTTCACCTCCCAATTCTTTCCCCCATCTATATGTGCTTGATAACTATACATATTCTGACATTTCTGGAAAAGGTGTTAGAGCCCATTTTCCTAACATACTGTATCACCATTTATTCCTCTCCCTTATTCAACTATATTATTTAACTTAGATAAAAATATTAGTACAAAAATAACTAAGACAATTTCTGCTTTTTTTTATATTTTTTTATCGAATTTAGTTTTTTCTGTCCATACACACCTGCTTGGTTTCATCTATTGTAATCAGTACAGAAGTGTTACATACTAGTCACAATTTAAATGATAGGATCCAGTATATATTTTATTTTCCTTATTCAAACATTTTTAATCATCGCTCAGTGGTTGCAGCTTTACCTTGTATTGAAGTAATTCTGAATCACCTCAACATTAGACTCTAAATCATGTGTGATCTTATATACTCTACCCACACATACTCTTAATATAATCCTTTTACACACACACAGACACACACTAATAATCTAATCATCTTCCCCTTACACTCTAATAATAATCCTCTTATATACAGTTATTCATCTCCCTTCATCATTCCTCTCTCTCTCTCTCTCTCTCTCTCTCTCTCTCTCTCTCTCTCTCTCTCTCTCTCTCTCTCTCTCTCTCTCTCTCTCTCTCTCTCTCTCTCTCTCTCTCTCTCTCTCTCTCTCTCTCTCTCTCTCTCTCACCATCAGAGCCTGTCATTACTTCCCTTTCACCATTCAGAGCCTGTCATTACTTCCCTTTCACCCTCGAGATGTTAATGAAGCCTCAGTTACACTTGGTAAATCTAATACTGAAGGTCCCTCGCCCGTATACTTGTTCATATAATTTCCCCTACTACACCCATGTGCCTCCCTTAGTTCTCAACACTATTCCATTTCTCTGGGTTTATGGTTATTCATGTTGATCTCTTGTCCTCCCTTAGGATCTTTACTCAGTTACTCACGTTCTATGTTCCCCCTATGTGATTATTAAATGAGCTATTGGTGTTATGTAGGTAATTATGGAATAGGAATAATATTTGAATATATTATTAATAAGATAAAAATGAAAAATAAGATTAATGGGAAATTAGTAAACGAAATGCTGGCGGGATGAATTTTTTAAGGTCATTTGATTGATAGGGAGGCAGGGAGGCTTATTAAAGAACATGTTTAATATGTTTTAATGAAAGTTATAAATATTCCACTGATATCAGAGGACGGACTGCTAAACATTTCATCAGTTTGTTTTTCTACTGATTATTACCAGTTGGATCTCTTTCCCCTCTCCACTTTTCCCCCTCTTCCCCTTCCCTCTCTTCATCATCCTCCCCTCCCCCTCTCCCACCTCTCCCCTCTCCCCTCCTAACCCCCCCCTTCTTCCTTCCCCCCCAATCATTGATAAGTGGCTCCCTATTAAGATTTCCTTGCTCTGCTGAGGGGGTACAGTTGTTCATGCGTTTACAGGTCAAATAAAACGTATACCTCAGGTTGGAGTCCATGTATAAGTTTTCTTCACATATTATATATTAACTCGATCTTCAACCACTTATGGTACAGAATCTCTTGTGAGCAATTGAAATGAAGAGGAATTTTGAAGAGGAAGGTGTTAGGTGCTGTACTGTCGTTGGTTTATCTTCACACACACACACACACACACACACACACACACACACACACACACACACACACACAGCCTCTACCGTCCTCGTGGCCATTATATACAGCGCTCCATCGATCATTTTTCAGCGTGGTTGATTTAGGAAGGAAAGATATGAAGATTAAATTATAGTTTTCTTAGCATTTAAAGGCTATTTGGGAAGTTTAATGGCGGTAGGAAATGGAAAATAATTAATGCCCAACTTTATTTGTCTTTAATACCTTATATTAATTTTGGTTTGCAGATAAAATTAGAAGCGCAACAAATTTAATTTTTACGACTTCCTAAAGAAAATTATATTTATAATTAGCGACTATTACTACTTGGTTTTTTTCCGTCAATCGTGTGAGGTGGACGGTCAAAGATATATTTTCTCCATCAAACAGCTCACTTCAGACACAAAACGCAAATAAATTCGGAATATAAGGAGAAAGTAGATCGTATTAGGAGAAATATGCCCCTTCACCTGGTTCAGAAGTTTGAAACACGAAAATATGTGGTGTTACATTGTAGAGGTGTCTGCACTCAATTTTTCTGGTATAAAACATCTGTCAGATAATATATATATATATATATATATATATATATATATATATATATATATATATATATATATATATATATATATATATATATATATATATATATATATATATATATATATATACTAGGAACGTCAAAGAATCTAACTATTTAAGTAAATCTACACTCTAGCTCCCAATGCCACTTATCTCTGATAATGTGACCATTGAACTGCAAAATTTTACACGTAAATAGCAACATCATACACTCGCTGAACTGTCCAGACGACAGACTGGGAAATATAGTGGATGAAGCGCCAATAGATTCCCTGAGGCGAGACTCGGGAGAAACATGGGAAACATTGGTGAAAATAAAGCTGAAGCTCATGAGCACGAGGATAAGTGACTCCTATCAGCCAGGCCACATAGGACACCCAGCATGGATTCAGAGACCTTGCCATTTATTAACTGCTCATTATAACAGAGTGAGATGCTCCAGGATATATGAATTCAAAGTCTGAGGAGGATCATGAAAAGCACAATGAATACTAGTGAAGTCGTATAATCAGAGCAAAAAAATTATGTACATACTCACACCATACACGCACATATATACAACTAAATATGGACTCACATAACGTTCTGTTTATGGTATCCACTAGAAAAAGAAGCTGGATTTCTTATGCGTTCGTCCATGCCTTAGAATCTTACCAGGAAAACATATGCAAAAGAGAGATTGAGTCATTCTTGTCACATTCGACAGCGAGATGTATATTATTGGTCCTCTCACGGCATATATGGTGTCACTCAAGCTGCCTAACTCAAGCTTGAGGGCTGGCGGCCAAGGATCTCACTCACAATGTTATCTTGCTGTCCTTATTAATCCTCCCCGATTTTGCAATTTTCCAGGAATCAAGCTTTTAATCCCTGCATGACTTCCTTTTGCTCTCCACAACCCTCAGTTTACACAATAGATTTTTAACCACTCTCCCCCGTCTATAATCACAATTCTAAACCGAAGGATCTAAATTTTCTTATTTTATATATTTTCAGTATTTCTCTCGCTAGATTAATTAGACTGGGTTAAGTATTTCTCTCCATGTTCTTGCCGTTGTTCATTTGTTTTTTTATATCAAAGGCCTCCCTCTGGTGCCAGCTGAATGTGTTTTAAACTTCTCATTCGTAAACAGTTCTGACCAACATAACATTTCAGCATACTTTTTCTCATTTTTTATTTTTTTTAATGTTTCCCTTTTATTCATGTGCTAAACTCTCTTCCTATTTTTTGCTTGACCTATTTTTATTTTAATATATATTTTTCTTACACGGATCAACACAACTATCGCTATCTCCCAAGTACATAGAGTTTTCACCATTTAAGCTCCCTGTTGCTTATTATAATTTTTATTTTAAGATTTATTTTTAATTTGATTATATATGTATATATATATATATATATATATATATATATATATATATATATATATATATATATATATATATATATATATATATATATATATATATATATATATATATATATATATATATATATAGTATAAGAGATACAACACGGGGGCGGCCTTTGGCAGACACACCGAATTTAGTACTGAAAACACAGCTGCACATTTCATTTACATATACATCAAATCTGTTACAACGGGAGTTGCAACGCCATTTGGAAGTTGTTATGGTAACATGGTCAGAGCTGCTTCACATGCAACGCCGGAGAGCAGACATGGAAAAACAAAATCAGACGCGTTTGTGTAGTTACAAGAGTGAGTCGGGCAAACGGGTGGCTGTGGGAGAGACATATTCATATTCACACCTTCGAGTACTAGTTACTGTAGTCTTAAGATGTTAATATTACCATAAATTAATCCATCTTTTGGTGGAAAATATTTGTTTTTCTAGCTCGTTAATTCTCAAGCGTAATATACCCACTAACTTTACTGCGAATCATTGTATTTCCCTCATGAGACGTGGGTTGAGGAACAGTCAGGAAACTTTCATAAGACTGGCGTAGTGAAATTGAAGGACAAAGACAATAAGAATATTGAGAGGTCTGGGAGGCAATATTGAAACATTAAATATCAGATATGGTTCTACGTTTTTATTATACCAAATTTGCGTGCGTGCGTGCGTGCGTGCATGTGTGTGTGTGTGTGTGTCTGTGTTTACATCTATGTGCGTACGTCTTTGTGTGTATTATAACAAATTGAGTACCATAAATGCAGAGCTGATAAACCTTTCCGTGTATTTCGGGAACAGTAGAGAGATGAAGCGACAGTGGCAGGTCAGGGGCGTTCCGCTGGGGAGTAATGGATTCTGTGATGAATGATTATAGGATTAGGTGAGGTGACAGACTGTGCCGCCCCACGTCCTCACGGGGGCTGGGAGAAGTGTGGCAGTGATGAAGTATGAAGACGCGAACACTTACGAATTTTGAGTACCAACTGGAATTGTTATGAAATTAGCAAAGATAATCTGAAAATCGTATGTACAGTATAGAAACAGTTTTTCACATGCACACACAATAAAAATAAATAGTATATAAATTAATAATAATACTATACACTTTACCATACTTACATACAAACGTTTATCTCTCTCTTTTGATGTTAAACTTTAAATTAGGCAATGGAAGCGACCAAACATTCCTTCGTAATAATGTAAAAGAAGATTAAGATCGCTTGGATTAACAATGAGAGTTAGAGTTTATACATCACTTAGAACGTTAATACTTGCGAAATAATAGCACAACGTAATTACAAAGATGACTTAATTAGTAATAAAGTTAATAGGTGCATAAACCAGAATACTTGGAACCTCAAGCAGAAACACTTAACACTTACTCTCTCATGCACTTATGTTATATCAAGTGTATATAACAGATATACAGCTACGTCTATATGTAGTGTAGCCGTATATAAACAAGTGTATAATCCTAAGAAGAGTCTTTGTATCAGTCACAAACAAAAAGACTCTAATGTACTCGATCCACAATGATGCTTCAAGAACGTGGCCACACCTGACTTCTTTAACTCACCTACGAGTTTATAGTCTGTCAGTCTCTTCCATTCACTCTCTCACCTCCATCTGTGCAGTCATAGGTCATCCTTGTCAGTTTCACCAGCCAATCGGAGAAAACTTTTACCCCCTTTAAAGCCTTCACATCAATACGGTCTCCGAGAAATTTTTCAACCACGTAAACTCTTTAATTTTTAATCCTGAGAGAATGAGTACTCCGGCGATCATAAGAAGGTGCAGGCTGTTCTCTATAACCCGGAGTTTTCATCACACTACTCTGAAAGTGCAGTTTGACGTCCATACATAACACAGTCTCCTTGCAAACACCATATTATAACTTTTTTCGCTTAACGCTCTTAGGGCCGCTTTGATTTTCACATTGCCCTTTGCGTTATTGTATCATTGCCATCTGCTTTTACATTTCCATCTTTGTTAAACATTGTTCCCATATACCAAAATCCAGTTACGGCTTCCACCTCCTATCCATCCAGTGAACTTCATCAAACTAAACTACAATTTTTGACAACAGATCCCAAGCCAGTTACTTGCACAGTGTCGTGACAAGTTACATAAGACGACACCACACACTCCTTGCACATTCTCAGTCATATAAAACCACTCATTTATAAGTCCTTCACACACCCACGAATTAGTTCATAGAAACTCTCGACTGCATTCAAGAGACTTCATGTAACCTGTGCATAGTTAGCATTTTCTGAATGACATTCGTATTAGCAAATATTTTCAAAGTGACTTAACTTAGCATCTAAACCGAAAGAGGAAAAGAATGTAGAATCTGGCAGGTCATGTTTAAGCGTGGCTGTCATCTGAACCTTCCGCCACTGGTGATGGGTTCACATTCCAGCGCTCACAGGCTCACTGCTTCGATCGATTGTCTGGTTACGAGCGCCTCGTTGACGCTCAGGAACTCAGTCTTCATGGCCTCCAGTGATTATCTGGAAATGATGCTCAGCTCCCCTCTTCTTTTTTGTTTATTGCCGCATTCCTCCACTTTGTAATAAAGAAAACTCTCCAATAACTAGACACTTGATCATTGATAGCTGGGTTGATTCGCTATAACATGTTGACGATTCATAAGTTTCTTACGAATACCCTCACCCGGACATTTCTGCCTCTCTACAATATTCATACTTCAAGTGATTGTATTGTGAACTCTTTGTTAATATTACAATTTGATAAAATGGTAATGGTAATACAATGATCTCTTTCTTTTGATCCCTTGTGAGAGTTGTGCATAACACCGGCCGGCACTTTTGGGATCGCCCCGAGATTGCTTCATTCTCTCAACCGGCCGTTCTTAATTAAACGAGCTCCACATTCCCAGGCCCTGTCCTTAAGCTGCCGGCGGATGAGGCAGACTGTAGTGACGGGTGATGACCTCCAGCTGTTGATGGATAAGACAGATTGTAGACAGACGCAGTGAAAGGTGATGAACTGCATTTATGAACCAATTAACCTACTGCCTAGATGAACAGTTTGATTGATAATGACCTGAAATTGTTGATGGATGAAACAGACTTTGGTCGAATGAAGTGACGAACGATAATTGCTATTATTAATTAATAAGATATATATCGGTACGGATAGAAAATTAAATGTCTTAAATTTTAAAGAAATTTGCAAAGCAATTTCGGTAATAACATTTCTGAACGGATTTATAGTGAGTAATGTATTTCATGAACCTTCAAAGTCGTTTAAGACGTCCAATACATTTTTTTCTCACAATTTATTTAGTAAAATATACTATATTGGTTTTTCTTCCTTAACAGAATGTTTCATCTGGAGATATTTTTTTTAAATACGTCATATATACTGACAAAATATAACTTTTATTATCAATTATAATTTAATGCGTCCCTTTAGAAAACGAAATACATAATCCTACTCTACAACAATGTCAGTCACTGGATTAGTCATTGCACTTTACAATATCCTTAAAAATTTTCATTAATGTTTAATACTGTAAACTATAGTAATAATACTGTACAGTATAGTACTAAAATGCAAGTTAACGTAAAAGTGTACTGTACTCCTGGAAAAAGTGGAATTTTGTTTTTATCATGATGGGACAGGAGTACCCGACGTTCGCAAAATGGCTGGTGGTACAGTACGTAAGATGCCAAGCGTTGAGGTCCGCTGTAGTACTGTGTAGTCTTAGAGGTAGGAATTATCCAGTTTCTTATTTTATGAGAATGAAAGTAATTTTGTAGAATTGTGGCAACACGGTACAATACATAACTGATAGTTGATGCCATTAATCAGCAGGTGTTATACCAAAACTAGTCTACAGAATACTTGTAGTGACATAGATAATAACCACTAGGTTCCCGTTTCCTATGGTATGAAATAAACTGTTGAAATTTAATCGATAAATAATAGATATTACCTTGAAGAAATTATTACTTCAATCAGCGTGTACCGTCATCATAAAGAAGTCATACACAACTCACAAATATTGCTCTCGCCATGTTACAAAGCCTTTTAAAATTCATTGATTCGTGATCAGAAATATATAATCTATTCATGCTATTCATTAAAGTCATTCGAGAAGCAACTTGTATGTAGTCGCTGTTCATTGGTATTCGATAGAGTTCAAGACTTTTATCAATGACTTTAAAGCGAGTGATGGTAGTTCTCTCCCTCATGCGATGTGATACTTATTTGATCGGTTAAGTATTCTTCGATTAGCTCTTTGTGTGTGTGTGTGTGTGACTTCATTAAGCTTTTGAGGACGATGACTTAAACCTCTCGTCCTCATGGGGTTAATGCTGTAGGTCATTTACATTTTGGATTAATTGATTCCTCATAATCTATATTTTTAATGTTCATCTCTCCGTTACTAATATGACCAGTGATGGATCGTTCACTATATTTCAGTTTAATACAATAGCGATCCTCTCATGTGTATAATTTTATCATATTTTTATCTATTTCCAACTTCTTTTTCAAATCGTATGTTTATCACCGAAAACTTGTGGGGAGATATGAATGTATACTTCACCGGAGCTACCAGCTGCCAATAAGCTTTTTACCGAGTCTACCTGAAACAGACGAACAGAAACACATTCATAGAGTTATATTCACTCTATTTTTATCAACATATTCATCCATAATTCCAGTGCATGTTCCCTCAATAGTGGCAACGAGGTGGAAATAGATGTTAAGAGTGATAGACCTTGAAAGTTACCGCTGCATTATTAGATCACATAAAACGCGACTGATATGTAGAGTTACACCTAAATCCTATATGGGTCAGCATGGCTCTTTGTCTGTCACTCCCCTCCCAGTTTACCAGTTTGTCTGCATAAGGACTGCCCTAACACCCAGGTCACGAGCATCAACCAGTAGCACAAACGGGTATTCATAATTGGGCACTTAAAAAATTGGTGCATTAACAAGAAGTTCTTTAATATGCAGAAAAGCACGTTTCAAACTCATCAAGCCACTGAAACTTTTTAATTTTTCTTCAAAGGCTTGGTAATTGGAGCAGCGACGCCCGAAAAGTTTGTCATAAAAAGGACGGTAATGACCAGCCATACCGAGATATCTCATTATCTCCTTATTCTTGGGGGCAGGAAACTACTGAATGGCCTCAACCTTAGCGTTAACGGGTTCAACAGTTTTCTGGACCTTTTACAAAAATCAGATTCGGTTACAGTTGATTGTTAACTTTAGCTTGTCGAAGGTAATAAAAGAGTTCTTTAAATTGTGCAACTTACTCCCTCCAACTTGGACTATGGACTACAACATCGTCTTTTAGGTTAGAAGTAAGATGGTGAATATGATCTTGGAAGGTGGCGGGAGTATTTATGAGTCCAAAATGCATAATATTGTCCTGCCAAAATCCATCGGGTGTTAGAAAGCCAGAAATCTCTCTTGCCTTCTCCAATAAGTAAGGTTACATAGTGACATTCTAGGTAATAAGTAAGAATTTAATTAGGTCGTTCCATTCAATTTGCGATTATTAGTACAAAGTCGAGTGGCTTTATCTGGTTTTGGGACTAACAAATATGGTGACGCCCAGTTAATTCTGACTAGGTCCAATGATCTCATTCTCTACGAGGAAATAAATCTCTTTCTGCAGGTATTTATAGGGTTCTTAAGATATCAGTTTGCTTACATACATTGTCAAACATAACCGTATTGTCTCTAATCAATTTTGCAAGTGCTTATATTTAGTCACGGCTCAAATGTTGAAATTTCTCTTGGAGGTGCTACGAAATCTCAAGGTACTCAAGCGTGCACTCTCATTAGTTCCATGAATTACATATCTTCCTCTTCAACAACTCTACTCTATATATGCTTGACTAACAGCTACTGTTTGTGACTTTCTCTTATAATTTTTAACATGTCACAAGCGTTTACTTTACGACCATATGGGGTACGGTTAGGTAATTTACAGAACTCTGCTTCTCTAGCACCATATATGGTCCAAAATATCTAGCATGCCTTGGTTGACCTGGAACTGATAAACAAAAGCTTCGTCACTTTGTCACCAGGTTCAAAACTTTTTTCTTTTAGCCTTATAACAAACTGTCGTTTCACAGCACTCTGGGACACTTTTAAGTTTTCTCTAGTAAATTCTCAAGCTGCGAGTATTTTAGACTTAAAGTCAGATACATAATCCAAAATAGGTGTCATAACTATGATCTGACAGTCAAGTCTTCTTTTACATCATCAGTACCCAGTGTTGTATAGGGTAGGGCTAATAAACATTGCCTGTTGCCAGTGGTCTCTGTTACTCCCCACACATATATGCGTGTTTTACCATATATCAAAACCATTCCTGTGCTTGTTGCTATATTTCTCTAAGGATTTATATTCTTACTATAATGACATAAAGATATTTGTGTGTTATCACGAGTCACCATATATCCTGGGTTTGGGTTGAGTCAGTCACCATATATCCTGGATTTGGGTTCAGTCAGTCACCATATCCTGGATTTGGGTTCAGTCAGTCACCATATATCCTGGGTTTGGGTTGAGTCAGTCACCATATATCCTGGATTTGGGTTCAGTCAGTCACCATATATCCTGGGTTTGGGTTGAGTCAGTCACCATATATCCTGGATTTGGGTTCAGTCAGTCACCATATATCCTGGGTTTGGGTTGAGTCAGTCACCATATATCCTGGGTTTGGGTTCAGTCTCTGTTTTATCTTTCATGGTGTCACAAGTATACAAGGTCCTATAATTCACCTCTTCTCCCTTCAATAGTTCTGTTTCCTGCCATTAATATCTATAAAATTCATATGTGCTGCCAGTCGTCAACACGATACGTCTGCGTTTTACCTACAATGATCCTGCTTGTTGACATAATATGATATCTTTCCCTTGATCATTGCAATATATTACTGCCATATTATTCTGTATAACCTTAAGCTTCTGTTATAATATTGTGAATTATCTAAATGGCAACCATACCACTGTGTTGCCAGACAGTCTCATAACACGGCAAAGAGTTTTACCAAGGTCCGGGCAGCCTCCAGCAATATCCAGCAAACTATGTATTCCTCGCCCCATAATCTCTATCTGTATGCGGTATGAGAGCCGTGTGTTCAATATGCAGGATTGGTGCAAAGCCTGTTATAACCAATTCAAGACCAATTTCAGAATTCTTGGTTTTAAACTTTAAATGAAGAGAAGATTTCAAATGATTCCGAGGCTGACACTCTTTCCATTAGAGTTTCTCCTTTGCTATTGTGTTTATATAGATCCGGCTGTTTGTCTCAGCTACGCCTACTTTGGCGTTAGTCCTTTTGTTCGCTTCGTGGTCGAGGCCTTACATTTGCTTTTTAATTCCTATACACCTTAAGGTATTCATACATTTTCCTGCTTGTTGTGACTTTCTGCTATCGCTTTTACGTTATTTAACACATTTCCATATTTTACCATGTTGAAAGATGTGTAGCCATTTCAGCAGTCAAATTAACAAGTTGTACAAAGTTTCACGCCTGACGTCTTGTCACAACCAAGGCATCGGGTATGATAACATACAATATGCAGAAGCAGGAGGCGAGGTGGCTGAGCGAGCTACCTGACACATTATTCATATTTAAGACAGCTATTTGGTCAGGTGACATCTGTACCGACGCGTTTGTATATTACAATGGATATCTGCTTTCGATAAACAGTAGAATACCAGAGGCGGTGAGGGAGGGGATAATGTGCTTCAATCTGTTCTCTATCTCTCTATGTTCTTATACAAAACTTATATATGTATTAGAACGTAGAGAGATGAAGAAGCAGATTCAAGTGCATCATCCCTCCTACGGGTTAGAACTCTCCATCAAGTACCACCTGATTCTCCCACCTTTCACTGTAAGATAAAGTTCCGGTAAGTATTTGGTTACATTTGATAAACAATTTTAATCATATGGCTTAATTACACAGGTGCCAATTTACCATAAAGTCACTTTGCACATACTTCGCCTTCTCATAAAACATCAACACATTAATTATGAACTTTATGTGGGTTTTGTTCTCTCGTGATTGTATATATTATAAGACTCTGGTATTACCTGGAAATATACACTAGTTATTGACATATTTTTGTCCTCACCATTGGCCGAGGCGTCGAGCGGATCACCCATCTGCCGCGGCTGGGTTCAGGTTCCTCGCTTATTGAACCCTATTACAACCATGTTTGTGAACCACTAAGAATGTATCGTTAATATGGGACATTTCGGGTGATTCTTTGTTCAGTGTATCGTCTTTAAACTCAGTGGCGGCAATTTTTTTTTAAATGCATAATTTTTTGGGGAGTTCAATAAAAACTCCAGGGGGTTGTGGATCGTCCTGTTGTCTATCGTCAATTATATTTCTCCATACATCAGTTTCTTCAAGTTTTTCAGGTGGTGTATAATTAAAATGTACTCAACTTGGCAGTAGTGTATAAAGAAAATCCCTACCATTTTTGTACTTGTCCCAAATAAATTCTTACTTTTACAAACATATTACAAGATATGTGTCTAGTATTTATGTAGGAACCTTGCCTAATAACATGTAATATTATTCAGTTATTTATCCTTCTTTGTTTTAGATATTTTTTCACTCTGTAAAAAAAAACAAATGAACTTCACCCTTCAGTCGTGTGACACAGCATCACTCCATCTCTTGACACTCCCTGCATGGGAATATTTTTAATGTCTAGCTCCCTTTTCATCACTTCCACTACATGACAATCAACGCATGTTACCCATTCACTTTTAGTATCACTCATTCCTCTTTGCCTCACAAACAAATTCAGTATATATATTTTTTTTCATTTAATTAGTTTCCGTTACATTCACTGCTTCATAATAATATTTGACCTCAGACGTCGCCAACACCTCCTGCCATCACCTTGTTTCTCACCTCACGAGTCTCTTCTGGACACACACACACACACACACACACACACACACACACACACACACACACACACACACACACGATAAGAATAAGAGTTAAAGGCTAAGGAAATCTACTAGATTACCCCTCTGCCAATAGTGGACTGAGGGCTATAACAGAGAGTTGTACACAGTCTAATGCCAAACATTATACACTCCGGATATTTACTTAATCTAAAAACTTCTACAGTTTGAAGCGATATATGAAAGTCGTCAAGTGGTTGTGTACATAAGAGTCATGTCCATTTACCATTATGGAATTGTTAGATGAATATTTTAAAGAAAAACAACAAATCATCATTCCAAGTTTAGTTAATATTTCCTATAATTTCTAGACTGGTGTACAATTTGTCTACAGTATTAGTGAGTTGATATATGTACAACTTCATATTAGAACACATAAAAAATACCTAATTATGATTGTGATATGGGGATTAGTAATTAGTTTATGAAAAATGAAATTGTGTCGTGGAAAATAGCCGTTTTACATGATGGTTGCCACCGATCTCTACAGTAGTATAAAGTTAGCATACATTAGCGGGAATGTGGTGAACAACTTATACATTTTAAAACGTCCTCATATTTTCAATACGATAAACTGTCAATCTAGAGTAAGATAAGTATATTTATGGTATCTTCTATAACATTTCAAAAGAGATTTAATTTGTCAAGAAATATGGGATGGATAAAATAAGACCTGAAGGAGTCCTGCCCAAATAAACACACACACACAAGCAAGAAAATCTATTCAACTAGTTATGAACGATATGTGTTTTGCTGGTGGATGAAGCAATCCTTCCACCTCAACTGTTTACGGTTTAATGTGAGTATTAATGCTGCAAAAACTAGAAGCAAACATTTTAAAAACTGTTGGAGACACCAATAGGGCGTAGGAAAAATATAGCATGTATGGTAAAGGCTTCCGACTATCATTGTATTGAACAGGAAGTTGTTACAGAGAACTTTGTGGAAGAGACTTTTATTACAGTTTCATCTGGAAATTGCTGAAATTTATAATCTTGAGCACCAGAGATGTTGTTACGTACAATACCTGTTCGGTCAAAAGAAACTAGAGTCATACAAAAAAGTTATGAAGAGATTCCGAGTGTCCTTACCTGTGCGAATAAAAGCTGAGTCAAGTTTTACAGCTGAGAGGAAATGAGAGGAGTTTGAAACTGAAGTTTCCGCGAAAACAATAAAAACAGAAGCTTCAAGCTGCAGTGTTCCAGCTGTTGGTTGATAACATTACTATCAATACGTTACGAACCAAAGCAAGAAAGGAAACGACAATAGTATAACGAGAATAAAAATCGTAAAGAAAAAGCAACTATATTTAGTGTAATTCTCTTATACCTTCGTCACTTACCGAATATTTAAACTGTAGCGTAGATCATTAAAAACCCGACAATAACTTTATATGACATAAATATTTAAATTGGTGCTCGTAATATTAACCGCAGTGATATTACAATGGTTGAGGTTGGTAGGTTTTTGTTCCAATGGATAATGTTTCATATCTGATTACATTAATAAAACAAAGCGGCAGCCTCGGTACTTAAAACCATGAATTGTGTGTTTTTATCATAATCGACTTCTATTATACTGAGCCCTTAATGTACTTCTTTGTATGAACACTACATTCCAAAGGATTCAAATTCTCATTTTGAATATTTTACCGGCTATTTCTTATGGTCTAGTTCAGAAAATCAAATTGAATTATGTGGAAACTCCGTTATTTTCAGTTGGTGTATTCATTCAGATTGCACAAAAATGAACACCATCTGCAGTGCAAAAAGCTATTAAAAATGGTAAATTTTGTCGCTGACGACAAATGGCAATGGAAAATCAAGACATTTTAAATTTAATTCTTTGTGAATTCTGCAAACCAATACACACACACACACACACACACACACACACACACACACACACACACACACACACACACACACACACACATTAAAAAAACATGACCCTTAAATCCTAACCGGACGATACGAATCAGTTTTAAACATCTCAATTATTGTTATTTTCTGAAGCATTTATATTTATTTTTAGTTCAGTAAGACCCACAAGTTCTTTAGTAATTTTTCTTATGAAGAGTTAGGCAAGGCGAGCCCGGAAATGGTCTACCTCAGTAAAGGATATTACTGGAGTTTAAATGTATGGTGTGTCCACACTTCACAGTCCGCATGCGATAATTACAGTTAAGGAATCGACTGAAATTACATATGATAAAATTAGTATAGGTAAAAGTAATTAAAACTATGGATGTCACGGTGACCTGTGGATCGGTCTACCAGGTCAAGTTGTGGAATCAGGAACAGTATTGGGCTTCAAAATAATCCTTGACAGAATTATTAAGGACAATGGAGGGATCCTACACAGGCCACTGACCTCCTTGGCATGGTCATCTCGAGTGATTGGCCATTAGATAAAGACGGTATATAAAGTAAATATCTTTATACCATTACTCCTACCAAACCTTTAGTGGGGCAAGGACGGTTCCCTCTCATGCTGCTGTGACGGTTAAATCTATTTTCACAGCAACAACTTCTCTGTTATCTGAAATTTTGAGTCCGTGAGCTCACCACTGTACTAGAAGTTACACGGAGGTTCTGAATACTTGGACACATAATGCAGAGTTGAGACAAGGAATCAAGGTGGATTAGATGCCATTAACCTAGGATTGAGTAGTTCCACTGGGTATAGTTATCTGTAGTCCTGGGTCGATCCCCCAAATGATTGCACCCAATTATAGAGTTAAAGGAGTGTGGTAACATTTCCATCCTCCTTGGTAGTTTCTACTTCGGGTTCAATAAGGTTGTTATAGTCGCTACAATATTTTGTCTATTTTTTTAGGATTGCAGTTTTCTCTACTCACAAATAATTAAGTTCATAACACATTAAGTAGTGAAAAGGACATGAATTTTCTCTTTGACACTCTGTTAGCATCCGTTCTAAAAATACAGTATTATGCTTATCAAAGGGAAGACTCTGCTCCGTCTGACCTTTGCTGGAATTATAGAGCTCAGCGCCAGCAAGCAGCATGATGATGTAGGCAGCCTGACCTTGGTTGCAATTAGCAATCTTCTTTAAATAGATCTAATAACTAGATAGATCCCAAAGCATCACCCACGATGCTAGTTGGGAAATAGTGTGAACTAACACAGTTAATAATGTAAAACATAATGTCCCTTAAGATATTATTTTGCAAGTAGTGTGGCAATTGTGATTTAGTTACACACACACACACACACACACACACACACACACACACACACACACACACACACACACACACACACACACACCAGACTCCCCCAGAGGTGTGTGAGTGCAGGCAGACGTTCCTCGTGGTGATGCCTTGTACAGAATCTTCTCAAAGGATTGGCCGGGTTAGACGCACCTGGCTGGCTATTTGAGATTTATTTTACCCTTATGTTACTCCTTTATGTTTATTATTGCTATGGTGTTACCTATGATTTTAGAAAGGTAATGCTGTAAACGGTGAATCTTTTAACCCTTTGTGGGGCAGCAGCGCATGTATGTAGTTTATTCTGGCTCACGTCGACTATTTAATGTATAATGTTGGATTTCTAATGTGTTAACAACATAATTCATGTAATGTTTATAATAAAACAAATTTTTGCTATACCTAATATTAAGTTAAGTCTTGTAATCAGTTTAAGAATATTTCAATCAAATCTTGTGAGAGAAAATGAGGAAAAACATTAATTCATTTACCTTTCACACGAGGAGCTCTTGCATACAGCGTTGTTATAATGAACGCAGTGCAATTTGTAAGGATGTATTTATATCTGTATATCCTGGAAATATTTTATATAGTATCTATTTTTATCTCGTTACTACATAAAGCCTTGCCAACTTTAGTACTGTACCATGCCATTGCCAACTCCTCACATATCCTCGTTGATACACCTACTGCAACACGTCCATTCAACAGCTCGCTTAATACCTTCATTCGAAATGCTTTGGGAATCTAAGAGATATATTAGCAAAATGATTGCATGAACGTTTACCTGAATTCTACGTCAAGAGACTGGGCTTTGAATCTCAAATTGCTTACGCTTTTCGTGTAAATTGAATTTCCAAATATTATGAAGCATTAAAGGGGGTCACTTAGACTCCAGAGGTGTCCTGGAACCCCCGCCGATTGACGTAGGAAAGATTACCTGTTGGAAGTTAGTAATGAGATCTTATTATTTTTCACTATTACGAGACATTGTGAGAGCTCAACCACTTCCGAAAAAAAAAACAGTATCCGTCCACACACTGCACGAAACATTGAGACTACGAGTGTTGGATATTGGGACATGCATTTACTTTGGTATATAATTCAACAAAGTGATGTAATATGTGTGTATCTCGGCTTAATTAATATGATGTTCGGTAACCAGATGCAGTAGGATCAGTGTGCCACAGAGCCACACATACCAACCCTCCCGGGACACAGAGCCACACATACCAACCCTCCCGGGACATCACGAGTTGCATGTACCATTTCGGAAGTCATCGGACCCATCCTGACAGATATTTTTTTGAGATACTGTACATAGCAAAAACACAGAGTTGCAAAAGCTTAGATCCTAAACTAATTCAAACGGCGAATACACAAAGAAAAGCAAATACAGTACATACCAAAAGAACATTACATACTATCCTGAGTGTAAGAGAAAAATCTTTTAGTTGATGCTTTACTTTTCCTGAGTTTCTGAGATATGATGCGTGAACCTTAGCGTAGTATATTTTTATTTTGCTTTCTATTATGTAAATGGTATTCAGAAACGATTCAGTGGAGAAAAATTTATCACCAGCGACCAACAATATATTTTCTTATGATTTCGTCTGGTATACTTAGGGGGATTGAGTACAGTACAGTGCGAGTGAGGTGACTAGTGAGATGAGTTAAAGTAAACTCCTGGTGCCGAACATATACTGTAAACGCTTCGTGAAATATATACCTTCCGTCATCTAAAATAACAACAATAGCCTTGAAAACTAGTAAAATTACATCATCTAAATCGATGTATATTGACAAAGTAAATACAA
This sequence comes from Homarus americanus, assembly GCF_018991925.1. Lineage (NCBI taxonomy): Eukaryota > Metazoa > Arthropoda > Malacostraca > Decapoda > Nephropidae > Homarus > Homarus americanus. The sequence goes on from NW_024748109.1 coordinate 6,577,088, forward strand.
ATTCCCTCGCCATTAATCAAACCGTAAAAACTATATTAATTAAAAGCAATTACCAGATGGTATTGGACTAATCAACAGCCTCGCCAAATATGTGTTGACCACTTCTGGTGATCTGTGTCCACTACACCAATTGTCTGAGGAATTAGGAGGCTCACTCAGTGTGTTCATGAGTGTTCTTGACGCTAGACTAATGTCAACAAGCGTTATCCATGTACTGACCTGATGACCCGCCCCTTGACAACGTCTGTAGCCACACACTCCTACCCGCTCTCATACATATTCACATACAGATGAGCACACACAACAGCACATCCGTTCACATTTGTATGTTAATATATACTTACAAGTAGATACATTTGAATATTCATATCAGTGAAAGTGGGTCCGATAGGCTTGACAGCCCCTTTGGGACAGTGTGGATACAGCACACTGTACACTAAGCCTTCGGTACACAAGGAGGCAGCGTGGCCAGTACTGCTCTCGACCGCCTTCACTCCCCCAAGTTGTAAACTTAGGTACACATTACACCTGGGTGAACTGGGGGTGCCCGGGAATCGAACCACCGACCCCTGAAACAAGAGACGACCGCTGTATCCACTCGACCACCGCGCTTCGTACCTCAGCATTAGCCCCAGCTTATTTCACCTTGAAATTAACCACTCTAGCGCTAATCTAACCTAACATAACCTAATTTAAGGTGTTTAATCACCAAGTGAGATGAGCTGGGAGCTAATTCAGGTTATCCCAAATTTCAAACGGGACATAATTTGCTGAAAATTTGATAAGTTGCCCAATAAATTACATAATGTCGTCAATATGTTAATGTCGATATATAGTTTGTAGGGTGAGACCTGTTGATATGGATAGTGTGTGGATGGAGTTTGCCGGATAACTGAGGGGTCTGAGGAGTGGATGATGGAGGCAGTGTTAGGACGGAAGAAAGGTGTAGACAACGTAAGAGAAAGTCAAAGAGAGTAAAGATTAGAGGTCATGGCGGTCAAAATAAGATGATTAGAGTCAATGAGGAATATAATAACAAATAATGTAATCAAATTGGGGTTCAAGAAGGTATGAGATGTGAGGAGGTTGTTGAGACAAAATAGCTGATATAAGTTTCAAGTCTGAGGAGAATATTAAGACTAGAATGGAAGGGGAAAGGTGAAGATGGTGAGGGCTGAAAACGAGTCAATATGGTAGAGGAAAATTGTAGAAATCTAGATATATAAAGACTGAGTTTTGTTCCTGAGGTAGAAGTAGAGATAATTGATTATAAAAGGTGGATGATAAATTACGGGTGATGTAGTAGGTAATAATGGTGTTGAGATGACGGTCTAGAAGGAGAGTACAGAGGCTGAGGTTTTGGAAGTAAAGGAAGATTTTGGTCGAGGACGAGAGGCAAGCATGTTAGAAAACTCCAATGTTAACCTTTCTTTGTAAAGTTTTGCTGAGGTTCCTTCTTTTACTTTACACAATGTTATAATGAATTTCCTCTCTCAAACATAACAGAGAGAGAAAAAAAAAATCATTCCTTTTCTTAACAACCAACAAGCTTCAAACGAGAAGAGAAAGAATTCAGTCCCTTCATTAATCTCTCCTCAAGTTACAACCCACACAAACATCCCCGAGTCATCAAAAATGTAATTAAAGAGCGGTTAATCCACTTATAAACCAATCTAGCCTAGTAACTGGAACACCATGGATTAAGTAATATAATAGTGTACCCCGACAAAAGCAAAGAAGATTGTGGTGGGCATTTTTAAGCTGAAGAATTAACGACGCACAGTATTAAGGAAGACACAAGAGGGGTGATGTGATGTAGCCATACTAAGAAGTTGGGTTTTGAGGATGTAGTAAAGGAACTCACAATAAAAGAAGCAACAAATGGAAAATGCTAAAGTAGAAAGAACCTACATAGTGTAAAAGGCAAGACTACATGAGAGATTGCAGGTGACAGGTGAGAGAAAGAGGTGAGAGGAGGAGGAGGTGAGTGGAGGTACCTTTGTCTGTACCCATCCCGCCTCGTGATGATCAGTAGAGAAGGCAGCAGGGTGAAAGTGAAAGGTTAAGAGGTGGTGGTGCAAGAGGATGGTGATGAACGTGGTAAAGGTGGTGGTGGTGTAGATGGTGATGAAGAGTTAAAGGTGGTGGTGGTGGTAGTAGTAGTGTAGGTGACGATGGTGGTAGCATACGTGGTGGTGGTGACGATGATGGTGGTAGTGTAGGTTATGTAAGCGAAATACACTCAGTAACCAATGTGTTCTACCAAAGGTGAAACCAGACAACATATCACTTTTACACTACTTGTCTGTTATTTTTGTTGAATTTTGTGTGTACTGCTCTAAACTCTGGCTCAACTATTGGAGGCCAACAAATAAAATGTGTTAAATTCCCCGAGTGTACGGCATGTATATATTTTGTAATTTGGTAAATATTCGAATCTCTTTGAACGCAGCGCCGTTCTAGTTTGGAGAGTCGACCACCAGGTAGTGAAAATAATAATGTGTTATTTTGTTTTAATTTAACTGTTATATGTGTGTGTCTGAATGGAGTTTACTGGCGTGTCTCTGTCATGTGTATAAAGGTACTGAATGTCTATGTACTTGGTTTATATATCAGATATATGTATTCTATGTGAATTATGTGTAAGTTTCATATGAGCGTGTGGAGATAAGTTATACAGCATGATTAAGACACGTACTATTTCAACTGTATATATGATTGGGAACTGGGACATACATGTAAACATCACTCATAAATGTACACATATTCCAGTACACACACAAACACCAACAGAACACTGACATATTAAGGCTGGATCTTATAATCCGCTTACCTGATGTTAATGAATTGCTAATTGCAAAGCTGTGAGCATATCTGGATCATGTGTTGGAGGATCGATAATGTAGTTTATCGTAACTAAATGAAAATAAGTCGATAGCAGACAAAATATCCTGGATTCATGATTACATTTGACCGTAACAAAATAATCAACCAAATTATCAAATATATCTTTTGGGAGGTATATGAGGGTCACTTAGGCCAAATATAATAAAAAAACGATGAAATTTAATGAAAATACAAGAAAAAATAGGAAAAAAGGAGCCTATGTGATACTAAGGCCTTAGCTCTTTGTTGTATGAAGTAAGGCCAAGTAGATGGTTCATCACGGCCGTCATCGTAAAGCATGAGATATAACACGTCTCAGTGTGTTTGGAAGATAACAAAACATAAACTATAACTGTCTCTCCGCTGTTACGGGATATACTGGGGAATATTATGAGGGAAAATATAAATTTATTGAGCGACTACGAGCACGTGTGTAGTATTTAGGCCTATGATTATGATTAAGCCTATGCCGAGGTTGAGGGAAAAATCTCGAGTTTTGTGTAACGAGTGATAATGTATATTAAGCTAATAGAATAATAATGACAGTGAATAATGTTTAATGAGGAAAATAATGTATAATTCTGGATGGCTCACTCCTCACTCGTCTATTAGTGCCCTCCTCAGCTGAGATGATTTCACATTAGGAAGCGTTAAGGGAGAAGGCAAGTATCTTTGGCTAAGTCAACACTTGTCTGATGCCCTCTGACACCGAATCCGCCGAACCCGCCAGAGTGCCCACGTCACCCAAGATCCAAATGTTGACCTCCTTACGAATTTGGAGTCACAATCCATAATCAATTAATCTCTAGTACGGACTCAGGTCGAGGCTCACCCGTACTGATTACCTATTCGTGTGTGGTGAAGACAGGGTGAATGTGAATTTTGATGATCCATGGATGATGTCGTTTAGTGATGACGCGAATCAATTACGAGACGAGACCTTATTCAAGAGCCTATAAGCAGTTCCGCTGACGTAGCCAAATCGATCAAAGGCAACGTGCTACTGATTCTCTCATAGTCTATTGGTCAAGATTCATTTCACTGTGTATTTGATGTTGACTTTTCTTGCTGTGTATGTCGTATAAATTGTATACATTTCGCGTGTAGAGAAAACTTGTAAATCTCTCTGGGGCAGCTGAGAATAATATCATTTTCCAGTTAGCATGATGTGTTGACTGATTACTAATTCAAGTTAAGAAAATCGTCCAGGTTGCAAATAAGTGCTTAACTTTGGAGTCTGCTGGGAAAGTTATACATTAAGAGAGTTTTTTTTTTAGATTTTCGTTCCCTTCTGAGTTTATTGGGTAAGCTGTTTAAGTTCTGGCAAACTCCTTGAAATTATGAGGGGTTTCATAAAGGCGAATGCATATAATCTGAGAGCAAACTAACTCTCACAGAATATGAAATTTGTTTACTGTGTCTAGTACAAGTTGGGCACCACATCTAGTACAAGTTGGGCACCACATCTAGTACAAGTTGGGCACCACATCTAGTACAAGTTGGGCACCACATCTAGTACAAGTTGGGCACCACATCTTTCACAATGACTTGCCCTAGCCACCATAACTAATGTATTGGCAGTGATCATATTTCTTGAGTTTTCAATAAAGTTGAAGACAAATTTCATTGTAATGATTCCGACAAATGATGTACAAAATATAACTTTAAGGTATATTCAGATAAATTATTTATAAAATCATGGTTGTATTGCCGGAACTGAAAATATTTAAACAATATAAATACTTTAGTTTCAACATCTGTTAATTCATTGAGAGTTTTGTAGTCAATATTTGAAAATTAATTTATAAAATCATAAAAATAATAGTAAAAAAAGTAGTGACAATCAGGTGTTAAGCTTCTCTATCATACCAGGTGATAATGAAGTTAAATTAATGAATTCAAACACGTAAGACTTAATCCTCTACTATGACACTTACATCATGGTGGGTCTGATATAAATAACATATATTGCAACCAGACAAACGAAAACACCCAATGACATACTGGTAACTACATGAGGACAGTGTTGGTATGTCGACCTGCGCACTAAACTCCAATTACCGTCTTGTGTCGGCGAATTTCCATCACGCTATTTGATTATAAATTTTCCTGGGTCCACCTTTCTTTGCTGGGAGTAAAGACAGTCGTTAAGTTGTATCATATAATAATTAATAATAACAGCTAAAATAGTGACCTTTACCACTAATGGTGTCTGTATGTTACGTCGTTCAGCAGGAGAGGTACAATAATTCTTCAAAACAAATGTAGATTATTTTTTATTAAACCCCTTTGAGGTGTGTTTGTAATATATCGTCATGCGAAATTTGATTAAACACCACTGCTATTTATTTAAATTATCTGTCAAACGAACGAAGTTAGACACGTTCACACACAGGTACAGTATATACAGGTACAGTTTATTTCAGAAATACGTTTCATAATTAATTCTGGGGATGTATTCTTGAGACATACATAAGGATAAATGACTCCATAGTGTCAGTACTTCACAGTTTCAGAGCTACAACACAGAATTGGGAGGACTGCAACAAGTCTATGGACATACAACATAAAATATCAAGACCTATTTAAAGTAAGTTGAGTTGAAGTGGAAAGGAAAGAAGTGGTGGTAGTTCTTTGAGATTTTTAACTGTGTCATATGTTTTCACAAGAGCTTTTACATCCTAGTACATGAAATCATTGATACATACCTCTTTCTGTATCATTAACCTTTTAAGCAATAGCCGTGTACTAAGGTATTTTGTTCTAGGTAACGTCAGACGATTTTATTCAGCTGAGAAATAACCCTGCCACTCAATGGGATGATTTAAGCCAAGTTTTTTTTTGGTGTCTCAATCATTCCTCTTTATGTTCCAACAGTTTCGATTTCACGCTCCGAGCGGCAGTCGAAATGAAACAAAACTGTTGATTGGCCGAGAGGTGGTAAAGTGAAACAATCTCAATAAGCGACAGAAAGCATCAAATGTTTCCCTCCAAAGAAAGTCAACCAACATCAACGATAAACAAGTATTCAGCACACCACTACTGAAGTTCTGTAATACTCTAACCCTTGTCTCAACAAACGAACACTAATTCAATGCCCCAGGTAGAAAATTAAGTCTCTAAGTAAGATATTAACAAAGTTTTATTCGGGACAAACTCGTCGGGTTTTTTTAAGAACGGGACTCGAATACATGTTGGCAACGGACGAGGCGTTACTGAAATAGCTCACGTAAGAACGACTGAGCCGGAGCAAAGTAGATAAAAACTTGCTCCTGGGAACGGTGCTAAGACTTGAATCATTAAATAGTTAGAACAATTTGGTGAAAGATGTTTACATGAAATAACTAATCCCAAGCTGTTACCCTCACTTCCCATTATCCTTGCCAAAACCTCAGGCTGTTATTGCTGTTTATATCATCATCATCATCATCATCATCATCATCATCATCATCATCATCTTTATCGAACTAACATGAGAGAGGGGGATCTTAATAATGAAATTTTCAGAGAAGTCCAATGTTTTTTTCCCAATAGTTGCCTCATCTGCTTTAAACATATTATTAAAAGCTTCTTAATGTGGTATATAATCTTTAATCTAAAATACTGTTAATACTCTCAAGTAAACAGGATAAGACAGGGACTTATTAATGAAATAATGAGATTGTAACACACACACATGAACTGGCTTTCCTACTATTTTTTAACTGAATTCTAGACTTTTTATAACACCTATGTGCTTACCATCGCTCCTAAGGGTGACTGTTATTACTGCATGAGATAGATCACCAAAATAAGGCCTAAACACCTAACAGCCGAAACGTCAAACTGCCTTTGTCTCGATCTCTCCAATACCTATTCTTGTGGGCTTATCATTGGAGGCCCTCATTGTTGTGAAATTAAACTATAACAAACCAGCAAAAAAACAACCAATATTTACTGCATTATATGTTAAACCGAGAAGTATTTATACAACACACGAATTGAATGCGTCATGAGCACATGGTTTAAGAAGATAACAGTTCATACTTTGTCTCATGAGCACATGTTGCCAGATCACATGTGAGGTATCTTATCAATATTTTCAAGTTATTGTATATATTTTGTTCTTTAAATAAGCATTAAAAAAAATAATTGTGTCCAAAAAGTGTAGTTTCGGGGTAAAACTGAAGTGAAAGGAAAATATGTATGTTGAGTCGAAAAATTTAATCGGCCACCGTCAATTTTCCCCCGATTCTCGCTGCCTATTGCCTATGGCTAATTACTTATTCCAAGAGCAGTTGACTAAAAAACAATATAAAAATATAAGAAAAATATCATTAGAATTCAAAACATAAATAATTCATCTTAAAGCTGATTTGTCAACGTACAAGCTGGTGGCTGTGTTGACACTGGTGACAGAGCGCCATAGGTGAGACTACCGTACTCTCTTCTCGGCAATAAAACAAATAAACAAGAAAACACAATAATCGAAATAGTTCCATGGGAAAATGTAATAAAAACATGTATTCTAATCATCTCAATAAACATTTATGATATACTTATGGTCGCTGTCTTCATCGCTGGAGATAAATACCGTATACCTCAAAATTCGCTAAGTTGTTATCCCAGAACGTGATTTCTTTTCATGATTTTCCACGTCTAAAACAGGCGAAAGTAAAATAGATGGATACAGGTCTGCGTTTGGTAAACAGTAATTGAAAAAAGTTTATAAAGGGGGAGTCAGCTCAGTTTACACATGACATATATCTCTATGGGACGATCAAGAAGAAAGGTTAAAAATAATGGCGACTGCGGCAGTAAGGAGGTGTTGAAAGAGACAATTAAGGGAATACAAATAGGTTGAAGAGGGAAACAGCGAGACATGAAGACTATTATAAAAGAAGACGAAAGGAATAGATGTCTTTAGGAAAATATAATTACTGCTTAAGTGAATGAAAATAGAGAGAAAGAAAATATTGGTATGAGATGAAATAATTTGAAAGGAGTCTCTGTTAGGGAGGTATAATAGGGAATGATTGAGCTTATACATCACATGACCAAGAAATATAGACGTTGCATGTAAGAATTTGAGACATATTTGAGAGCAATGTGGTATATAAGAAGATAAGACTATGAAAAATAGGTATAAGAAAGACATCAGGGGCAAGATATGACAAAGATTGGTTATGGGGTAAGGATTTATTTAGAGAAAGTGACAGGATTAAGAGGTGGGTAGTAGGTGTGAAAGGCCGAGGAGGTGGATGGATACAAGTAATGTGTGGGTTGTGGACATCTAAGCAGCAACCGTGTGCAGTGTGTCATTGATCAAAGAGCTTTGGGTCAGGTGGTTTGAATATGTCTACACAGCTGATGAAAAATACTAAGGTGACGTGACAGGGATTAACTAGATAATTATTTTTTTGTTTACACCCATATATTAATTACTCATGTATCTGTCCAACGTACATTTGAAACTTCCGAAGGTGTTACGTAATTTCTTCCACTTATGCACAACTCTATTTTCAAACTAATATTTACCCATGGCATTCCTACATCGAATTTTGTTTAACTTAATGCCACTGTAATATTCCCTCGCTTACTACGCTAACCCTTATGGAAACTGTACAACTCGTCTCGTTATATCTTCGCCCAGTGCTCTACGTCTCATTAGAAAATGTACACTCGGTTCTCTTAACCAAATGGTAAAATAAAAAAAAAAGAGCGTCTAATCTTCTGGTGATCCAAAATACTATAATTATATGAATCGAGATTGTTTAATTATGATATAAATAGTTAAATGAATTAATTGGAACACAGCAAACACACGCTCTCTTGTTCTTGGAGATCTTGAATATGCATTTCAGAGAATATTCGGCAGCCGCTGGAATTACACCACAGACGGAAGCATACTGAAGCCTGTATAGTGCGAGTCGGAGAGAGGGTAGTGTACCTCACCACCACTGATACCCAATCCCTTCTCCGCCCGCCTACACCAAAAATCAGAATACGTTTTTTTTTATTAATTTGGACCCGATTGATTGTTATTATAATATTATATTTCAAGACAATAGAAGTTGTAACTCATTTCATAAAAATAAGAACCTTATTTACCATGATTTCAGAAATACCTGTATTATATCGATGAATCACTTAATTGCATGAACACAACATCACAATAAATATCACATTTAATGGTAATGTCAGTTTAGACGAGTCATCTTCCCAGATAATCATAGTCTTATTGTTAAAGAAGGTGTCCTGCCGGATACTAGTACACCCTCGAGTACATGACCTCTTCGTCTAAGGTTCATACTTCGTGCTGTATATGTAAAACCTTTGTTAATTAGAATACCACCTTAATGTCCATTATGCGGCGTCTCAGCCACACCCTCAGTTATTGTCCCGGGAGCATCAAGGAGAACAACACTGGCTGTGGTGATGACAATGCGTCAGCTTCTAGAACCACAGAGCCTGAGTCAGCCACACTTGATGAGCCCAGGAGGAGAAGCTGACAGAGACAACCATGGAATGTTTGCGTTTAATCTAGACTGCTGCCACTGATGATAATGAAGTGGTAAAGACAGGACCGTCAGGTATACAGCAATGTCTGTGACAGTCTGCCAGCTCGTTTAAAGTGGGAATATCAGGTGGGAACTAAGCAAGTGTAGAGCATCAGAGGAACACAGGAGTGATGACAGAAGTGATCGTCTGTCGTCTTTCAGAATGGATTTCTTTAACATTTGTTTCGTTATATTGAATCGTATTTTTCTTTTACAAGTGTTTACTAATACACTGACGCTGTAGCCTGCCAGGTGCACAGTTATTTGTGGGGTTTTCATTTGTTCTCTGACTCACGCTCAGTTTAATTTTGACATGAACAAAAAATGAGTAATGGATTGTCACAATTATTTTAGGAATTAATATTACATGTTAACCTGTTTACTCTAGTGAGTCTCAGTTGTTAATTAATTAAGCTAAATTAAGTGAAAATATCGCATGCTGTTCATGGAGTAAATATATAGCATAAGTCAGTCTAAACCACAACATATGTACTAATTATTTTTGTAACCGACTCATTCTATATTATATACCACATATTATTAGCTAAACTTATTGTTAAAGCAAATTTATCATTTACCTATGAATATGGTAAAAGTTAATATGAATACGTAGCAATTGATAATTCAGTGTTTTCATGTTCATTTCGCAATGGTTTTCGTAAGGCGCTTATACTAATGAACTCAGTGCTGCAATTAATCGTATTTGTCATGTCGAATCTGTTATTTATTTCTCAGTGTAATGATTCTGTTCTTTATTCAACCAGTATCATGTCCATTTCTGCTGATGTTTGTGCTTGAAAAGGTTATTTAAAACTGGTAATATATTTCTCACACTAAAATCAATAATGCTGTCCCCCATCATAATTCTTACGATCACATTTTCTATTCCAATTTCCCTTTAAACAAATCTATTTAAATCACCAATGATTTTGATTTTCCTACAATCACTGTTAACTGAGGTGCATAAACCTTGACTACACAGAGTTTAAGAGTAATAGCTATAATCCTCTTACTGTGATAAACTATATTTTCAACCTTATTTGTAAGTTCAGGTCCCAGAATAAAACTCAGCACATGGTGTATATCGTCTTATATTCTGTTTGTCTCGTTCTGTTGTCATCATCATAGTTACCACCTCTATCCTTCCTTAAATCAGCCACATTTAAAGCTAAAAGTCCTTAGAGTTTTCCTTGAGCCTAATTGTGTTTCTTTCGAGTCATTGGTGTGGGTTATCTCTCCATCCCGTGGCTGACTGTGAGTTACTCTTGCATATAATGTCTTAACTGGTTTACTAAACTCAGCCACTGACTTGCTAGATCTGCTGTGGCTCTATACCATCGTTTTTGTTCTTTCCTTGTATCTGTATGTCTAGATTTCAACTCCCGGTCTAATTTTTTAGTTTTATATTGAAACTTGATTTAAAAGTCATAAGTCAAAATTAAAGATGGCAGGGGATTTTTGTTTTGTTTTTATTATGCTAATTGATAATAGTTAAAGTGACTGATTAAATAGTACCCAATTCCAACAAGTCCCAACGTTACATAACTCAACAGATCCTTACCATCAGAGTACATATGAACCTTCCACCAATCATAACATGCTCTCGCTCTTGTGTCCTCAGCCTTATTGGTTAAATTAAGTTTTATAAATCTGGGAGCCAATTCAACCTTATAGGAAGCGTGTCTAGTTACTGAGTCTTTGGTTTGGGCTAACATCCCTGTAGGAAGGTGTATAATTCCTCACTTTGAATTTTAGCGAATTTGAAGATCTAAGAAGAGTTCGCGGTATGATGTAGGAAAACAGATCACCATACGTTATGGCTAACTCATCACTTCAATCAATATTTCCTGCCTGATTCGAATCGTCAATGGTACAGTGAAAATACCGTGGAGTTGCCAATAAGAGATTATGGGAAGATACTTATTATACAAATAAATATCTTATCACCTGTCCTAGTACTGTATTTAGTTATCATTTAGTGTGTTATACTGATCATGGTTAACCCAGAGTGAATGAAAATAGAGGAAATATCAATATCAAATTACCACAAAGCGTATTATATTTAGCAACATTTGCTCGTAGAAATGAAGCTATTTTGTTTTCTTTTACAACACAAAGCTTGTTTTCGGCGAAGTTGTTGCTTAGTTTCGGTATACAGATCTCTCATTACAAGTTTATCAAGACATCTACATTTAGTATAAGCGATGTTTTTGAAGACCTAGGACATCAGATATAAATTACTCAGTTTCATTTGTTGTCGTGTTCACTTTCAGTTCGATGTGACAGTTCCATTAAAGCGTGATAACAGCAGCTCCTGACAAGTCGGGGAGGAAAACTTAGCGACAACTCCTCACCGGCCAACCTCGCTGCTTCTGACACAACAAAGCCCACTATTATTACTTTACCAAGATGTACAACGTTACCAGATATTCCTAGTTGTGTGTGTGTGTGTGTGTGTGTGTGTGTGTGTGTGTGTGTGTGTGTGTGTGCGCGCCTTCAGGACACCCACATCTGACCCACAATTAACTAACATCAGTAGCTCTCCCTCAGTTCACCCATAGTCAGCGGTTTCTCCATCATTTCATCCACAGTTTCTAATATCAATAGTTTCTCCTCAGTTCACCCAAAGTTGTTAATATCAGCAGTTTCCCCCCCTCCTCACTCACCCATAATTGCCAGCGTCAGCAGCTTACCACGCCCTCACTGACAGATGCTCGTAACAGCAGCTACCTCAACATTCTCTAGTACATTCTGATCACTACGTTTCTATTGAAGTATATTGATGGATTTTAAAATATGATTATAAGAAAAATAGAACTAGAATGCATACTATGTTGCCTTCTCTCTGGCTTTATTATCAACTCTTCTACTCAGTCAAGTAATTCGTCCACCATTCTTCCATTCGCTGCCACAATCAATCCTTAAACATTGAAATAATTTACTTTTCTATTTCTTCTTCTTGAAAATTTACATCTCCTTGTCTCTTTTCTGTAACTATTTCTCATGGTTTTCTGTTCATGTTATTATTAGAGTAATTATCATGGTCCAGAAATATAATCTGAGAGTTTAGCTTCATAGGTCGTATGCTTTTCACTGATAAATGATGCAATTTAGTAAATTAAAATTTTCCACGTAGACCGCTTTTGTAACATGCAAATGTTTTATTCGTAAACAAACGGTTAAATTGGTCAAGTAATCAGATATACAAAACAATTAGTATTATCAATTTATGTTGTATAATGACGGAAACTGGCCAATACAATTTGGTTTTATCATATTGGCCATGCACATGTGCCTGGTTTTATTATTTACATGTTATTCTCGTAAAGCTGTTATTGGTGTTGTTTGTCAAATTATTGAGCCAGCCGCCAGCTTTTGGGTGCAAAGTATATTTATTATAGGTCGCTAGGGCGCTGTGATCAATTATTGGGATTTTCTTATGAGGCGACATCAAGGAACAAGTTCTTGTAGACCTTTCAGTCGCCGGCCTGTATAATAACTTTATGATAACTTGAGATTTTTTTTGTCACAGATAATTTGCTATTAGAGATAAAGTGTTGTGCCATTTTACATACAGCGTGCTTGGACTTGTCCCCAAAGATTCTGTTTTCTCACAGTCTAGGTGTATGTGTGTCTGGCCATAAACACATACATATACAGTGGTTGTGTAATATCCTAACCTTAGTCTAGACTCTAGGCCCTAGTGGTTATATCTTGTAAGCTATCGTTACTTGCTCCATATACATGTTTCACTTGACAACTTACGCCTTGATATAAATTACATGCCTATCTAATTTAAATTATATCAATACATTGCTATCAATTTACCTGTATGCTCTATAATTCACCTATATGCTCTATAATTCACCTGTATGCTCTCTAATTCGTCCCTAATGCTGCCAAGTATCCAATTACTGATGGGACGTGTAAATGCCTGTCTGAAACGGCTTAATCCTTGCCACCTCCGATATCAAAGCAACGGCGGTAATTGATGGCTGGTCTGTCAATATTGTCGAGAAATCACTTGGAACTGGAGAGATCACTATTACTTCTCAGTGTTAATCTGATGACCTTAGTACAAATGCAAACTTATACAATTTTATTCTGTTGCTAAAAATTCATATGTTTGTAACCTATGGGGGCCCCGTGTTGCTGGGGGTCACACCGCGAAATAAGGAGAGCCTTCACAATAGCTTATGTGGCTAGTAGTGTCAAGAGATGCAGGTCGCCGTGGCGGTGTGGGTTAGGGGGAGAGGATGGGTGAAGGAGAGTGGGGTGATGAGAAGGGTAATCCTCCCCTCTCTCACCCTGACGGATGGTACCATTCACCGCCTTCCAGAATGGGTGGGGAAGGGGTAGGGGAATGGAAGAGGAATCCACACCCTTCTTAGTCGGTGGTTCTTGTGTGTGTGTGTGTGTGTGTGTGTGTGTGTGTGTGTTTTGGGGTTTGGTTCTTGTAAAATGTCTCTCTCCATTAATTGTCCAGTATTAGGATCTATCGTAATCTTGTTGTGTTTCACCAGTTGCCGCTGAGAGAAATAACACAATGCAACTTAAAATAGTCCAGTCGAAACACATCCCCAGTCATAAGACCAGCGTGTATACCATCATGCTTTAAGATAGAATACCGCTTCGTTATATTTTATTCAAGAATTTAATCATACGCAAGAGGTGATCAACTACAGACTTATACCCGTAATTTTAATCAAGAATAAGAATTCAAGTGTTTAAGATCACTTGGCACTGTTACACATAAATTTTATTAGTTGTATCATTAGGTTGGGATCCATTTGGTTATGCAACTCTCTTAAGCTACAGTCCATTTCCTCCGAGGTTCATTATTCTGAACCTGTCTCTCTGTCTTAGGAGTACATCTTAACTCACATTTTTTCTTTATAATTTAGTCAAGATTATGTTGATAGTGTGGCATGATAGCATTAATCTGTTTGTATCTAAATGTCGCCATACACCAGTTTTCTATCAACAAGAGTGTCACCAACCACAGGATCAATGGTTAAATGTTTCTTTCCCCCATGAGCGCGTGGCCACTCCAAAAAAACAGGAAGGGATGGTGAAACATTTACAATTCAACAGGCAACCCGTAGGGGCTGTTTTTCCCTCCGTCACTCACTTTGTTCAGCGCAAAAAAATGACCACCTATTTGTTTCTGCACACACACACACACACACACACACACACACACGTTTTTGTTCTTATTGGCTCATGATCTTTTATGGAGTTCCAAAAAAAGAGAAATGCCTAGAAGTTAATCGCTAATCGACAAAATTCCATTGGCTTCACCATGGCTCTCGTACTCACAACACTAGGTAATGTAAGGCTGGTGTAATGGTGATTTTGATTGGTGGATCTATTTTCGGCTGTATCACTGTCAGGATAAATATTATGCAATCCAAAGGTACCATTTATACAATAAGAAACTACTCAGGGTTATTTAAGATCATGACAAGTTTCCAAATGTTCGTATATTTGCTTAAATAATTTGATGTGAGAATCTCGTGGTAGCTCTAGTTGTAGTAGAGTTGCCAATTCTTTAATATAATCTCTTCAGTATTTAAGCAAACATACGAACATTTGGAAACTTGTCATGATCTTAAATAACTTCACCAAATATTGTCAGGTAATGATTTCTCGCATATGCAGCAAGACAGTGTGGTGTGTAAAGTACAGTATGGGCTCAGTTCAACAGTGAGATAGACCAACAGGAAACGCGTGTGTCCAGACTGTTATATACACAAGTCATCAGCTCACCCGACAATAAAGCCCAGTTGTGATATAACCATCCAGGAGTCGGCCAATAACACAGTGTTGACCTGCTATATGTTCTTGTTCCTGGAAATCTCGTGACGAAGGATGTAGCCAGCGTTACTAATTGTCCTTGCCAGGTGTTGCCGTGCACAGGTTTATGTGTGGAAATGCGAGGCTTGTCACGTACTGTATATGTCAGCCTCGTCTCAACCGAATCATTGATACTATCCTGACCGTGAAATGTTTAATATCTGCCATATCGTTCGTCAACTTCTTGTATCTTCTATTTAAACAAATTCAGAGAGACTAGCCTTTTCTCTTCATGATCCACGGTGGGAGAACAGGCACTGATCCCCTGATTCTTAGCGGTCAGTAAAAGTGGGTTACCCAATCCTCATGGCTGGAAGGTAGTTTCTCCATCATCGACAAGCACATCTTATAGCATGATCGTTATATATAGTTTACATGTACAAAGGCTAATGTGCAAAGGAGGGACCACAATTCCATTTTTTTTCTTTCTGTCCAAGGATAGATTTGATGTATCACAATGTAGTCATAACATAATAAGTTCTGAACTATAACATGCAAGTTGATACATCCAAGAATATCCAGGAAAAGTTTACATGAAAATAAACAATATTACAATAGGCTGAAAATGGTCCAATAATTAAAAGGATTGTGTAAACACGAGTAAAGTTTATTTGGAGTACATCCGTGTACGTGTAACCTGACATATGCAATAACATGCAAATGGTATTGATATTCTCTAGCAAACAATATAAAATGCACAGAAAAAGAAAAATTTAGGTCAGTACACATATACAGTTGCTCTCATCCCCATATCACTCAAATAATACAAATGGTTATTATATGTTTGTTTCATATAGTAACTGGTCGATGTTTTGCCGAGTCTTTACTGGGTCTCACAGCGGTCACATGTGATTTTTTTTTTTTTAGATCTTTTTGATTTTTTAAGTTTTCCCGTCAATGATATTTATAAAAATGGTTAAGTAATTCCCCACCTCCCCGGATGGATGAGGGAGGGGTGGCGGGATGTAGGGTGTGGGAGGGGTGGGAGGTGGTTCTTGATAGTGATAGATGGTTGGTATCAGTCAAAACTTTCTCTCTCTCTCTCTCCATCATTCGTTTTCACTTCTCTAACTAAATTATCCATTGTGATAATACACATCCTTGGTATAATTCTTCTTCCAGTGAGAGGTATATTTTCCATCATCCCGACATTGTTTAACACGTGTTTCATTTTTTTTTTTTTTAATATTTGGACAGGATAAAGAAAGCTTCCATTTATTGCATACGTTTTTAATACTTCCTTTCATTCCTATTCCATCAATTTTTAACATGTTTTTTCCAAGTTCATATATAAAACAAATATAATATTCCATTCTCCAGATATTTTTCATTGCAAAATTGATCCACACATTTTCTTCCTCTGCTGAACCCACACGATTATTTACCGATCACATTCTCTGTATGGACAACATTTCTCCCAATGCTGTTTGTAAAATGCATCTATTATATATACGTTAACTTTTATGATATTTTTTTTTATACTCGGTGCTCTGCCAACTGTAAGCTTGTTTACACTGCCTGACCATTTTCTTACTTATTCATTTTCTTTCTTTCATCTTTACACTGTTTCCATTTCTCTCCATCAAAAACAGGATACCATTCCACCTTCCTCTCTTCTCTTTTATCCAATGCTTGTTCCCTCGTAACATTTTCCTTTAATTTGTACAACACAACGCCGATTTCATTTAAAACCGTCATATACATTTAGTTTGAAGACTTTCTCACTCTGATCACCTCCTTCCAATACTTCATGTTGCCCAATAGTGATAAAGAGGTAAATTTTTTAGAATGATTTTCTATGTCTATGTGTTGCCTCGTGGAGCTGAACGGTTGGGGTTTGATTATTGGAAAACCGGTCTGGATAATGACCAATATATTCGTGAATAAGAATTTTTTTTTTTAAGATGTGTCTCATTTTTATCTATATGTGTGATGTCTTGCAACAGCCACACGTGCATTTGTAAACCGAGAGCATTGTAAGCGTTGTGGGTGTAATAGCTCGTATCTTTGAACGAAAAAAATTGTTGCCTTTGGTCCTGCTTCATTGGAAAATAACTGAACGATACTGGAGGGTGAAAATCGTACGTGATCCTGCTTGAACTATTGTGCAGGTCAACACTGTTTGGGCCACAATGTATGATACATTCAGGAACTGTAATGATTTGAAATTTCATGTAGTTTAGTAGTTTACGTTGTGCATTATCAGGAAAATTCCTTGAGAAATCCTGTTATATAGCATTTTCCAGAGGGAGTTTATTCTTTATTTAAGATGAAGTAATGTGGGACATATGTGAAGGTCCACACCAGCTGTTTATCATCCTTCCAGTGTCTATGATGTAATGGTACCTCACTGAGTGGCTGCCTCCCTGCACCTTGAGTCATTTCCTCACGGGATGTCTCAGGTGCGTTTACTCTTAGGTGTTCTGGGACGATCCTCTCAACCACTGGGAGTCCTCTAACTAGTACACGGTCTTTGTGAACCTAAGACGCTCATTGCACTCCCCCAGTATGTGGCTGTCGAACGGCGTTGCGCACCTGAGTAAGTAGTCCATGTCAGTCTGGGCACTGAGAGGCACTTTATTAGGAGATACAGAGCGTCGGGCTAATCCAGGTGACTTAGTATATGTTTAATCGTTTTTTGAAGTCGTCCAGCTTACTGTGGAGGACAATATTTTT
The DNA here is from genome assembly GCF_018991925.1 of Homarus americanus. Lineage (NCBI taxonomy): Eukaryota > Metazoa > Arthropoda > Malacostraca > Decapoda > Nephropidae > Homarus > Homarus americanus. The sequence goes on from NW_024748109.1 coordinate 6,595,045, forward strand.
CTCTCTAATTCGTCACTCGTCTGATATCCTCTGACGTAAAAAAATAAATAAAATAAAATACAAAATCAGACATTGGTTATAATCTGAGGAGCCATATAATTTGTTATTATCCTGAACGAACACATAAGACATGCAGAAGTGTTTGGCCGCAGTTTACAACAATTTATATAAAGAGAATAACATAGAAACCATTTTGGAGAAACTCAATTCGTTTACCTTAGACTTGCTGTGGTATTTAGCATGAGTCCCATTCTACGCCTCACAGTGTATGAAAATTACCTTTCAGCAAACGTAAAGTAAATAACATGATGTAAATGATCTAAAAGTAATATAAACATCTTAATCTAATGAAAATAATTGATCAGTAACGCACCATCTATGATACAAGAAAAAGTAATAACAGTTGTAAATACGGTGTGTGTGTGTGTGTGTGTGTGTGTGTGTGTGTGTGTGCGCGTGTGCGTGTGTGTGTGTGTTAATAAATCGAGAAAAGTGTCCTTCTTACCACGAGACAACCAAAGAAATATCATATGACAGGTAACACTAACACGTCCCTCTCAGGAAGAAAAATTTTTTTTATGTCGACCAAGAGACATGTGTCGGACGCTAATGAGACTAATCGCCTGGGTTTTTAATGAGTTTTGAAAAGAAAAAAAAAACACCCTGGACTTAGCCACATAACACGGCCCCAGCCACCACATTACAGCACCAGCCATCACAAAACTGCACCAGCCACCACATAACACCAGCCACCACATAACATCATCCACCACATAACACCAGCCACCACATAACACCAGCCACCACATAACATCATCCACCACATAACACCAGCCACCACATAACACCAGCCACCACATAACATCATCCACCACATAAAATCATCCACCACATATTTCTCTATATCATTCATGTTTTATTGCATTATAATACCTATATTTAAGTGATTTTAGTATTTTATTCATATTGAGATTCACTTCGTCCAATTTGTAATAATTTTCTATCCCAGATTAAATACCATTATCTATATTGTGGGTTTTTTCATATGATTTTACTATGATATGATTATGGCTGTAGTTATCATTACGGTAATCAATTTTGGGTACACATTTGCATAATACAATCATTTGATAAGTTCCACGTTGTATAGTGATATTGTGGTATGAAATGTTTCTAATGAACGATAAGAGCACTTGTAGTCCATGGTATCCGAGTGTCGAGAAAAATCTATGTTCAATGTATCCAGCCTTTGTTCAATTAACTGTGTCAGCTACCACTAACACACCACTGCCACAACCACCACCATCACTACTAATCATACTATTACCACTAGTACTCTCCTTTTTATTCGCACCACTACAACAATCACTGTTAACACCACTTACAACGGGTACCACTAACACAGTATCCCCCACCACAACTCACCTTCACCGGTACTATTACCCCACCACCACTAACACCTACATCACCACCACCACTGCTGCTACCATTAGCATAACGACCAATGTCACTTCACTTCACCATTAATACCACTCCTAGTATCAACACTATCAGCTTCATACTCCACTCTTGCTCCCAACACCACCACCGTCATTATCAACACCAAAGCCTCGTGGCCTTGACCACCAGGAAGTTGTGATTTATATAACAGAAGTTCCTGGAATTAATCTCGAATGAGTGACATAAGCCTCTTAAGGTCATTATCAGCCAGCGGCTTTGTCAAATGTATTGACATCACCGTAATGAACAGCAGCTCCGACCAAGGTTGAGTTTGGGTGTATTTTCAATATATATATATATATATATATATATATATATATATATATATATATATATATATATATATATATATATATATATATATATATATATATATATATATATATATATATATATATATATATATATATATATATATATATATATATATATATATATATAGATTGAAAGGATTGTATTCGTTGGGAATTTTATGAGAAGATTCCACATTTGGAAGTGGGGATCAGCCCCATAGCAATCATAACATCGGTGCACCTCACATGAGCCTCAAAGAAATATACAAAAAAATCCCTGATGCATCCACTTGTTTACGCTGGGCAATTAAAACAGATCTCTGAAGATTTAAACTCGCACCTACACTGTCAGATTTTACACAAATCACCTCTTTTACGTTGGGATTTTTATAAGGCGAACAATGCAGTCATTTGGTGTGTAAAAATAATGGAGGACGCGATTTAAGTGGCTCCCCGGATTAAAAAGAATACCCCGCAATGCCATCATTGTCGTCAGTAGGTTAGGTTAGGTTAGGTTAGGTTAGGTTTCAATTTGAACATTGAAATAACGGAAGGTAAGTATTATATAAGGATAAGTTAGGATTACATTAGATTACTTTCGATTTTTTTTTTTTGATTTATAAGAAATCGGTAAGAATGGTTAAAGCTCATAGTAATACACAAGTAACAGAACATTAACCATATAAAACGAGGTGGTCATATCATTACCATATTCATGTCTCCTTCGTTAGTTTCAAGGAAGTCTTTAATTACAGTTAGGAAAGAAGGTAAATCATCCATAATTTATTGTTAAACTTAAAAACTCTTTTAAGACTTTAAAATTGTCATAATTAACCAAAGAAACAAATTTACACAAACTTCTCTTATACAAAAGTTTCCTACAACAGCCAATTTACATCATCTAATTTTAATAAACAGAGGTTAATGGGATTAGCGGCCGCTTCTCTGCACATTACATTGTTATCATGAATTGAGACAGAATTTTGTTGGTAATCGTGTATAGAACAAGAGTAAAATCACCAACTCCTTTGTTTACATTCAGCGAGGTAGGTTAGATTCGATTAGTTTGGTTCATTTAATGGACGATAAATTATATAATGTAACAATGTCTGATAATTCGGAAAGCTCCCAGCCTCATCCAATGTCAACAAAGGTCCTTGTCATTTTACGCCAGTTGAATACAATTTTATCCAATTATAGTCTATGGTTGCAACTCCTCTGATTATTACCCTCATTTGTTACACTAAGTTTATGTTTGTCTGTTAAAAACTTACCTAACAACAACCCACAAGTGATAATATTTTGTTACACTTTGCTGTAAAAGACACAAAATGTTGTTTAAAGTTACTCTCTCACCTTGAGTTCGACAACCCATAGATAGTACAGTGAAAATTACTTAACATTATTCATTACAGCTGCCAAGTTGAAACCTCACATGAGTTAACGAAATTTACCAAATGATTATGAATTAGTCATGATCTCACACTTAACCTCACACCAACTTAGAACAAAGTGGCAAAAGGAAACTTAATCCTCACTTATTCTGTCTCATAGTAAAAGTATAAATTATCTTAACATAAATATATTGCTACTGTATTCACTGCCATCTTCCCATATATGCGTCTTGGACTGGTTATGGCTAGTCCTGTAATATTTTTCTTCGTAATTACCCAATACTTCCTAGTCTTCAAGTAGGTAATGTTTGGTTAGGTTAGGTTAAAAATAAACAGACGTAACAACACTCCACACTTACATTCGCACTAAACACAAAATACAATCAATAAGTGAATAATTGTAGAATGTAAAATACCCTCTCATAGGTTCTCATAGATTCCCGTAGTCCCAGGGAGGGGTAATCTCAGCACATCACAAGTCTCCGATTATATTTCCAGCACGACACACACACACTCTCAGCACGCTATACCCGGCCCCACCTTACTGTATTCCTCCGGTGATGGCCTCGTTAGTTCACCCTCTTTTGCAGGAAGGTTCTGGAACTGACATGACTTGAAGGAGAGGCAGGTGTTGATGTTATCCTGGTTTTTATAACAAGGGAGTTTTTTCTTTCAGGTTTTATACAGATTTTGCTATTTTTATCTTAGGAATAAATCTATTTCTTAAGTAGTGAGTAGATTTTAATACTGTATATAGCGAATAGAATTTATTATATCGGGTAAGGGACATATTTTTCACAGATCTTCGTTCTCTAGGCTATAATGAGGCTGGATAACGCGTCAATGTCAGGCTATGGAGGGGTGCCATCACCTTCGCGTCTGAGGTTACCCTGTCTGATTAGTGCACAAGTAACCACCTCTCTGTTGGATTAGAGTGAAGTTGAAAAAAAAGGCAAAATAACACAGAAGGTAATAAATAAACACAAAAGACGAACATATCAAGCAGATGGATTATGTTGGGAACTGAGATAAAGAGTGGAATTCTGGGGAGGTAAATTAGACGTTTGGGTGTCAGAGGGACTCCATTAGTTAGAGTGAAGGAGGTGGGAAGGTGAAAGTGATGTGGGAGAAGATAAATGGTTGGTTGGTGTGATCTGATCTCCAAATAAAGAAGATTTAAGAGAGCCAATGTTTTTTTTTGGGGGGGGGGGGGGTTATTTTAGGTAACAGTACACAGGTGCATAGATATACTTCTGCCAGGTACCTCCAAACCCTTTAATACACGAGTCATTTGTAAACAAGTGATAGTATCGTATATAAACTCACAAGTCCTTTCATGTACAGTATATGGTACAGGGAGAGAAAGAGAGAGAGACAGACTGAGAGAGAGAGAGAGAGAGAGAGAGAGAGAGAGAGGTAAAACCCCTTTAAGCAGAGTAGTGTTGACGATATACGACTTTCCTCTCAGCTCAACACCGAGGCACCGCCACTTACTTTGACTTTATGGAGGAGCATCAGGTCGTAGGAAGATCTCCATTAATTGGTTCTCCTTGTTGGCATAAAAGTAATGCTCTTCCTTGGCTCCTGGCGGCACCTGGGGGATGAAAGAAAATGATGACTGGAGTAGAGGACTAAGTTAAGGCTAAGGTGGAGGAGAGGACTGAAGGAGAGGTGAAGGTTGAAGTCCACATGAGGCAGTGTAAAGGAACCATTGACGTGAAGCCGAGGCGAGAATTCTCACAACAACTCTTAGGATTTCCTTTGATGATCACCTACAAATCTTTTAGAATATACCGATAATAATCACTGATGATATTGTCACTCTTAAGCAAAAGGTGTATTTGGATCTTCTCTTATTAATTCCAGATCACGATTGTCATAAACTTCCCAAAAGACAAAAGGAATCGTGATTTATTGGATGCTGGTAGTCCTGGGTGTATATTTTGCTACTGTTTTACTTCAATTACGATGCGGAGTGACCTAACTTTATGTAATCACGTATTTGAATGCGTTCTGAAAAGGTCGGCCTTGTGATCTGCATCTTTCAGGCAGCTCTTAAAAATACAAATACTCTGTTGTTTATTGAACACAATGAGTTACTTGGAATCTAACCTGGCACACTCATTTCTTTAAATCCTGTTAGTTACGAGCAATCCTGTTAACGCTATGACACACAATACAGTTTTAGTAACAAAAATGTGCATTATAACAAAGCAACTATGCACTCCAATCATTCACAGATAATGACTCGGTACTCCTTTTCTAAACAATTGTTTGGTAAGTCTTCAGCTGTTTTACACCGTCGTCATAAAGAAAGTTTATGATAATCCTCTGCTCACTTCAACTGCTCTTCACTAGGAAGACCTTCCACTACGCTTTAGGAGCTTGAGTCGCGTAGCTATTTTCGATTCCAGGGTTGTGTCTATGTATCGATAGATCCTGGATGACAGTAATTATATTTTATTACATATTATATACGGGAGTATAAATCAATGCAATTATCACAGAAGGATTAACTCTCTTAGTGTTAATCCAGATGTAAATAATGGTAGAGAGATACAAGGGGAGGGGGGGTTAAGGGAGACGAGATATTGCATAGTTCAGTTTCTTACCTCTACAGGCTGTCGTTAAAGTTATGATCATGAAAAAAATATATAGTTTTTTGCATTCATTTATAGCATGTGTGGGTGGTTACCAATAGGCACTGAAGATTTTTTTTTGTGTGTGTGAGAACAATTATTAGTGATTAGTGTTTGAAAGCAAAGAGGTTCAAATATACGTCTGAGTGAGTAATGAAACAACACTGTGCTTATTGACTTAGCCCATGGGTGAAGTAAAATCATTGAAGCACAGAAAGGAAGTTTTGTTCCATGTATTATATGATGGTGAACCTCTGCTATAAAGTGTCAGGCTATAGTAAACTGCTTTAGTGATGTCTGAGAAATTTTACGCAGTCAGAAAACAGTTTTAGTGCTTAAAGGAGATCGGTATATTCACTGTATTCTTAATGTGACGGAAGAAAATATGGAAGTGAAAGTTAGGTGGAGAAGAATATTTGGTTGTCTATTATTCCTGGGATGGCAAAAGTCTGAAACGGAAAATTAGGAAGAAAAGTTGGAGTTAACCCCGTGTGTCTTGGTGAATGTGAAAAGTTTAGCATGAAATTTTCCGGCATCTTGTATTGAAGAAGTTAATTTTTAAGGCATTATTTCCTGGTATGCAGTTCTCAAGTTAATGAACTGAATAACTTGTACGGTGTTACGATAATTCAGAATATAAACTTGAAAAAAATTGCAACAAAGGGAAAAAGCGTTTACAAAGAGACATGAATGGAAGTGTACAAAGATGGTAAATAACATGTTGAGTGAAAGTTGGAAGATAACTTTATGAAGAAAAATGTATTATTGTCTAGTGGAAGGTATAGGGAAGAGAAGCGCACATTAACATCTGTAAACATAACAGAGGTTGCACAGTGGAATATAAAATTTACTTGTTACACTTTATATAACTAATACCCACAAAACATACGATTATAATTATAGAATCCATCCATAGTCAAGGACAGGCGGTATGTGTATGCTAGTCTGTGATATTTTTATTAAATTAGGAGTGTCTGATGTTATTCCAGATTTTGAAATACGAGTTATAATCTCTTATTCAGTATATCTTTTTGGTGTAATCTTTGATCCACGTTAGTTACGCGCATATAAGCACACTGACATCCACATGGTTCATCCCTGTATAAAAAAAATCATTATGTATATTCTTGAAAGTTAAACAGTGCATATTAAAATTTTACTGTAGGTAATTTTTAACTAAGGATAATAATACTTTCCAATGTTTACAAAAAAAGGAAGTATTATAATATATACTAAGTGAAGCTTAGTCAAGAAATTCTGTATTATTATGACTCGATGTTAGAAGCTGATAGGAATCACAAGCGACTACAAACAACTACTGTAAATGTTAATGTTGATGTGAGGTGGATGAACATGATGAACCTAAAAACACGTGTGTAAATTATACATTAAGATTATATTATATTAAAGAATCACACATACACACACACACACACACATACATACACACACATACATACATGCACACACACACATACACACACACACACATACTGTACATACACAAACATACATACACAAACATACATACACACACATACATACACACATACATACACGCATTAACACAGCCACAGACGCTCACAAGCATTTCTACTCCTCCTGAATCCACTGAAAGTTTTCATACTAATCATTCACATATTCTTACCTCTTGCAAGATGTGATATTTCCCCCCGTGTCACCCACACACCTACATGGTCTACCTACCTCAAAAATATTCCCTTCCTACTCTCCATCATCACTCACGCCCCTGCCTCTATACGTCTCTTGTAAATCCTCTAATTCTACTCCATAAAGTTTTTAAATACCTCGAAAACTTTCTTAATAGTTTCTCATCTGTTTTCTCTTTCGTCATTTTCCAACAATTCGCTTTCTTCATTTTTGTCTTTTACTCCTAAGATTAAGCAGACTCTGTTAGGTCTGCTCTCTCTGTCTTATAAATTCCTATGAACTCATGTAAACTTTGGTGCTACGAAACAGGATCCTTAGTTGTAGTCTTAAATTTTCTTCTCCAATAGTTGTTCTCAGAGTTCAGTTCCCCATTAGCCTACCGTATTGTTGTCGTTGAGTTTTCTTTCAGGAACTTCTACTGCCATGTTTACTCTCGCTGTTATTCCTTTTTTTGTGTGTGTGATTTTTATGCGCTACCTCGCCACTCTCTCAGATACTCAGCCAGCCGTGTGCTGCTACCTTCATATTTTCAAATGAGCTTTTCTGTAACAATATTATTCTAGTAGCAGTTCTTTTACCTTTTTTGTGATGTTTCTGATGGTACTCAACATTATGGTGTGTGTGTGTGTGTGTGTGTGTGTGTGTGTGTGTGTGTGTGTGTGTGTGTGTGTGTGTGTGTGTGTGTGTGTGTGTGTGTGTGTGTGTGTGTGTGTGTGTGTGTGTGTGTGTGTGTGTGCACCAGAAATAATCAAAGAAATGATTGAGCTAAGATAGGCACTTGTAAAATAAAACCAATGAGAGAGAGGTTGAGAAAAGATTGGGATCAGTGCGGGTACAAAAAACTTCATATTGAAAAGAAAGTGGAAGAAACGGTAAGATGAGAGGTTAGTAGTGTTTGTTAAGAAGAGCTGGGCGTAGGAGTATCAGATGCAAGAAAGGAGAGACGAAAAACCAGAGGAGAACAGAATGATTTGATGAAAAAATAGCGATTAAATACTAACTTGTGAAAAACTGAGGGGGAGGTTGTTAAAAAATTAGACAAGAGAAGATTATCATAGGACTGTTAAAGATGTAAAGTAGAATAGAGGGATTTAATGACTTGACGATACAGGCTCTGTGTACCAAAAGGAATGATACCAAACGAATGACTAGGACGTGTGTATAATTCTCTGTATTAAAGAATGTTTATAAGAATCAATATAGACTAAGAACAACGAAAAATAAGTCTGTTGAATATACCACAGAAAAATGGAGTATTTACAATTGAGTTTAGTTTGGTTGAACAGTGAAATGATGGCGAAAGTAACAGTGTCGAGACTCACAAACGTCTATTACAGCGTTTTCTGAGGGGAACAGCCCTGAGCAAACAGGTTTACGGGCGCCAGCAGAGCCTAAAATCTTGTATAGTGTTTCACCTTACTAATATTTTTGTTCTTTTCTTTTTAGTAATGTTTAGTAAAATAATACTTTCTGGGGCTGAATGTACCTAATGAACAACGCCAACACATGCTACACATACACACACGCACACTACTCACACACACACATACTACTCACACACATACATACATACTACACACACACATATACTACACACATACACACACATACTACACACACACACACACACTACACACACATGAATTAGACATCCGAGACATCGAACACTCATTATTAATTACCCTGTAACTTTGTCTCATTAAATTGACCTAAAACACGAATAATCAAAATCATTGATGTTTGAAGTTAACGCAAACACAATATAAGACAACACTAATACTACACAGGCTGCGGTATATTCAATGGGAATTTTTCTTCTATCTATAATTCTTGATAGCGTTAGATACACGAGCTGCCATAGACGTTCTCGGAAGGTTACACTGGAACAATAGTGAATGTCAGTCATCTGTCATCTGTAGATTTTAAGAACAATTATAGAGAAAACCTTGCTGAACATTTATAAACACACTGTACTATAACATCGTTCCTTAAAACATCGTATAACAGTCTCTTTCCAACAATGTTCACGGTATCTCACAGGTGACGTACCATTGATATTTTTTTTGGTTCAATTGTACAAGACAGACTTTCATATATTGTACAAGATAATCTTTAACACAGTTTACAATCGCGGACAAAAGTTTACTTCCTGTGGTGAAACTGAGTCACTCTTTAATAGGGTATGAGACACCTTTTTTATACATTAAATTCGACGCTCTTTAATACATTATATTTATGTGTTATCAATGCGAAGTTTTTTTTTGAGAGATGCTGACAGACAGGGATACCGATGTAGAAACATAAAAACTTTATTACAAATTACACAGACAGTCAGACGTAAAAACAGACTAGGAAAATGTGAAAATCTAAGACAGTTGACAGAAAGATAAACAGACAATGACCGAAAAAAAGAATCTAGTAGACAGGCTAGACAGACAGTTGAAAGAAAAGGACAGGGAAAGAAAAGCTGACTGAGCCAACAACATTAAATAATTTATGTGAGATAGAACTCTCTGTTAAAGTGAAGGAGACGCCAGCGAGTGGAGAAGGAAACGCGGCTGAAACACAAAAGAAGATAAAATAATGTAGAATATAAAAGAATAAGTTAGTTATTCACAAACACATTTAATACCGTTAAAATCTGTCACTAGGAAAAGCATAGACAGTTCAAATAATCGCCCCCAGCACATATAAATATATATTCAAGCGGACTTAATATGCATTACATATATCTTGGTAAGGAGAGCAATATCCTTGGGAGAAGCGACGGCCGGCTGAGGTAGCATGCACGGCAGGAAGTGTAGCACTGTTATGACCTCCCGGATTATTGGAATGCATTCCTTTGGTTTTCCGCCCTAGTATAGTACATTACAAGACATGACAGGGTCGTATGATTGTGTAATATATATATTATTCTGACTCAGACACCCTTCATTAATAAAAGCTGAATGGTAACTAAGGTAACGAGGGGAAACGAACAACATTAAAACTAAAGATATTTCTTTACCTGAAAATCTGAGGACAAACTTTACTCCTCAAGACCCTACCTAGAGGAGCACCAGACAGTGAGGTGAGTACTGCAACCCCTGAAGACAACCTGGCCTGCCTCACCAGAGTACATTCATGTAACAACGATGTACGCTCTGCGTGACCAACATGTCAAGTTAGTTTATCCAGAAAAACTTCTCAATGGACCACGATATAGAGTGAAGTCGAAATCTCCTTCTACAGTCTCAGGCTGTCTCCATAGCTAGAGACAGTAATAAGAGGCAGAAAAGATATCATCGACGCCGTCGTCGCCGTTGAATTCTTGAGCATCAAAATGAAAGCTATCGGAAGACCTGGTAACTCACTTCCCTGTGGGAGTTGACCTTAAGTTTGTTCATGAACTCCGAGGAGTGTTTCGGACCCGACTCTTCATGAAAATGGCCAGCCGCTCAACAGAATTATCATCCCTTAGGAAGGAACTGAACCTCGTATCAATTTGGTTGTCTCCGCTGTCTCCCAGCATGCCAAATCACTGGCCGTATCTTAACTCACTGCCAGCGACAGGATCTATACGACTGGTGTTCGGGGCCTCTTGACTCTCATAAGTGTGAGCTATGATTGGCCACGCGCTCTAAGTCAGCCCCTAACACTCCCGACAACAGTGAGTCACCTGATACGACGAAATGGAAGTGTCACCGCTGTGGTAAGCTGGGAGACAAAGGCTGTGCCACACGTCGCTTCGTCTTGCAGCTCCAACTAAGCCTCCGGACTCTCCGTGTACACCTTCGCCACCACCCACTCTCGCCACAGCAGGAAAGAGATTTAAAACGACTAATAGATAATAACAGACTCCGGACACTGGCGGAAGTTGTTGTTGTTATAATGTTATAACTACACTCCAACAACGAAGTTCTTTAGTTGCATAACAAGGTGAGTAACAAGTTATGAGAGATAAAACTGTGTGTAAACAGAAAGCGGAAGCAAAGAGTAGCTCAAGAGGGAAAGGTAGGATCGAGAACGACCGATCGAGATGGAGAAACGGAAACAAACAAGAGTCCCACGAAAACGCACTGAGGAAGTTGTGAGCAAAGAGTGCGAAGACTAGAGCAACATCAATATAAACAACTCTTTTTTTTTTCCTACAAAAAGATCACTTGTCAACAAGAATTCCTTTGCCATCACTTTACCGACTTGGCCACTGCTACTGATTCACTCCTCGGTAAGACCGCTAAGATCCCACCCAACTCATTCAGTCTGCCCTCCAGAACAACCTCCAATAATAATAATATACGACAGACAATGGGCAATGACCTCTCCTTCATTATAATCTAGAACAGCTTATGTTTCTCCCCTGGAATATACACGGCGTCACGTCCCTCAGCTTCCCCCTGGAGACATCAATTATTACTCACCCCTTGCAAACGGCCTCATAATTTACATCTAGGATTGCGGGTGGTAAGCTGATGGCAGTTGTAGGGAGTCACCCAGCCCCTTTACAATCTTCTGAAATAAGTCACTGTTACATTGTATGTCTTTGTGAATGCTTACTGAAGTGAATAAATCGAGAAGACATTTAATTGTGGATTGAGGAGAAATATTCTTCAACGGATGCACTTTCCGACACAGAGTTGCAGCGCACATGTCAGTGAACAGATACAAATAACTATTCCTCGACCTAGGTAATGGTACGGCACAGTCAATAATAATTCATTTGAAAGGTTCTGAAATAATTTGAATGAGTTGTGAAGAACTTAGAGGAATTATCTGACTTGGCTTGCCAACAATCTGGCGGACATGAGATTTGACAAAATTAATTACTTCCTTCTTCATTTCTGGCCAAAAATAATATTGAAGAGGTTTCTTATAGGATTTATGAATTCTCAAATTTCCTGACTACCATGGGCTAACTCCATTACTGACCGGCGAACTGAACAAGGTACAACAAATTGGTGAATTTTTGACCACGAGTCAAAGTCACTAAGTTCAGGAAGGCAAAATACTTTCATTAGGACTCAATCGTGATAATAAAAACAAGGAACGCTAGTACTTGAGAATGTTTCAATGGCTACATGCCTACTCTTGGCTAGAGAAGGATCCTACTCTTGAGCCTTTGTCAAATTATCTTTAGTCATTATTTGTGATAGAAGGTGATCAAGGGGTAAGATTCTGGATATTAACACCGACACGTCTTTATTCTGCTGACGTCGTGTGGCTACAGCAACAGGAAAGATGTGTGGACTTTGTGATCTAACTCTTTCGTAGGACTCGAAGGCAGAGTCAATAACATGTAAATTTGGACATATAAACCTATCTGTTAAATCATCACACTAACTCCCTCAAGAGGAAGAACACTCACCCTGAATCCAACTTCCACCTCTCTTGGTACTAAATCACACTTCAGGAATATTGTGGTTGTGTAGACATGCCCTGAAGTAACACTTTCACGCCTTGTGTATTTCTTCTTAATTCCAGGCAAACAAGATTTATGTAAAACGCTCTGAGCGGCTCTCGTATATCTAAGAATGGTGATGGGATAAGGTTTACTAGAGCAGTAGAGAGAGAAACAGTCCCTCGAAATTCATTCTCGAAAAGGATCATAGTGAGAGTTTATATGCGACAGATTACTCACGGGTTTATAATCAGAAGTATCTACATGTGGCTCTTGTAGACTTTTTGCATCTTGGATTCCAACATTTGTCTATACTATGAACTCTATAGTATGACCAGGTTCCATATAATAAATACAAAAGAGAAAACTTATTGATTTCATTAATTTACCATCACTATAATCAGGGCGTTCACTATAGGAGGACCTTACAGTGTCACCTAATATTATTCTCTTTACTCAACTGTGATTCTTCAAGATAATGCGAACGAGTCGACAATATGTGTTGCTTTAGTCTCGTCAGTTTAACCTATTTCAATATGAGTCAGAATATCAAAAGTTAACTTTCGCTTGACTCCTTCAAGTACAGTTGAATTAATCATTAGTGAAAGTCTCCGTACTGGTAGCTTCCAACCATTTCTTAAACAGTCTGAGTTTCGTTATTACAATTTCTACGAAAGTATTCTGGGGTGATTTAATAAACCATCTGAACTTTTGACGATAACCATCAGGGGTAATGGTATAAGAGTCAAGAATTGACTTCTTTACAAAAATTATAGCCATCGATGCTCTCAAGATGAGATAAAGTTACCGCAGCTTTACCGATCAATTTAGCTTGAAGATGCCAAGACCATTCAGATTGAGGTCCGTTTAAATGGTTTTTTTGTGTTTCAAATGTTCTAAACGAGCCATTAGGGTCACTTTCATTAAATGTTGGCGCTAAGGACATGTTCTTAGCTAAGTTAAATGATTTAGCTTTACTATTACAAACTTCATCACTTGAGATTCTAGCTTCTCGGCTCTGGCTCTTTCAACTGTAGTTCTTTGTCTCCGAGTTGTTTTGTCCTCACATGTTTTTCTTTTTCAAATTGTTGTCTTTCTGCCTCCCAAGAGTCTCCATACTGTGACTTTACACTAGTTAGACCAGCACTGTTTCTGATGGAGTGCCACAGCAACACTCAGAAAATACGTCCTCTACTATGATTCTAGTTAACATCGCAGGGATAAGAAGGTCGGTGTTAGATTTACTGCATATTAAGACTAAGGTTTCCATAACAGTGTTCTTTATTAGTTCTTTATTAACTGTTCTTGGAAAAGTGATATTTGAATATTGAGCCATGAGACGCCAATCATCTTTCTTAATTTGATCTTTTAGTTGCTCATTGGAAGACTTTTCACAAAAATCTCAACAGTGAATGACGCTATCCTACAGTACTGACAGGTTTAAAATATATCGGAGAACAAGAGAAAGTTGCCATTGAAATTTCGGACCTGTACAGTGCTTCACAATTCAGAGGAGATGTAAAGGACTCGACTTTATTATGGCAGGGAATCACGATTAGTGAATCTGCGAATCCTACTCCTAAACAATACACCAATAGTGACTAGTGTCTAACTGTAAATGAATATATACCAGTAAAGTTCTGATAAAGTGAAGTAAAGTCTTGTTATACAGTACTTGTTATACGGGTTACAAGAACAAGACCTCAGCACTTTGTTTACCCCAATCGAGTTGAAACAATCCGGCGGTCTATCAGCAACGAGGAAGGGGGTACAGCTTATACAAGTCGCCGGATGAATTCCTTGATCTGACTTCTATAAACACAACCCTACAGAGATCGCTTTGGTTAACCTAGTGTTTATGAAAACTGATGTCATCGAAACTTTAACTGGTGTAAGATGTTTCGGATTAAATTATGTTAAAGATATATCGGATGGTTCTGCCTCGTGATTGTGTACTGGTGCGGCATTGAGTGACTCTGTAAGTAGAGCCTGATAATTCACTTACTTAGACACGAGAACAGACCCCGAAAAGACGCCGCCTACCAGGGCGTAAAAATAAAAACTGGAGTCCTGACTTATGCAAAACTACTATTTTTATGATAGCAATTTATATACCATGGGAACAGAAATTTTTTAAGTATTTGTATAAAATTCATTCCTCCTAAGATGCTGACTTCAGCTAGGTTTTCGCCAGCTAAACGTCATAAAAACAATATGTATATTGCAGAGCTACAGAGTATTTGAGCTGGTAATAGAGGGGGATGGTCTACAACATCCTCGTATCTCTCTGGTGAGGAGATTGAGCGGGTTATTTGAGGCAATATAGCCATGACAGACGGCCTCTCACACTGCAAGCACCCAGTGACAACAGAGATTCAGATCAAACACGATATTAGTGCGGTCGTGTGACCACCATCAGTCTCATTCTCGGTGACATATGACACCAATTCGCGCTCGGTAAACTATGCCATTAACTGACCTTAGAGGTATCTGTAATACACTTCGGAAGATTGACTTTGTGTAGCTACTGTTTCATAACTCAGCAACAGGATTATTATGTTTACTTTCTAATGACTGTCAAGAATGTTGATAAGCCATTACAAAACTGATTTGCATATGTACTTGCTCCTGTCCTTGTTAGCGTACTACTTCGTGTATATTACAGGACATTACTTTCTATTTTTCAGTTTTAGTTCTCATGACCTACCGCTGTAAACCTAACATTTTTTTTTTTAAATTGTCTAAATTGTATAGATTATGGTCTTCCACTTAAAGATCAATGTGGATTAATCATCGACCAATTACCTTTATACTCTCAGATTAGACTCATTAAATTCTCCCCATGATACCATTAATTTAGGTCACGGTAAATTGAAAGTCAGACTTAGAGGCTTGTGTTATTTCAGCGTCATAACTATTAGCTGAGATTTTAGTTATAAGCTAAACATGTTTCCTGGATGATGCATAATGATGGTAGACACATTCCTTCTCTGGGAGGGGCTTTCCATTCCTCTTTGTTTCCTTTCTTCTTTTAAGACGACTTCCTGAATAGTGACACTTGAAAATCCTGTCGCACTTCTTGGTGAATCATTTGGATTGAAGTACACTCGGTAAATAAATACCGATGGTTGGTAGGCCTGAATATGAGACATTTCGTACTTAATTTGGTAGGCTGAAATTAGCTATTTTATTGACAGTATTGAATTACTTTGTTACAATATGACTGGAGAATGTCAGTATAGATAAGTTAAACTGTAAGTTATATTAAATGTTCCTCACACCGTGGACTACAGTAACCATGGAAGTGGATGAGTTGCCATACAGGAATACATTATATATTTGGCAGAATTAGTGGATAGAGTAAAGGTATAAGATAATTTGGCAACCGAATTTCGAATCTGTATTAGTATTGCTACTTCACTTTGGGCTAATGCCACATTATGTCATTCTTTATTCGTATTGGAAAATATACCAAGCTGTTTCGAAACATCTGAATAGCTCCACAGTTTCGCATGCCGTCATAATGGAACCCGGCCCTACGGCGTTTTACCATACGGTCGATAATTCCGGAAAGTCTAGTACTGGGTTTCGTTTCAGAGTGCCGATCACTTGTTACGAGCTCGTGTGACCGAACCCATACACGCGCAGGGTTACTAATACGAGGAATGCCCCAGGAGCCTTTTTGAAACACTTCGTTTGTAGGATCACCCATTGTCTCCTGTGTTTATAGACAGTATGCTACCGATAACAAGTTGTGTCCATGCATAAAATCAAAATAAGGAACTTAGAATATAAGGACATTGTGTGAAGGAGAGAAGTATGCTAATATAAACAGGGAGATGAAAACATTGCAGGGAGAATATGGGGATTAAATAAAGTAGGACGAACAACTTCAAACAGCATTAAAGGAGAAGCGTGTCCTTGTATATCTTCAGATGGTAAAAGAAAGTCGAGACATACCAATATAAAAGGAGTTGGGTAAAAGTAAGTAGGGATATTGGGTAGTGTCAGAGATATCTATTAACATGGATAATTCTAGTACCATGATCGTAACAATACCGTAGTTCATGCTTAAGAACACTGACAGATGATAGTGAGGGTGAGGTTGTAGAAAAAATATTAAGATTTTAAGAAGAGAAAAAAACATTGTGAATTTTAATGAATACTTGACTAATTTGTGAGGTATTAATACTCAGACAGGGAAAGGTTAAGGAGTGCTGGAAGGAGTAACAAATGGTTTTGGCAGTAAAATTGAAAAACGAGAAAAACCTTACCTAACCCAACCTAATCTAAATTAACTTAACCTAACCTTACCTAACCTAATTTACCTTTAATTTGGCTGTCTTATGATAGTAAACGACGTCATAAATACTCATTTATGCAATAACAATAAGTGTGAAGGCTACCATACTCGAGGAATTATTTACATTAAGTATATATTCACTCTTTTTCACTAAGTTTCCTTATTCTTGAGTAAAACAACTTCTTGACTTTGTTCTTACTTGGACACATTACAAGTTCTGTGTTAACTGATCGAGCGGTAAGTACTTCAACAAGTTCCTAACAAAAAACACAATGTTTACTGCTGTGTTTGATGGTGTTCTGGTCCTTACACGCGCTTAAATGTGTCATCATGGCCCGAGCGGGAAACATAAAGGTTACAATACCAATTTAACTTTCTGCTAAACTTTTGGGAGGTTGCCCGGACCTGGGCTATTGGCAAAAGCTTCAACACACACTTTATCCAGGCAAAGTTTGTATCATCGTCACAAAGTTTAAATCCTGGCGGGTAGGGCGGGTCTCTTGTGTTCATGGCTCCATAACATGGGGCTGGTTTACACCCGCAACTATTTAAAAGTTTGTCTTTTTTTTCATTCGTTCCTAAATACTGTGCAAGTGGTTTCAAACTACTCTGGGATTTTACTTGACACACACACACACACACACACACACACACACACACACACACCATGTATACACGAGTATTACTCTTACGCTTTGTAAGCTATCATATCTTTCTTGTTGTTATCGTCATACGGAAAGCTGACAGTCAGATGATCTGCTTTATGAAATATTTGTTGGTTGTCTTCACCAAGTTTCATAAAAAATCGGGCAGTACAAATAACTTTTAGAATATCTATGCAAAGGAGATAGAAATATCTCTGAAGAAACGGAATATCATAGTCATCCCATAAATTGAACCTGGGAATTTACCACCGAGCGGAACTTGGCTTTGAATACATGCTATTGCCTGTGGTATTTTACGTCATCCATATATTAGGTAGCTCTGAGGATGGTGGCTTCTCCAGCCATTAGAGGCCTGGCTCTTCTCTAGCAACTCAAAACTTCTCTCTTGGCTGATACTTTACAACCTGAGTACACTGTAGCTGAGGACCCCACCCTACTGAGTACATAACGTACTACGTTGTTCATGCAGTAACCTACAAGTAACTCCTTTTAAATGCACAGTACAACATTGGAACGGTGTAACACCATCAGCATCATCGTCGTTTCTTAATCTGAAGATTTATTTTGTTCCTGGCAAAATGAATGGAAAAAAATTCCTTAACACAACACACAGGGAAGAAGTATATGTTTGGAACCATTTTCATTTAATGTTGCTGTTTTTGTCTCGCTGTATCAATTATAAAACTGCATTAAAAGATAATATAGATTTAATTTTCCATTATAACGAAATGAAACACTCATTTCAAAACAGTATGGCGTAGGATAAAGTTAGTCATGAGAGATGGGACTTGTTAACACGGCTCAGCGTACACCACAACAGGCATACGTCCATCAACCCCATTTGCCGACGGGATTGGTTTCATTGCTTTTGGGTTGGAGGCTTTCATACTTTTTTAATAAAAATCTCACTTACCGTTATTTTGAGTGTTGTTATTTTTCATATAGTTTTAACAGTAACACACACACACACACACACACACACACACACACACACACACACACACACACACCGACAAGAGCATACTGTAGAGTAACCATATAAAGTATCATCTAATAGCAGTGCTCCATATTGGTGCTACACAAGCGATGCGATACGGCTACCTCCCCCATTCCTCCCATACACGGCGCGTCATCTATTGGTTAAAAAAAAACTGACTTTTGCTCATGTCTTCATAATTTACAAGTATTCTAATGATATTTGTTCAGGATCTTCGTGACTATGCAGGCAATTGTAGATCGTCTTACTAGGCTTACAGGTATCCATTGTGTCTACATAAGTTACCCATGTCTATATTAACACTTTTTAACCGATTGTTCAGAAATATCAAAGGAGGTTTTTCAGCCTTAATTCACATTCAAAAGTTTGTCTTACAGTTTGTCTTCAAAGTCTTCACCTGGTTCATTATCATCTACATCAATTTAGCCACCAGCCATGATAAAATACTCAGGAAGGCTCAAAGATTTTCTGGAATACGGCTATCGCGGCATTTAATGGAAACCAACATCCCTTTATAGACTGGATGGAGAGATACAGTGTCACCCCGTAAACAAAGTGCAACATGGACTCAAAAAAAGTATGTCCATGAGTAATTATTTCTGATCATCCAACTGTTAACTGGTACAAGTGAAGGAGTCACGTGTAGGTTCGGTCACGCTGCCTCGTTGTATATCGGAGTCTACAGTGTACATATCCGTCCCAAGGCTTGAGCTACCATGAGTCATTAAAAGTTAACCTACAGGGTATTCCGTATATCCAGTTCAATAACTCTTTCAGGCACATTTGATAATAAACTGAAGAAAACAAGAGGTCTACCATAAAATATAAGATGGCAACTCATTCATAACAAGATACTCGGCGAAATCGCGCAAGAGTTTCATTAGTTGACTACAAAAAAAAACTATTTTTTTTTTTAAGGGTTTTAAAATTCGGCTGATATGTGTTATATTACTCTGCTGTAATCATTTAACAAACAAGTAGACACAGTATCTGACGTGGAAATTTTACCAACGAATTAGAATACAGAATCGGGAAAGCAAACGGCCGCAACCGTCGATGTTCACCAGCCTGTCGTTCCATAACCAAACCAGTCAATAATTATCAATACAAAAGTCACGCGAGTCACCGTAATATCAATGGCTGCAATATTCGTGGCTGCATTCTATATTCAAATCTCAGATGAGGCAGTGGTCGCTACTGCTATTATCTTTCCTATTGCTACGTAATGTAAAAAATAACTTTCAGTATGATCTTTAATATTTACCTTATTCACTGATAAACTTTCCTCTCCCAGTGCTGTTAAAAGTCTACCGCATGATATATGGGTCACTGGTGCTTCGTTCTATTGGACACTCTCGACAACACTATCCTCTATACAACATCCAACATGATCCCACAGCACAACTCAAAGCACTGGGCTATTTTAATATCCACAATACAGAATGGCTAACGTATTTTGCTCAAGCTGACAAAGTTGGTGGGGAGGAGAAGCATTTTGTCATACCAGTTAATCTCACACCGATCAACACTCCCGCACGTGTCCCTGATATAACATCCAACACCCACTCCGTCTCTCTTCTTTTGAATATTCCTGCATTTATTCTCTCAAGGTTTCCTCGCCTCCTTATTTTTCTAACGAGTCTCTTTTCCCGGCGACAAACTTCCTTCTCTCAATGGCTGTCCAACTTTAGTTTGTAAAAATGCACAAATGGCAGGTTAATCATGTCGACTCCTGACAGACTATGGGATTTTTGTTCTCTCTTTCCTTGTTTTCCAACTGTTTTCTTGGACCTAAATTTTCTTCTTTTCATTTTAACGTGATATCGCGAGGCGGTAACCTCACAAGATCCTTCCAGAGTGCTCTGGGTCACTGACACTGCCACTTACACCTTCAGTTTTCTCCTTCAAGACTCACACCAATGATCACAGGCATTATTGGGCATTGGATGCAATTATCGTGACTTAGTGCCAGCTTAACCACGTTGATGGAGTGTTGAACCGTGACCGGCATGGAAATCTTACTCGTGGGGACAATGAAAGTAAAGATAACGATAAAAACTGTTGTTTTAGTGCTTTATAACCACCATTATCTTACAGTTTATTAACACAAGGTTTTGCTGTTGCCCGTCACGTCATGCACACGTTGCACTGTACTGAAATGTAGTAATACCAACTGTGCACTGTTATACGAATCACATTACTTCATTTAATTGATTTTGTGGAAGTAATAGTGTTGGCAATCGATTTATTGTGAAGTTTATATATAGTGTCATTCAACATGGGACTCTACATTAACATCAGATTTTATACATCAATATAGATAGTTTTTTAAGATTGGCACACACACACACACACACACACACACACACACACACACACACACACACACACACACACAGACAGACAGACACACACATTCCACTCTCACCTCAACCCACTCTCTACACTCTCACCTCAACCCACTCTCTCCACAACCCACTCTCTCCACTCTCACCTCAACCCACTCTCCCCACTCTCACCACAACCCACTCTCTCCACAACCCACTCCACTCTCTCAACCCACTCTCCACTCTCAAACCCACTCTCTCCACTCTCACCTCAACCCACTCTCATCTCAACCCACTCTCATCTCAACCCACTCTCTCCACTCTCACCTCAACCCACTCTCATCTCAACCCACTCTCTCCACTCTCATCTCAACCCACTGTCTCCACTCAACTACACCTCTTTTCCTCTCCCTCTTGTTCTTGTTCCCTCTCCATCACGCCTTTCTTTTCATTTCCAGACACATAATTTCTCAACAACACACAACTATCCCTCTCATCCGTTTCCCCCACTCTCATAATTTCTCTCATACTTTTCTCCCTCTATGCTACACCTTCTACCCCTCTCCCCTCCTCCCCCTCCTCTTCTTACTTACCCTTCCCCCCTCTACGCTATAAAAGAAGGCATAGGAGGGGTTTTAAAAGTGTCCCAAATGGCAAACCTTTTAAGGGTACATTATTACCACTAAACCCTTATAAATACAAAGGATATAATATCATTCTCTAAAACCTTACTCTACAAAGGGTATATTAACATTAACGAACTAGAAGATTTAACAGTGTACTCTTACTACAAGCGGGTAAATGGTTGGGTTTATAAGGTAAAGCCCTGTCGATGAATTTGAATTGGCATTTTTAGATGAACAAGATTCTGAGATGAAAATATACTCAAATTAAAAAAAAAAAGCATTCTGGTTATGTTGTGTATTTTTACGTTCTATACTGTGAACAAGATGGTAATGTAGGAAAATTTGTGGTTTAATCTGGTGACCTTCGACTCTAAGAACACCAGCTGCCAGAATCTTGGAGCCTCTGATGGCCGAAAACACCTTTGTGACGCCCATACTTCCCGGATCCACCAGTGGTCGCAGCCAACAATGAGACGCCTTCATTCTTGATTCCGGTCGGTGTCGAAGCCAGCGATTTTATGCCTTCTATCTCAGCCAAATGAATATTAAAGACACTACTGAACTTGATGAAATTTGGCAATAAAATATCGCCTTATCCGGCAACTAGTTTCCCCTCGCCTTCTAATACCACCTTGTGATCTAGATCTCCAAGACCCAGAATTAATATATATATAAAGAGGAGTTGGGGTTCATTGTAGTTTTCGAGGAAATTATAGTCGTTACCAACAATGAATGACGCGTGTCTCTCGGAACCGTAAAGGGAAGGTTGAAAGTCATATAAATCCGACCTCTCTCGAAACACTCCAGAAACTTTCTAAGTTATTAATCCCGGTAAGTGCGAAATTAGTCCTGTCGCTCCGTTCTGAAGTGTATTTTTTATTATGTATTCAATTAAACTGTAAAAGATTAGACTGTCTCTGTTGATGCCTTTCATCGCCAGTGTCTCTTTATAATGATCTTCCAAGCTGAAAGTACACTGATTTTAAAATTATTATTGCCGATAACTGAATGTTTATTATTGTCACTGACTGAATGTTTATTATTGCCGCTGACTGAATATTTATTTATCTATCTATCTATCGCAGAAAATATGATGCAACTCTGTGAATATAAATAAAACATTTAATGTTTCTATCATGCAAAAATATGTCTTGTAATGACCTATAGATGAGCGGAGTTAAACGCTTAGACGCTGTTAGTGACGTGTCTTTAACCCGTAAACAACCAGGTAGTTGCTTAATTTACCTTTTTATCGAAAAATGAGGAATGTTAAAATAGTCACTTTATTGTTAAAGAATTATCTGTGCAAAATAAAGTGCTCAGGGATCAGAACATTAGGTGGTTGGAGGTTGGAGCTGCTTTCCTGCCTACTAAGAGCAATTACCTCTAGACCAAGTATCACCTGTTACTCACAACACAACACACATTAGATGCGTTTTGTTCACAGTAACTTATGGTTGTTTAAAGACACAATACGCAATGATGCAATGTTGTCTAGTTTCCTGTGGTTCATGCACCTCACCCACGAATGTTATTGATAACGAAGACTTTATAAGAATATCTTGTAAAAATTGAATAATACAAAATTGGCAATTTTTCAATTTAAATATGAGAGCATATATCCAATTTCCTAAATAAATTCATGAAATATGTAAGCAAAATAGATGTCTTGGCCCGCCCAGTCACCGATTTGAAATTCTGAATGTGGTTCTATTCATAAGAGGTTTGGCGACTTAGGCACTCTTTTCCAGGAGACTCGGAAAACTGAAGGGCCCGAGAGACAAACTCCCCGATGCTGTAGTAGACTTATTGTCTATGAAGTTGGTAGAGAGAGGGGCAGTTATTTGATGTGTGTCGAGGCCTGAAGTACAGCAAGTATGTTTGGGTTCTACTCCCAGAGGCCGACCTTCAGTTTTGTGTGAAGTCATGACCTGGTGGTGCATGGCGTGCTTGCTCTAAAGGCCAAGCTTCGTTTTTTCACAAATATAGTTTATTTTTGTTTAGTCAAGAAAGTCTTATAGTTTCAAAATATATTTTG
The DNA here is from genome assembly GCF_018991925.1 of Homarus americanus. Classification (NCBI taxonomy): domain Eukaryota; kingdom Metazoa; phylum Arthropoda; class Malacostraca; order Decapoda; family Nephropidae; genus Homarus; species Homarus americanus. The sequence continues at coordinate 6,618,875 of NW_024748109.1, forward strand.
ATACAGAAATTGAAAATGATATAGCATTGTTAATCTATGCCGATAGTCCACAAAACGTGTCATAGAGTTATACTAGTTATATTATACAGGCATAGCAGTATAGAAACTTTACATCTTACATATATATCATTATACATATCCAAATCTATACATTATACTTTCCGTGATCCTGATGGATAAATAACTTCGAAATATGTCCCCACTGTGAGAGTGGTTCAGTCGTGTAACCATCGTAAAGTGTTACCGAAAAAAAAATAAGTTGCTGGTTAAGGAATTTGACTGCCATAAAAAATCGCCCTGTTTTTATTCCTTTCCTTTTTCCTTCCCGAAAAATGCAAACGCTGGTCCATTTACCTTCGCCTCTTAAGGTTACATTCCTGGTCAATTTGTCCTCTCTTTTCTTCGAGTGGTAACCGATAGAAACTTAAAGAAGGGGTTCTCCTTGTCGTTAAGACCTAATTTGATCCACAGCAGTTTACCTTTGACATATAGTAGGAAGTTACTGAAGCTATGTTACACACAAAAACAAAGATGGCCGACCCGACCTTAAGTATTGCCCAGAATGCATTGCGGTAAACAAACGATGGCGTAGTTATGGTTGGACCTCAGTGTTTGTGTAAGACCCATTTTTTGCTCTTGTGCACTATATACAGTACAGCGGCGTAATCACTACAGTAACTACTTACCATATTTATAGTATTTATTATTTGACGTCACTGTGCACTGCAGGCGAGTTTCGTTGTCTTCAGGCAATACTTAGTAATTGTAGCGATATGTAATACAATAGTCCATTGCAAAAACTCTCCTAGAATTTAAAAAGTTACAAATACTGTAGGTACACATGCACTCATACACAGATGTATACATATAATGCCAGCAAACGTGCAAAACACAAAGATGAAAATACACTCTGTCACACACACACAACACTCCTCTCCCCCTTTCAGTCTCATCTGGGTAGTGCGAGTCAGTACCGGAAATCAATATAGACAAGCCACATGGGATAGGACGAGTCCACCGCTCAGGACAGGTGATGAATGGGGAGTAAACCAGCTGTGCTCACCTGGGAACCGGGATCGATACACGTGATTTACATTTATGGTGTTCTAACACAGGAAGTTACAGTTTCTTAGCTATGCTTATAGGAGAGGCCTCAAAAGTTTCTAAAAATATAACAATTTTAGCATTACATTTTGAATCCCTTTTATTTAATTATTTGCTTGTGTCATAGGAATATATGTGTGTGTCTCATTATCTTCCCTGTCCATCTCTTGGCCTTGAAATGAAGGAATGCTACAAGAAACATGATATGCACAGTGACTCAACGTGTGGTCATGCAATATGAATACGTCTTACCCTACTCTGACCTTGTTGTGCTGTGTCATTTAATACATCGTCACGTCTGGTAGCAGAGGATAACCCTGATCTCCTGAAGTATATAAGGTGATATGTACAGTCCCCTTCACTAGTGCGTTTACAGGGGCTCGTCATATAAACATTCCACAAATCATTATCTTTGAGATATTTATTTTAATACTGTTTTAATTTCATTCCATACTATGTTTACTATTGCGAGTTTCCTTCTGTTGAATGCAAACAAACACTGTGCTGCCACACTGCACAAAACCTGACTAGCCCCTGTAAACGCACTAGTGAAGGGGACTGTATATAAACATACGTGTAAACAATATCTAAAGGCATTGATTTTGTTATGGTTAATTCTGAATACAGAAGGTGAGCGATCTGTCATCGTTGTACTGTACGTAAAGCACATTGTTATTTTCCTGCAGTGCTAAAGGGCATACAATCGTAAAACAATGTAAACAAAAACAACTTGATAACTAATCATACAACAAACTTTGGTCAGTGTGACCTGTGTTTTTACTCCTATTGACATTTGTAAACTATTTGAGTTTTTGTTAAATAATTTTTGATAAATAACCATAGACTTCAGTCCAGTGGGGTGTGTGAGGCGTTCGTGCCTGGCAGACGGTTGTAGCTTTCTGAACCTATATTATTTGCAGAATAAAGTAAAATAATCTGCAGCTCTACATATTTCATTAACATTTTCCAAAGAAAACCATCACTAATAGATGTTATATACTTGTAGCCACAGTAAAAAACAGGGAATTAAGTATTTTTTTAATGAATAAACCTTCAGGCAAAGTCATTCCGGATAAAAATGTTTACACTTATTCATGAATTTACAACATAATTATTCACTGTGTTCAGTGCAAAAAAAAGCAATCAGTCGTCAGGTCTTTGAACAAACTAATTTTTCCAGTGGTATCACAATGTCAGTCATGAGGAAATACAATTTGAGTTTTGTGAATATGTGTCACATTCTACGTTAATTAATCATTATCGTAACTCGCACCACAATACAGTACAAGTAGAAGATTGTGAATATATATATATATATATATATATATATATATATATATATATATATATATATATATATATATATATATATATATATATATATATATATATATATATATATATATATATATATATATATATAATCTCGAGCACACCACATTCAGTAATTCTCTCACTGCAGGCAAATACTTATTTTTTCACAACAATTCAACTCGTGACAATAATTCCCCATAGCAACCACTGTGAAATGAGAAATACTCTATTGCCAATCACGCCTTTTACATTACCTTGTATGCATGCAACAGTGAGCAATGATAGGAAAGGCTCCACCTATGTCACCTACTGTACCTTACTTAACCTAATGGTTGCCTAACTGGAGGTGACTATGCCAAGGGAACTAGGCCAGTGGCTTGTGTAACATCCCTCCATTGTCATTGATCGTCTTGTCTAGGGCTGTTTTGAAGGCAAGTCCTCTTCTCGATTCCACAGTTTAAGTTGTGTTAAGAAGTATTTCTTTATGTTCGTTCTGCATAATATCTTGGCGAGCTTTAAATTATGTCCACTCGTGTTGATGGTGTGTAACATTACGAAAAAATGGCCCGGGTTTACGTTTTCCATCCTTTTCAATATTTTGAATGTCTCTATGGTATTTGCCCATTGTGTCTTGTCTGAAGACTCGTTAGTCCTAAGGCCGTCAGTCGACTTGGATAACCGAGATGACATAGTTCCAGAATCATTTTAATCACTCAGCGTTGCTCTCGGGAGACTCTCTCTGGAGGTAGGGTTCCATGCTTCTAGAATCTGGACAGTGATCCAAACTGGGACGGATGTGAGATTTATAGATTTGAAGAAGTACTTGATAGAGCATCGGAGAAAAAATATAAAATTTATAAAAACTAATCGCACAAAGACATTTTATTCCGACGTGATATCCTCGCACCAAGCTATAAGATATTCCTGTGCACTTCGCTTTCTTTGATGGCTATCCGGGAAATTAATGTTCAGTAGCGCAGTCCATCCAGAGGTAACTCGGCTAAAAGCTTCCTCGATCACTGTACGCCTGTCACAAGGTTTACTCATAGAGGAAATTACATGCAGATAAAATTGTGATAAAGCGGCCGGGAGTGTGTGTCTCATATCCTCAAAGCCTTCGCCTCATAGCATCATCACGACGCAAGTGAGTATTCAGAATAACGTTTTCCGACACGTTTACTACGCCGAGTGGGTTATTTAGATTAGAATTTCTGATGCCTACTAGTCGTGGTACTGTATGGAAGGCAAATGTCGGAATCTACTCCAGTAGTGACGAAGGCATTTGGGATTCTGCATGTTCTCCCTCGAACTCAGCTGTCTTTTATAATATCGTTGTCAATTCCTTGGATGCAGTAACTGACTAAACCCTGTGCCACCCTCCTGTTATAAATGTACATTACTACGGTTATGTAACATTATACTTTACCATCACCAATAAGGAGTATGTGGTAGAAACTAATAGGAGATAATACCACTACAAACGGTATCCTTTGCCTTTTGTTCCCATAAGTCTGTATCAAGTACGTACCTTTATCTCAGTCTTGTCTTGAAAGCTGCCTTTGTTATCTGAGATTTACCAACCAACAGGAGGGAAGGACACAGTGTCATTATCCGCCGAGAGAACAAGAGAGTGAAGATGCCACTGACTTTGTCCATCCTTTTGTATGTCTTTACCACCACAGTAACGAAGGTAGAGAAAAAAAAAGATAAATATATTGTAGTTTTGTGTGTAAGAGAAAGAGAAGAACGGAGAAGTAACAAACATAATAACGTAGTAAAAATAAAGAAGATATAAAATTGTAATAATAGATGGATATAACTGGAAAGAATACATTGAATATCGTAATCTCCTCAGTTCACTTTTATTCTCTCTCAGTCATCACGCCGGGGGGGAACATTTCTTAGGTACATTCATCATACTCCGCAGGGTGAAGTATACAACATGATGACAACGTATCCAGCAAAGGTTAAAGAAAAAACATAATATATATTTTGGAAGTATTATTTAAAATGTAAATACCTTAATTAGTTGACATTTATTTTAATAAATCTTCTTTACAATATTTACAGTTCATATTATCATCATTAATTAATTTTAGTATAGCTATTTTTATTATATACTTAAAGACTGTGTTCATTATTTTGTATATTACCTGAACATTTTCGCAAACTCCTTGGCGGTTAAGTAACTTTTGACACTGATAAGTATTCAATATTTCAAACCCACTTGTTGGGTTCTCTGCACACCAAGTAATAACTTAGCAACGAGCAATTAGATTGTCCTTATTATAGTAAATTTAAGTATAATATGTACTTACTCAATAATGATCTTTTAGACACTTTCTGTTTCCCACACTTTCAGGTTCATATTAAATAATGCTTTATATTGCGGGCTGGTTGGGATGTCGCTAGTAAAGGCAATCCACACGTTTTATGATTACGATAGATTCTCATAAATTAGCTGTAATTGTTTTCCGATGCAGTGAGGGCGTGAGTTGGGCTGTGATGCTGTGTGTTAGTTACCAGCCACAGCTGCTCAGCGATATTGCTCTCTATATAACCTGTAATAAACCTGAAGCCTAACTTGTTGTGCAGGTCGGCCCGTGCTAACACATAGGGGGCGGATAAAATGGATTTTTTTTCTGTTTACCGTAATGCAAAGTTTTATTGTTGGAAGTCCTACTTTTTGTGACTTAAATATTAAGTATCGTCAGTGAGGTAATCTGATGGCATGTGCTTAGTTATCCCACGATCCATAATTATTATATCTATGAATTCACCAAAATAAAAAAAAATACGATCGAAAAAGAGAAGTTTATTGAAGAGATATGGGACAGTAATAATTTTTTCTTCTCTTTTTATTAGTAAACTTCTATAATAAAAAAAGTAATATTTCCTTATTAAGGGTCATAGCGGAATCTTGATTGACACACAAAAACTTTTCCTCTAATAAAGCCCATGATAGAAGAGTTACTGGGCTGTCAGCGCATCTTACCGAACAACTGTCTGGACTTGTTAGCGGTTTTTTTTTTTTTTTTTAAGACTAGGGAGAAATATGCTGGGATATAAACTTTAGAAACCATGTTGGTATAGAGAACAATAATGTGTAGGGAAAGAAAGATAAAAAAATAATAATTTAAGTTTAACAAAAGAGGTTTATCATCTCTTGTTACTTATCCATCCCAAGCTAAACTGATGTAATGAAATGACTGATAAAACCTTAAGATGGAAAAAAAAAGTCTCGCCATTCAAGTTAGAGTTTTGTTTTAGAAGACCGGGTTATCTTATCGCGGTATAAATGACTATAAAAAATCAATTCCTAAGCGAAAAATATCAGAGACACTATTTCATAACCAATATACTTTCATAACAATGCATTAGGTTAAGAGTGATGGTTCCGTGACAGTAAGACATTGGTGGTCATAACTAGAACGTGTTGTATTCTCGTTCTTCGTATATGAGTGGATGAGTGTTATAAATGTGTAGCAATTTTCTCTTCATACGTTATAATAGAAAGTGCTATTCAGTGTTGACTATAACTGCTAGTTTGTTTTAGAGTTGGTGTAATAAAAGGATAATAATTTTGCCTTGAATTTTACAACTGAGAACTGGAGCCTAGTTTTTAGGACCCACAGGTTGGTTGTGTGTGTGTGTGTGTGTGTGTGTGGAGAAAAAGTGGATCACATACTGTATATAACACTCAAATTTAAAGAACTAGATTGCAACACGCTAACATGCTCTACTATAACCTTCAATGTGTTACTGCCACGGAAGGATCGGTTTTAAGAAATAATGTATTGGTTGAAATCGAGCGTTTAATATACAATACAGAAACGGATTTACGAACATGAATCATAGACATTAGAAATAAGTAACGTTTCATAATATATACATCAACAACATTAAGTGTGAACTGTTGAATATAATTAAATCCTATAGAATTTGTTTAAGGCTATTTGGTTAGACTATTAAAATGAGATGGAAAGTCACCTGTTAAAATAGTCTTCATTTTATATCAGCAGCAGCTTCCTAGGTTCCTTTTAACTCACATTTCTTCTGATCGTTTTGTATCAGGTTCACAGTTTTACTCAGGACACTTACACTAGCGATGTGGTGCTTTCTCACCCTCTTTTCCGAGTGGTTTCCTTCACAACATTCTTATTGTTGGTTCCTCTCAGTGTCTGTCACTATTTCGTAGTCTGTTCCTTTGGACGTTTCTACAGGGTTAAACGAAATCTGATTGTCTGCTGGGCAACCACCTTAATAATACTTTTCCGGTTATATATCCGGAATATATAAATCGTCGCGGCCCGTCTCATACCATGTACTGAAGTCGAACGAATTACTGACTTTATATGGGGACACTCTGGGTGAATTCAATCATAAGCAGTTGACAACTCTCTTCTAACCCACCTGAAAAGTCTCGGACAAAAATCCAAGATCAAAGGTGTCCGAAACCGCGATCGAGGCCAATACCCTGGAAAATGGTCTCAAAACCTACACCCGCACTGAATACTGCCACCGCACACTCCTTAAGCTACGAGGGCTTCTGCGAAGGTCCTTGACCTTTCCTCTGAAATACAGTTTTGTAGAACCTCTGTTCACCAAAAACTTTACTATATCCCGGGTTAGCAATATGTGGAACTGCCTGGTGCGGCGTGTTATTTTTTTTTCCACATAGCTTCAACCATTTCAAATCATTGTGCTTCAAGTTTATTCGATCTTTGGGATGGGTAGCCTTCGATGAAAAGGTTTATTTGTCAAAAAGTGGAAAGAGAAGAACACGAGAAAAGCCTATTTTAAACATTTTCAAAATGATTTTGTTTTGTGGGATAGAAAAAAAAAGATAAATATTGTGGTTTCCTTCCTGTTGTTAACGTTTTTTGTGCTAGGTGGCTCCACTGCCGGGTTATTTGTACCATTTCTCTACATGTTTTTGGCCCACTCGTGTTTTTCGCTGTAGGTGCTTCAACTCCCAGGGTGATTAAGCAGGGTTTACAGACTTGTTATATATATATATATATATATATATATATATATATATATATATATATATATATATATATATATATATATATATATATATATATATATATATATATATATATATATATATATATGAGTATATTATTCCTTATAAAGTTTTTTTTTTAGAATTACATCAAAAAGCAAAACAGACGTTAACTTATATATATGAAACTATTAGATAAAATCTGAAGTTTTAAATTATTTTCTTTTCGGTCTACTACCGTAGCAATGACCGACTACCTCGCCCACACATCGCCCTGTCAAGCAAAGTAATTCACCAAGTATGAAATAAAATTCTAAAACTAAAACTTCTCCCCAAAACACAACTTGAAAGTAATAATAAGAATAAAGTAGGATGAAAATATTTTGCTGTATTTTTGGAAGTAACCTTTTCAATAATAGCTCACAAAAATTGACGTCAGCACTAATAGCGTTTTAACATACTGTACAGTACCAACAAGTTATATTAACAACGATGTAACGATGTCCAGTAACTCATGTCCGCTGTAGTCCGCTGCTCCTGTGTACAGCCAACTGAGGAGGAAATGGTTATACCACTAGATATATCGTCATGGTCTTACTAAATGCCTGGGCTAATTGTCTCATAGGTGTATGCCTCCTTTTTACTGGTGAGATAACACACGTAAATTACTCACATACATTAAATTGTCTCGTTTTGTTTTCAGCTTCTAACGGAACAAAAATGACATATGAATCATTGACAAACGAAAGAATGAATAATGCGCTTATGGGATTACGAACAAGAACATTTATTAGTCAGAATTTAGCGGATAACCATTGTTATGTTACACACACATTACAACCTTGTACAGCTCTTTGCAGAATTAAAGGGTTTTAGTCAGTGGAATCTTCTGGCTGTTCACCGTTGTCACTGGAAGCTCTGAATGGATGCTCCTCTCGTAAGGCTCTAGCTGTCTCTCGTCCCCTCGTCTTCACTGGTGATCAACTTCATCGCTCCTAATGTGTTTCTTTCGGTCTTTTGACTAACTCGCGTCCTAAGTTTGGACGTTTTGGGGGTGTTGTCGCTGGGTCTCTCTCGACGTGTGTTTGGTGGGTTCAGGGGAAGTTTAATGGTGTTATTAACTCTGGGGAAAAATAACCTTGATTACTGTCTACGCTAGTGACATGCCCCATCTCGGTGGTTTGGCCGGGCACACGTTGACAAATGGGAGTAAGTTACACACAGGTACTCTGGTCAAGATCTGTCTCGCTTTCGTTGACCTTTTCAAGACCAATAAATTTATCTTTTGCATGAGGTTGAGTTGCCTTCGGTATGTGAGGTAGAGTCCTGGTGCTAGTTGCTTTGGTCGCTTTTCGGAGATTTCCTGATGGCTGGAAGCTCGACACGGTTAGAGTGCTGAGTCCTCTCGCCCTGTGGGGGCCTCCCTCCGCAGGTCAGTCACCCTGCTTCTGGATGGTACAGCTTTTAGGGCTATTGCTGCGGTCTTCCCCACATGTTCAGCAGTTCCCACGACTATCTTGGCTGATAAAGCCATGGTTGACCTGGTTGCCTGTGGCCATTTTGTGGACAATATTGTCCACAAATACAAAGGCTGCTCTTTTATCTAATTAAACAACGGGAGCCTCAGATGGGGGTTAACGCGAGTAAAATATATGGACTCAAAGTAACATTTTATTGAAAGCAGTTAAGAAGAGCGAGACTATCACTGTACAAGGACTTCATTGTACAAGCAATACTCTACCTCACTACTGGCTCACGTAAGCTCTAATTAAAGTTGTTTTATACACACATACTTTCTGGAAATTGTTGTAAATATCTAAATGTTTTAGTGGTCGCAAAACAAATTATATTGCATCATAATATTCAATGAGAGAAGTGATGGTACGTGTTTAATAATGGATCAGGTACTGTACATCCTCTTTGATATTCATTCCTGTTTCTCGAATTATTGAATATAGATGTACTTAAACGTGTTGCAAACATACAAACCAGTACCGCAGTGTGCCGTCTATGTCTTTACAACTTCGTTTATACTGTAACTAAATAGTAAAAGATTTGAGGGTCACCGGGCACGCTAGTTGGCTCCATGTTTCAGTATTGCGAACACTAAACAAAGTGGAATGCAGTTTTCAAAAACTCGCATTTCGTATAAAGTCATATATTTTTATGAGATACCATAGAAACAAAGTCTACCACAACAACAACAGTAAAACAAATGCGTATATCAACAAATCCACAGACGCTTGTGATCCCCAGTTCCCAAATGGAGTCCACAGTTGCTGTTGCGTTTATTCAAGCGCAGAGTCGCTTGTGTCGCTAAATTTATGCTCGCGTCCAATTTCGATATAACCTGGCTTAGGCCGGAACACTTGGGCTGGGCACACGGTGATGGGTGGCCGCCACACTGCCAGCCTCGCCCACGTTAAGAGCGCCAGATTTGTGAAATAGCTCTCACTATACTACTGGGGAGGGAGGATGTACCACAGTCACAAATGTTACATATAGGACAGGAAACTTTCACCTTTTAAACACAGAGGAAAGCCAATTATGACAATATTTTCTAAAAACAGAAAAGAAAATGTTTTTATGTAACGAAGAAAATCCGAGTAGTGTGTCCCGGTCTGACAGGGTGAGACAGCCCTAGTTTTTGTATTGTTGTTAATAATGACATTTAAAGGTTATTGCCATTCACGGGGAATATAATCTAGTGTAAATAGATTTCCGCCCCTGTTCATTGTAGTAAAAGTTCTATAGTTCAGACTTTGTTACTGTACTGCAAGAGAGATATAGAGCAAGTTTAGTCATGAACACTGTATTCCACTTTTCAAACTGTACTTCAACCATATAAATCAATCGATCAACCAGGTGTGGCTTCTATCTATCTATCTCCCCATCTTGATTGATCGATCGCCGACGAACCGACTGACGAAGACAACACAGACAGACGGACAGCCGGACAGACATAGACAGACGGATGCCCTGATTGGTAGATTATGACATAAGTAATATTTATTAAGTATACTTTATGTCAGAGAAGGACCATGACAATATCGGTGGTATATTTCAACATATCTTTGTGTGTTCACTGTATAGGCATAATCATAATAAATTTGTTTTTAAGTAAATGGCCTCAATAAGTAAACAGAAAAACAGTTTTAGTTGTGACCAATCAGGCGATCTTATCTCTATAAACATGGTGACCAGCAGGAATATTGAGGACGATATCAGGTCCAATCTCTTTTTGTTTCTCTGAATTCCGGTGTTATAGCGCCACACCCCTTCCCTTCCCGGCATACATTTCCCAGATTACTCTTGTTACTACCATTAAAATATTCAGAAGAAAATTAAAGTTTTCTCTTACCAAAGGGAGACCAAGAGGAGACAATATGAGAACAATAGAAGGAGGCTAGGTAAAGGTTGCAAGGCTAAGGTCAGTGAGAGATCTTAAGGTCAGTGAGAGATGTTAAGGTCAGTGAGAGATGTTAAGGTCAGTGAGAGATGTTAAGGTCAGTGAGAGATGTCAAGAAGGAGGTCGACAAAAAACATCAAAAGGAAGATGAGCAACCAAAATAAATTAGCTTGGAGCTCCACGCTGTTGCAGTCAACAATAGCCAGCGTCTCTGCTTGAGCTGAACTCAGCCAACCATGTGACAACATAATCATCGGCCATAAAACGTTTGCATTCAGAGCAATTCTCCGCTTCGTTAAGTGTCACCCCTCAGCTGAGACGAGTCACGTCGTCACGCACTAAGATTTTACTACATAAAGTGGACTCGGGAAGTACATGTCCACGTAGTGATTATGGGAGTGTATTTGGTAGAAGACTCTACAACATATAACGTTGTCATGTAAACAAGATGTAGGGCAGCATCAGGCCTGTCAAGATAACAATTAAACATCGGGAATAAATTATCTAAAAGGAAATTAACGGTATAATTTCTAACAATCTTAGACAATCCCAATTATGTAGGAGGCCTAACCTTCCTTAATAGCCACACAGGAACCATCGATATGTCAACATCATGACTGTGTGTGTGTACAGTTGAGATTTAATTCATATTTGGAAGAATTTGAAACCAATAACGGGGATGTTCTTTGCCAGGGCAAGACGCAGTTAACTTGACGACGACGACAACAACAATAATAATAATAATAATAATGATAATAATAATAATAATAATAATAATAATAATAATAATAATTGAAAAAGAAAGAACGAACCATCATGATAGAATTAATGTGTTAAAGGGGTTTCCAGTTTACGTTAAGATGCGAGAGGAAAAGAGAAATGCAGGGGAAAAGACGAACGCAAATTTAAGGATGAGGAGAGAGAGTGTGTGTGTGACAGGGAAATTAAAGAGCGTGTGTGGAGAGGGGAGCAGTATGTATGAGAGGGAAGTTAGAGTTAGTGGGTGGTGTCAGAGATAGGAAGGTGTGAGAGGGAGGAAAGTGGGTGGTATGGGAGAGGAAAAGTGGGTGGAGTGAGGGAGGGGGGATTAGGGGGTGTGAAAGGGGAGAGTGAGTGGAATGGGCAGGAGTAGACAGTGTGAGAAATGGGGAGTGGGTAGTGTGAGAGAGGAGGGTGGGCTGTGCGGAGGAGTCGGAGTAGGTGGAGTGAGAGAGATAGGAAGTGAATGGGATGATGGGGGAGGATTAGGTGGAGCGGAAAAGAAAGAGAGAGGGAGAGGAAGATAGGAAGAGAAGTAGGAGGAAGAGGAGGAGAAGGAGGTCCGGGAGACGGTGTGTGGATGAAAGAAGAGGCGTGGGTGGTGTGAAGGATGGTGAGGGAAGGAATGTGTAAATGGTTTGGGAAAGGAATAGGTAGTGTGGAAGAGAGGTGGGAGAGTAGGGGATGGATGACGTAACAGTGGGAGGTGTATTAGGTGTGAGAAATTAGAAGTTAGTTGTGTGGGAGAGGAGGAAGTGGTGTGGGAGGAATGGGTGGGATGAAATATGAGGTGGTGAGGGGGAGGTTGAGTAACGGAGGGGAAGAATGGGTGGTGTGTGGGAGAGTAGTGAGTGATTATACTAAGATGAAGAGTTATGGGTGGATCAAGGTGCAGGGGTGACTGAAGAGTGAACACCGACGCCAGGGGTCGTACCCAGTGTCCCACGCTGCTGGAGATCGCTTAAAGTTGCCTTGCGCTTCTTAAGTCATCAATCTTGGGCCCAAGCGACCGAAGGCGTCTAGCAAAATCTATGGAGACTAAAGAAAATCTTTAATAAATGTCTTCCGTGACCACTCGTAGTCCCGCCTCTATAGGAAAAGTGTACTGTAACACAAGCCTTGGGAAGCGCCAGGTGTTGGACGAAAGGTTATTGCGTTCCAAAAGGGAAAAAGTGGTTCGACGTTAAGATCCAAGTAACACGAGATATGTTTTATACTACTGAATGGAAATCCATGCTGTTGAAAAATTCCGTACTCTCACAGATGACCTGAAGGTGCTTTAATACCCCTGAGCAGCAGCATGGAATCCCTATAATAATAAGACGAATAGTTCTATTGTCGAAGAACCTCTTGATTGCATGAAACACGGAACAGAGCCTCGCGAAAATGCTTCAGAGCTGATGGGAAACCTTAAGGTGCTGGTTGGGATCTGAGGAGTGTGTCGAGAACCTAGAGAATACCGTGGGGCAGTTTTAGCTCTACTGTACTGTATGTGTCGTGGGGTGGTGGCGCTGGGCATCACTTGTTCGTACTAGTAGTGCTTCCGTCTTTGGTCAGGGCAACATTTGTATAGGGTGCAAGGAATCCTCTGTGAATGTAAAACATGTCTGTCCAGTACACCATCTGATCTAATTTCCACAAAAAAACAACCTCCTGATTATGCTAGACAAGGAATATTGTAGGATAGGAAGGACTGGTTTCCTTGAGTTAATTGTGATGGAACTGTAGGTCTCATGACACCTCACGTATACACTATAAACTACATCTTTAAATGAAAAGAAATACAAAAGTGAAATGAGGAAAAGCGAGGCCAAAAAAATGAAAAACAACATAAATAGATTCGATTTTCCTTAATATTTTCTCTGCTTAAAAATTAAATCATATCCCATTTCCACTAAACACTGACGAAAGAGGATTGTTACTATCCTTTCCCATATGAAGAAAAATTTATCTGAAAAAAAATCAAACAAATCATTGGAACTTTGTAATTAGAATTGGTTTGCCATAATAATTGGCTGATAATGATTGACCGATTTCGAGGTAATTGCTTCCCTTCAGGTGTAAACTCCATATAAACTGCATTACAAACTAACAGATTGTTTTGATAATTGTGGCATTTGAGTGCTTATACAAAAGTGGCAAGACAAAAATACAATGAATAAATATTTTCATTAGTACATCGCAAATTTCTGTCTGCTTTCATATTTTTATCTCTTTCTATACAACTCTCAATGTACTTTATCTACTTTCCTGCAATTACATTATGATTCAGTCCTTGTGTCAAGTTTCACCAACTCTCAGATATGTAAAATACTTCCTTTCAGATATCAGGTCTATACTTATCACAATGTATCCTTCAATAACATTCACCATTAACTTTTTTCCTTCCAAATTACACATTATTTTAAATCCTTTTACTATATTTACAACTATTCTTCTGATTAATCTACAAACACCTGTTGACTTTTTTCTAAAATGTAACTTTTATCTCTGCCATTGAAACTTCCACTGATTTTTTTTCTACTCATGGCTTCACCCCTCTGACTAAACCATCATTGAAAATATCAACCATGGTGACATTACACATCCTTGACGTACTTCAAGTTTCACTGTCACCTACTCCTCTGGCTACACTCTGGTACGTTTCATGTATATAAATAATTAAGCATCCTCTAGTATGTTATCATTATCCTGTACATCTTCAGTCCTATGCATGCCGTATTTTTCTATGGATTTTGTTATTTTTAATTTTCAATGGGTGTATAATGTGACAAATATATTCTTCCTTTTCTCTAGGTATTTTTCAACTATTCCACATCTCCACTTTCTGTATTGAATCCTCATTGATCATCCTCTAACACACGCTGTTTCTGACAAATAATTATACCATATAACTTTTTCCCCATAGTTTTGCGTTCATTTGTAAGGATACCACGTAAACTCTCTATAGTACTAGGGTGCAGTTTCCTTGGTGATGTCTAACTAATTCTCTCTTGTCATCCATTACATAAATTTTTCACCTCAAATTTCTAGCATTTCTATAGTGATAAGATCTACACCTAATACTTTCATTTCGGAAAAGATTGGAAACATTTTTGAAGAATGATGAACAATGCTAAAGAGTGATAGTCGGGGAACATAGCCCAAGCCCATGTTAACGATCAAGCCCACAAGTGAGGTCCCAAGGCATCACATGGGAGGCGAGAGCTGAGAATTCCTACCAAGGCAACAGGTGTGAAATCAATGCACACTGGAAACATTCAAGGGTCGTGACAAATGCTGACCTTCTTCCCGAACAGTAATGTCTCTCAACTCCATGGAACAGTGAGCGATGTATTCTGCAGTGAGAATAAGTCAACAGCATATAAAGGAAATTCTTCGGTGGATCTAAAGAAACAAGAAAAACATCAATTGTCATTAGGATTGATCAAGTTAGGAAATTTGGAGGCGTCCACTGGGCAGAGAACCTCAAAGATAACCCACTGTGTAATCTTATAGACTTAACCAACAGCTACATTTTAGTTGTAAAAAGATAATTTCTTTTCAGGTGTTTTCATGTCAAAATCTATATGACTCGATTACAATGTTTTAGTCAAATAAAGTCTTAGTAAATAAGAGTAAAGTTCTCTCTTATGGTCACAAGGTTACTCTTATATTTCTTTACAAAATCACTGCTTGTGTCTACACTGTAAGTAAAAACCTTCACTAATATAATTTTTTGTCGTAAGATGAAATTGTCCACAGTCATCATAGTTTATACTATGTATTTTTTACCGACTAACACGGGTTGTCTAACACATAAAAAATCGAAAGTGTTAAAAGAGCGCTTTTATCCGGCTGAATTTTACATAACTATTTAACCAAGTTTTGGACGCTAACGTGGCGCAGAATGTAAAATATGCAGCACGAAAAAATAATTCATAAGTGTGTCGCTATTTCCTTTTTTTTTTTGGCTACCTCACAGCTTTCATGTCTATAAAAATGTAGCAGAAATTTGTGGGTACGAGGATACAGGAGGAGTTTGTTCCTGCTCTTTGTATTAGCGACGAGGGAAGTTTTCCAAACCCAAAACAAGTGTTCCATGTAATAGTCCATAACTATCAGTGACAAATTTATACTTTCCTGAGTTTAGGAAAAACCTTACCAGTCTCTGCCTCCCTCCCCACCTCCCTCTACCTCCACTGACACACACACACACACACACACACACACACACACACACACACACACACACACACACACACACACACACACACACACACACACACACACACACACACACACACACACACACACACACACACACACACACACACTCTCACACACACACACACACACACACACACACACTCTCACACACACACACACACACTCACACACTCTCTCTCTGCGTGCATAAAATTCCTGAAAAGAGGAGAATTTGAGTTAAAGTGTAAACATATTTCTAGATGTAAGGGAAAACTTCACTAAAATTTCGTCATCTTACTTCCTTCATCAACCTAACAAGACCTACCTGGGGCTGTACAAGATCCCCGGTTTCTTCTCCGTATTGATTTTGCGC
Source organism: Homarus americanus (assembly GCF_018991925.1). Lineage (NCBI taxonomy): Eukaryota > Metazoa > Arthropoda > Malacostraca > Decapoda > Nephropidae > Homarus > Homarus americanus. The sequence goes on from NW_024748109.1 coordinate 6,635,033, forward strand.
CCGGAGCGTGACACCGTCTCCGTGGCAGCCTGTTGCCTCACACAACACACCTCTACCGCACCTTGTTTCCTCCAACTGGTAAAAAAAAATAGAATATGAAATAGGAAAAGATGATGACATATATACACTTATTTGTATTAATGTTTTTTTTAAGTAACATTATAACGAGACTTGATCATGTAGGGATATATTTGTGTATATTTGGTTTACACGAAAAGGAAATTAAAGAACATTAAAATAACCAATTTAGCATTTAGATAAATTAAATCTAGCCACACTAACGATGGATTTACTGTATTAAAAAAAATCCACCAATTACAGCAACTCTAGCTACAGTATTCAGATAACAACCCTCACACTATATCCCTGAGATTTCAACATCCACTACAAATTTCACATTACATCACTCAAACAACAACATTATCACCACACAAATTACACTATAAAACTCACAATCAGGCTCTCTTATTTCAACACTTGTACTCCAACATTCACACTCTGATCCATACGACACATAACCTACCCAATTAACAGTCCAATACTCACACTATAAATAATTACACCCTAACATTCACTCTACAATACTTACCCCCCCGAGCATTCACACTTTGACACACTACACCCATCGACAACACCCATAACACTCACACTAAAACACTTACTCTATACACCTTTACACACTGTATGACTCATATCCCAACATACACTATAATATTATACTTTCCCCTTACTCATAGTACAGCACAAAGCATATAATACCAAGCTGTTATTACAACACCCACACAAGAACACGTATTTCACAACACACCCCGAAACACAAAGCTCTAAAACTCGCCCACTACAACATTTATAACGCCATTCACCCTGTTATCTACGTCCAATCTAAAATACTCACATTATAACATTCACACATTAAAACTCATTCTCATAACATTCTTCCTTAAACATCCAAACTGTGAAATAGAAACAATAGCTCCACATTTCTACTACAACATACACTGAACACTCAAATCATAGCACTTAAGTTAGAACATTCACACTACAACATATAAAAAAACGTCACAACATTCACACTACAACACATACTGTACGTCACAACACTCACACTACAACACATACTGTACGTCACAACACTCACACTACAACACATACTGTACGTCACAACACTCACACTACAACACATACTGTACGTCACAACACTCACACTACAACACATACTGTACGTCACAACACTCACACTACAACACATACTGTACGTCACAACACTCATATGACGATATTCACAATTCGACACTTTTTAAAATGACACACAGAATACTCCCAGACGATTCTTCACACTACATCACACACACACACACACACACACACACACACACACACACATACACACACACTGCAACATTCACAATTTAACACTAAAAATAATGGTTGCCCCTTGTGTTCGATGATGGCCGGGCAAAGCGCCACCTAGGCGTGAATTTGTTTAAGGTGTAGAAGCTGTTGCCAACACAACAACCACACCCTGAGTTAACGAGCTGCATGACCCTCAGTTACTAATTGATATACTCATATGTTTTGGGGGGGGGGATAATCCACCTGGTAAGTGGTAACATTTTACAGTAATGTAACTTTGTGGTGGAGTATGTAATATTCACCACTGTCACACTTATATCTAGAGTAAAGGCTGATCACCGCACTGCACTGCTTACTTCATTCCTGGTCTGTTGATTGTAGATATTACTTCCTGTTAGTTTCACGAGGAAAAACAAGTAATCTATGTTTGTGTTCATTTCAGTGCTAATGCTCAAAGTAAACACTTACCTCCTAGTTCCAGTTATTACCAAAAAATAGTTATATTTAATTACAGTCTGTTGGATTTCTTTACGGATTAACCAACTAGGTGCTAGGAGAGAATATATTAGGCTCAACAACAAGCGACTCTCCTGGAGGCTACTGTTGGTAGATGAATAGTTGTGAAAATACTCCCAGGATGTTCTACACATTTATGAATGAGAAACTGGTCATCAATAACTTGGCTCCAATATAGATTCATATAATATTTAAATTATGAATATTTTTATCTTTGTCATCAGTGATATTATAACATACCAGGACTGTTAACTTGAACTATAAGGCGATACAATACAGTAGTAGTGATGCGACTTTTCCTAATCTTTGGGTTTTCCTGTAGGGTTCCTCACATAAAATTTCCAGCAAAGCGGATTTAATTTTGGATTTTTCTTCTTGCACCTGTGAGACGATTGTATATTGTGGAGTGTCAACTACACATATGGTTCAGAATAACCTTTTGGCTGTCTGTATTTTATAAACAATTTCAGTGACTATCATAAAATTTGGAAATGAACTGAACTGGATAAAACACATCAGCAGCTAAAGAGACGATTGTGATAAAAGATGCGCCAATGGAGTTAATGGAAAAACACGATCTAGTTTTACCGGTTTAAGAACTCAAGGAAACAGGACATTAGGTGGCTATAAGGGTGACAGACCCCAGGAGGAAGAAGTCCAGAGGTGTGAGGTCCGGAGATCTTGTGGCCATTCGATTGGTCTCCTCGCTTAATTTTCTTTGGCTTATTATGGTTCCCTCACTTACGGAAGAAAAGATCTTTATTTTTCATATGTGGCGCGAATTATGGCGTATAAATGCCAAGCCAAAAGAGGTAAAGGAAAAGGTACACTCGCTACAAAATGTTCTGGAACACTATAATATAATATGAACAAAACAAACTAGAAATCTGAACATTGCTCTCTGAGAAATTTTTATTTCAAATTAAATTGTTTTTTTTTTTCACCTGCATACCAACCATTCTGAGATGACCTGAGCCATAGTGCTTATTCTGAAATCTGTCGTGGTCAGCTGTTCGGGGACTTTTTGTGGCGAGTGTACATGTTAGTCGACAGCAGTACTTGACTCACCTAGGTAGCACTTCACCCTCCCTCGCTGGGTTATGCCCTACCACTGCTGGACTTATGGCCGTGCTTACCCCGGGAATTTGTGGAAGCTTTTTCTAGATCGTGCAGATTACGACTTCCGCTTTCCGGAGTCAAGGAGATCTTGGAGAATTTCCGACAAAATTAATGGGCAGTAAAAGTTGGTGGGCGTCGAGATACTTCCTAGCCTGGCTCTGTGATACGTGCTGCTGCAGACCACCAGCTTCTTCCCCCGCCCTATAGTATTTATTAATCCTTTATATACATGTGAACCAATGGTGTTACAAGCGCTGCTGCCATGTAACCTTGGAATGATGATCTACTATCCTAGGTTGATGATATATCTATTGTAGGGCTTACGTATATTCAAACAGAGCGTAAGGATTAAATAAAACACCTTCAATTATTAAAGAAACAGGACTAAATTATATATGAATTATTTTCTTAACTCAGAATTGCAATTGACAAAGATAACTGTTAGTCCGAACCTATTAGCGTAATGAATGTCTCTATCTGCTTAATCACTACGGTGCCGACACTGCAGTGGCTGGGTGTGCTGGCTAAGTGGTTCATATATCACCAGAAGGTCCATATTAGCCGGTTGGATGATATGTACAGTTGCTGCCTAAGTTCCTTCGATGCGGCACTATCTGGTCTCCGGTGTGGGTCATAAATGTAAGTAAATTATAGAATAAATATATAGTGAAGACTGTTTTATTTTGGAGATGATATTTTAACACGTGAAAAAAACGCTGCATAATTGAATGAAATATTTGTGTAAATGGATGCTGAAATCCCTGTGTCTATTATCCTGATCACCCTCAAGTAAATGACAGATACTGCTAAAGTGTTAATGGAATTCTGTCTGGATCCGTACCTGTGTAAGAGTAATACAATATTTGGTAATACTACGTTTTAATACATCAAGAAGTTATTAGCTAAATCTTTGAATATTCATTAAATTCAGGCTGTTAGGTTTTATAGGTATTTCACATTTATACTCGTTACAAAAATTGCTGTAAAGTTAGATTTTGGGGTTAGATTTGAAAATATATTTATTTGCCTCCTCAAACAATTAATAATTGGAGAAAACTAGAAGTACTATCAACAAACTACTACTACAATAATAATAATAATAATAATAATAATAATAATAATAATAATAATAATAATAATAATAATAATAATAATAATAATAATAATAATAATAATAATAATAATAATAATAATAATAATAATAATAATAATAATAATAATAATAATAATAATAATAATAATAATAATAATAATAATAATAATAATAATAATAATAATATCAATTGGTAGAGAAATAAAAATTATATATATGTTCTGATTTTGGGAGCCTGGCTGCAAGGTGTGGAGCAGTGAACGGGTTTATACATTATTCGGTTAGGTTAAGTAAGAATAATTTAATGTTTTGTGTCTCTGGCTCAGATAATTTAGAAATATACTGTACTACGATTTCCTATTTCGTCGTTCTTAGGTTCAGTATGGTTCCTAGACCTTAAAACAGAACCTTTCTGAATTACACCTTCAATTCCTCACACGCGTCAATTTGCAGCTTTTATCTAATTATTTTCCGGTTAAACCCTTAAGTTCCTTGTCTATTAGATCGGTCACGCTTACCTTTATCTTTCTGTACATGTTAAATGGGTAAGTCATTTTATAATTCTTCTCTTTATAAAGACAAATTTTGTATGGAGATTTTCTTAGAGATTAGATCCATTATACCTAATCCCGTTACAGGAGGAGCCGCTATATGATTGTTTTTTTTAGATTAAAGATACAAGTCGCCGTCTTAATGTACACTTAAAAATATAATTCAACAGTAACTCTGTACGAGAGGCACTGTGTTACTGTTCTTTTTAACAAGGTCATTGTGTAATTTGTTCTTTGTATGGGCAACTCCCTGCGTAACTTATCTTGTTAACCCATGCCACTATATTTATTTCCTCTGACAAGTCATTGTATAACTGTTGTCTCTGTAAGTCATCGTATAGTTGGTCCCATCATAAAGACAAGTCACCGTGTTAGTGTTTCTTTATATGTCACAATATAATTACTCCCATTGTTAAGTCAAGTTGGTATTGTGTGTTGAGGTTGAGAGCCTCTCGCTGGAAGCAACACACGTGGCAAGATGCCAGAGCAGGTTGCTGGGCCATCAACTATTCCAGGCCACTTAAAGAGGCTGGAAGATTTTTTTCATCTCTGAATACATCATAAGCGACGCGCCATTTGCCTTTCAAATGCAATGATTTTTCTTGCGAAAATATTACGTTATACATGAGGTAATTTTCCAGCTTTTCAAGACTCTATACGGCGTGTGCTGAAAATATTAACTTTTAGGTAGTGATTAATATCAAGTCGACAACTTACTCGCCTTTAAATTTTACTTCAAAGGAGTCAACAATAGGCAGACATTGTTATGAACAATAATGTTGCTGTTTTTTTCTCTAGTTCTATAAATAAAATCACCCTTCAGAATAAACTTATGTCGTACAATACTTCTAATGTAAAGTAATGCCGTACGTCACAATACTTATAACGTTATATCCTACAGCATAATACTTTCAATATAAAGTAATGCCACAAATCATAATACTTTTATTTGAAATTCCTGTCGGGTGTTTATACAAAATAGTATCATTCGTCACCCATGAGGAGCTGCTGACGACATACTAAAATAAATCTAATCCTAATAGTTTGTTATTAGGTGCAGTACAGTACTCTGGGCACAGTCCGTTGAAAACCCTGTAAAAGTGATTCAGCGTCAATTGCTTCACTCTCCGTTACACCTTAATGGAAAATTATTCATATACGAGGTATATCAATTGGCCCGCTGCAGTTTCCTCCATTCTTATGTTCGTATGTTCTTATGTTCTAGATAGTAAAATTATACCTATCATAGGTTAGATTAGGTTAACTTATGTTACGTTAGGTTAGATCAACTTAGGTTAGCTTAGGTTAGGTTGACTTAGGTTAGGTTAGGTTTTCTATGAAAGTAATCATTTATATGTATTATCATGGTATAGACCAGTAGATCGTTTATGACCTATTTAGAAGTTAATGTTTCTTCATGGGTGAATATGGACCTTCTTCCACGTTCATTATTGGGATTAGTGTAGCTCAATGATTTCCTGTTATAGTCACTCATTATATTCTCTCTGGAGCTGTGTCCTCGTGTGATTTTATTGATATTCATTATAACAACAAATATTATTTTTTAAGTTATTGGCTTATCATATGCACCAACAAATCACTTGGCAAAGCTGAACATTGTTGGCCGCAAAATGTGATTCAGAGCCTTTCTTTACCTTACGCATGTCTCCAAATTCACCAAAGAGTAATAACAAGTAGGCGAGCATTATAATGAGTAGGCGAGCATTATAACGAGTAGGTGAGCATTATAATTTAAGTACATCCGAAAAATTTGTATCGCCTACTTCCATCCACGGTTTTAGTGCTTCCATTATTACAGCAGTTTTCTTCAATGGCTCATGAAAACCTGAAGTTTGACCATAAATTTTGTTGACCAACCTTCCCCAAATGGCTACACTTTGATCCACATTGACTTTATCTTCTACATCTCGAGAGGATTTGTGTAATTTGGTATTTCATTTATCATATTATTACTATCTTCTGCATCGAGCCTCCTCCATTTTTTTCCCAAATACTGTAATTGTTTTTAATCATACTCAAGTCCTGGGTTGTCAACAAACATGGGATTCATCGACCGTCATGCCATTTGCTTACAGACACTTTCTATAGCTATATTACTTTCGGCTTTCCCATACCAAATAATTAAATGTCTGTTCTCATAATTGGTCCACACTCCATTGTGGTAGCGACACGTGTTCTCTTAAAAGGTAACCAGAACATCCTCTGATAAAGTTGATATCATGTCAATAGTGTGGTAGAGAATGTACTGTACGTATTATTGTTTCGGTGGCCGGCAGAAAAAGAGTATGGGAGCATTTTGTTTAGTGTAAATGTGGAGTAGCCAGTCTCCTTCCCACTCTGCCTGGAGGTAGAGATGAATGATAACTAAAGGTGTAATCACACAGTTAATCCGAGGGCGACCGGTGAGTGACTGGATTGCTTTTACAATAATGTTGTTCGACGGTACAAGTGGTTGAAATAATGTAGTGCTGAAACAACCATTTGAAAACTTCTTACTGCCCTAGATCATGCCTCACTATTTCTAATGTTTTCCACTCCTTTGAAAAACATAAATATCCACAACTTTGTTTTCCTTTCACGTATTTTCATAAATTCATAAAATTCATATACACTCTTGTGTTTCGAATTTCGGTGTCACGTTCTGATGCTGTGTGCCAAGTGCTTCCCTGTTGGAGCGGCTAGTACAGTTTCACATCACACCACTGATGAGGCGGGTTAATGGAGCCTGAGCTTGTGGCTGGCTTTATAGCCTCAGCTACCGATGGCTAATAAACTCAAGTTAATGAACCCTGAACTTGCGACTGCCTTAATGATCTTTGGTGTTGATAGTCACTACATCTGAACCATTAACCCTCTGAGTTAGTGGCCTGTGAGGAGGATTTGTGGCAGTGATGTTTTATTGTGAGGATGGACCAAGCGAGCAGCGTGATGGTGGTGGTCGTAATAATGTTTATGGTGATGATGATATGTTAATGAGGCCATGAAAACCTAAGGGGAAAAAGAATGGTATTTTGTGACGTGGAAACACTCACCAAGAAGCTTGATGATTAATGGTGCCGATGATGGTTATTGAGATGACGTGTGATGGTGGCAGTTGTTGGGCTCTTACAAGGGTTAAAGGTAATGGTGATGGTTGAGTATGTGCTTGTATAGTCGTGTTGGTAGTTATGAGCGTGGTGATGGTGGTGGCCGCATAGCTTTACAACTGTGTTCAGCATCAGAGTATAGAGGTGATGAGGTATTTCTCTTCTGGTGTAAAATGGTTGATATATTTCATATTTATTTTGTGGAGTGAATATGGTGAGGAGTTTGAAGCATATTTGGTATGTAAAAAAATAATCGGCTCTTCCTAACTAAATTTTTGATGAATTTCAGAATAAACAGATTCAGAGACAGCCGGCGAGACATGTGCATTTCGCTTTGCATCTTGTTCATCCTTAGAGAGTTGCAGGAGGAAGGGGGTGGGGATAGTCTACTCGGCTAAATCCCATTTAAATAGCTTCATAAAGTTGAATTTACTTAAAAAATTTATTTTCTTAATAAACAATAGACAGTTTAAGATATCTGGTAAGTAAACGCTGGGGAGTGAAGTGAGACTACTTCCTTGTTAAAGAAAATTGATTATATTTTGTTTCTGTTTGTGAGCCATTTTCAGGAGTGGTCATATCGCCTCACCGCTTGCTCACATTACTTTCGTCAAGGGATAGGCAAATTATATATAAGAATAATTGATGCCTAGCAACAATGTAATATAGTTTTTTCTCTAATAAATAAGCTGTTTATATCTTCAAAATAATCGTCATTAAGAAAATTCTAGTCTAGATGTTCCTCTGACTCGCAGTTTATTATGGAATATCTTCCGTGTCGTTGAGAATGGTGTATCTGAGGCCTCTCGTTGGTGAAAACGTTAACTATTAAAGGGATGGAAGAACTACACTGAAAATGGTAGACACAGATTTTCTCAAGAGCTTGGAGGCATCTGTTAATAAGCAGGAATATAAGACTAAGGAAGCTCGGGATAACACTAGCCTGTATGTAGACTGAGACTGGTCTATATATATATAAACTTTAGATTGGCCATAGAGATGATATTTTGGGTCAGTCACCTCATGATGCGACTCAATGTTTCTGTTTCCCGGGTATGATATACTTAGAGAGGAAATGTGTATTAACTTGTAGTCTTAAAAAAAAATCTCACGCAATTATTACAAATGATTATATTCATATCTGGAAAATCCTAATCAGAATAGTTTTATCTTTTTTATTTGTTTTATTCACTAATTCTGGGAGCAGGTCATAATATATTGATGCTCGACTGCCTCTCTTCCAACCCGCTGATGAAGGTCACGGACGTGTTCTTTTGATCTCACACCTACCTCACTGGGCTTTGCACCTGTTCAATTAGGTGAGACTGGGGGATCGACCGCCAGACTCTCGTGCCTCGTGAAGTAAAGCGTCTTCACCACAGACTCTTTACACTATATTACGGGTAATGAATGTCTGTCACTCGAGTGTATTTGGTCGTCAATCAGAAATTATATTAATACCATTTGGAATGAATAGAAATAAAGATCAAACTACCAACTCCTGGGAATTGAAGTTGAGTAACTCGAGCCAATAGAAAATGATAAAACTTGTAGGGTTGATCAGCTTCTACCAGTATGCCTGAAACAAGTGGGACAGAATTGGATCAAAGGTGTAACTAAAATATGTAGCTCTAAATACTTTAAAGACGATATTCCAGGGATTTAAAGAAAGGGTAAATAAAGTTTGTGTTATTACCAAAAAGGTCAAGAAGAACATTGAGTGATCCAGTTTAGATCAATTATGTTAATAAGACTAAGGGTGGGGCGGGCTCCATACTCCCCACCTCGGGCGGGCCACAACTCTACCTGTAAAAATATGGAAGGGGTTTATATTACAGAGACGATGAACGATTTTAAAATAAATTCGAAACATAATCGTAAAATTAAATATATCAATTAGTATCCTGTCAAAGAGTATGTAACTGTTGGTGGATGGTGTCCACAACAATCTCTTCTGCAGGCTGTATGTAGGTCATATACCACAGCAACACCTTACTAGCAGGCCGCAGTAGGTGTGTGGCAGCAGCAAAACCTCATTAGCAGGCTGCAGCAGATGAGTGTGGCCACAGCAATACCTTAACAAGCTGCAGCAGGTGAGTGTGACCAACTGAACACTGGGCTGCAGCGAGTGTAAGTGGCCGCGTGTAAGAGAGACTGTGAGGAGGACAAGAGTGGGTGAGAGGATATGACACAAGACTCACTCAGGGCGACACACTCCGTGGTGTTAGTGACACTCTACCCCGCAGGGACCACCATCGTACCCCTGCTGAGAGAAACGGAGTGCTCGGGAGAGAAAGACGAGAGATACTTGGAGGATAAAGAAGCAGTGAATGAACTGAGAAAGAGAGAAAGGTGGAAGAAATAGCTAAGAAAGAGAGGAGATAGAGATAAGTTAGAGCAAAGACGGAGAATGGCGTAATTACCAACTGCTGTGACGTCAACACCAACGGCTATGACGTCAACACCAGTGGCTGTGACGTCAACACCAGTGGCTGTGACGTCATCACCAATCGTTGTGGCGTCATCACCAACTGTTGTAACGTCATCATCAGGTTAGAGTAGGTCAAGTAAGGTCAGGTCAGGTTTGGTTAGGTTAGATCACGTCAGTGAGTAAATGTCTCAATTTACGCTTTATGTTCCTTGTTTAGTGCTTATTATGCTTTATTTTCTTGCTTGACTGTGAAGTACAGAAATATATCAAGGGTACATGGGAGATTTTGGGGCGGCGTTGGCTTCGATAACCGTTGATTCCCTAAGCAACGACTTTTCACAGTCCCCTGTATGCGTGGGTGACAGAGAGAGAGAGAGAGAGAGAGAGAGAGAGAGAGAGAGAGAGGATGGTATAGAACAGCCTAGTCATTTTTAAAGCAACAAAGATAAAATGAGAGAAACACAAATAGAATGAAACAGACAGATATAGAATAACAAACACAGATATACAGTATAGCCACCAAACAGATACATACAAAGCAACAGGGACAATATATAGAACAACAAAGGCAGCTGACAGAAAAAATATTGACAGCAGCCTGGAGTTCAGCTTTATTGTTGTGGTATATAAAAACTATTGCAAAATTTTATTCGAGGGAAATGTGGTGGAGCTCAATTGGAAGACGCCCAAAACCTAAATTAGAATCTCTCCTGTATGAATTGTCAGTGTCCCTCCACAAAGGAAGTTATCAACCCCGCGTCAATATCTGGATCACTCCCAACTCTCTGCTTGCTTTTCAGAATACTGGTTTGGGTAAATTTTATATTACTATTACTATACTGATGATAATGATAGCTAGACATATGATGAACATTATACTACTGCTCCTGTCAATAATAATAATAATAAAAATATATATAAGTGTTTGGGTAAAATTATATGGTTATTTATCTAATGCAAAAACTCGTAATGGTATACTGTGGTACCATGAAAGGTTGTGAGAAGATAATCAATGCAAAGTTTGACACAATGTAAAAAAAAACTCTAACTTTAAACCATAAATATAGACACATTAAAGCAGAATTAATTAATTGCCGAAAATTATCACAGAGAATAAATCAGGATAGTCAAAGTTTATAATTATAAAGTAAAATAATTTGACTTTGAAACCCGAAAGTTGATACATGAAACACTGTCACATAACAATACATTTAGGTTTTAAGTTCCATTTTGATATCCAACCCTGACCTAGAAAGCCAGGAGTGTGGTTAATTAACACTACATTTGTCTTCCTTTCTGTAACATTGAGCATAGATAAGGGTTACAGTACTACTTAAATATTCAGAATCCGGTTAAATTTATCAAACCAGGATATTGCATTTTAGTTAAATTGTTCATGCAAGGATGACTATCACAGGAGATCTACAGTAGTACCGTAGTGGGATGGCATATATGACTTACCAGTTTCTTGCTTGTTGGTGGCCTAAGTCATGTCTTTCCTCCCAGTATATATCCTCCCACCTTACCAAGACCTCTGCAGTGTCCCCTCGCGGCAACTGGTCCTTACAAGTCCTGGCTAATTCTAAAGATTTTTTTTTTTTTAAGTGAGGTGAAACTCCAGAAGTACAGCGAACACTTGGCCCATTGATATATGAATGCACCAGGGCACTCACCAATCTAGCCAGGATAAATGGAGTTCAGTAGACGTGGCCGGCAGTCCAATTAAGATAAAGAGAACTCAGAGTACAAATTCGATCAGGTGGAGCTTAATAATCTAGTTGGCAATTCAGTGAAGAGAAGAAAAATCCGACAGAAAATGTATCGGTGAAAGGAGAAAGTGGCTGTGAAATGAGATATAATTTATTTGTATCCTTTTTCCGGACTGTTACCTTGATACGTGTGATAGTCGGACCACCAGTTGCATTCACTTGACTCTCTCTTGATGACTCTTCAACAGTGTCTTCTGGGTATTCTACTCTCTCTTTTTTTTTCCAAGCTCATTATATTTTTGTTAGTTTTCTACTTATTCTCACGTTTATTTTTATCATGGGTGTACATCAGCATCGTAACACAAGGTTTATTGTAAATCAGTGTTTATGACGCGTTTAAACTGAGGTCGTAACACGTAACAGTTACCTTATAAATAAACAGTTGATAACCAGATGACACAGGATACTGGCCAAAAACATCGCCAATACTTTTACTCATAGGGGAAAATTCTTGGTCACACAAAGTCACCACGAAGTCACAGGGGGTCATCCTTTAGTCACTCGACCACCATGGAATCACGTAAGATCACCATGCAGTCATACAGAGTCATGGTGAGTCACTTAGGGCCACCAATTAGTCACATTAACAACTATAATCAATTAATACCAACTAATGAAATTTCTAAAGGTTAACATTAAAAGGAGACGATAGCAAGGGAAATATAAATGTTAGGTTAATGGAAATAGACTGGAGATAATAGAGTGTTTCAGATATCCGTGAATAGATCACTCAGTAACTAGAAAAATGAGTGACGAATGTAACCACAAAATAGTTGATGGAAATAAAGTAAAAGATACAATGAAAATATATATAGATAAAAAGAATCCTGTCAAAGGAGGCAAAAATTGGAGTTAAAGGGATTCTTGAGCCAAAATTATTATATGGAGGTGGTGCATCGAGCAAAGACCCCATTTGAGTAGCAAAAAAACTATGTTCTTGAGAGCAATACGTGAGATATATCGAATACATAGAATAAGATAATGAGATGTAGATGTGGAGAGGAAAAATGTGAAGAAAAGTGAGCAGATCAGGAGTCTACACTTATGATGTGGACATATTGAGAGAATGTGATCTGAGTGACACCTAGAAAAATATACGTTTCTGAAGTGGATGGTAGGGTGGGGTATGAAAGACCAAGAAGAAGATATAAGACAGAGATGAAAGACAGATTGGAAATGAATGAGGTGGTCTTCGCTTGATTTTTGAGAACTGGTGTGTTGCTGGTTGGTGATGCTGGCATGTATGAAGTGATTTGGGTTAAATATAGGTCTTGTTTGCCTGTGATACCGATCCATCAAATGTTATAAAGTGAAGCAAAAAGGTATGAACTAGACAGCACGCGTGGACCACTGACACACCCTCGTCACCCTTGGCAATCCGGCACCAAAATTCACTGAATTGGATTTTACGTTTGTCATGCAGGTTATCAATTTCCACGTATATTTTTCCTATTTCCAGAATTTTGGATATTGTTGGTTATCAAATATAACAATAACTTTCCTCGTAACTTATCCATCAAGTTTCGCCAAATCGTTCTCCCAGTTTTTAACATTTCGTCCAAAGTCGGTGTATTATTTTTTACCTGAATATTTTATTGGCTTTTTTTTCTAATTCATCAAAGCTGATGGATTCTTTTCTAATTATCATCTGCCTTTCGCGGAGTAAAGTCAAATACCAAGGCCCTGAAATTCCTGAACGCAAAATTTTCAGTTTTCAGCGTCTGAAGAATCACCAGATGCAGAAGAATACAACTTATAACTCTGTAGGATTATAAAACTGAGTAGAAAAAAATTTCGATATGTTACCGTGTGAATCACTTCATGAAACTCTCTCATTATTACCTTGCTGGCCATAGAGTGATGATGAACCACAGTTATATATCCTCAGGGCAAGTTATAGATCCGGTGCTGTAATCAAATAAACACGCCATGACTGGATATTTTTACCGCATACCACCACCACCACCTCTCCTATCCCTTCACTCTCAACCGTGTTCTTTTTTCTCAACCACCCGTGAGAAATAAGGATAAATATCTGAATATACTGAAAAAAAAGAATAACTTTTTGTGAAATGGATAATTCTTTTTTGTACTAAAACTTAAAAGAAATTAATTTCTATATCATAAAGTTTGAAGTCGTGTATCACCCTGAGATTGACTGGCACAAAAAATAGGTTAGGTTAGGTTTTGTATTTACATATGACTAAGAATGAGGTCTGGCTAATGAAGATTAATGTGTCAAGTGGTGATCTTTATCTTTTGGGATGTTAATAAGTATATGTACAACACCTAACAAGATAATCAAACAAATTTTACAAAAGAAAACTTGTGATTACATCCATTTATAAACACTTGAATCTGAAATCATGAGTAATCTTTATTAAATTTTGATATCGAACCAAAAATAATTGACGAGAATGGTTACATACATTACAAAAACACACACACACACACACACACACACACATACATTACTACACTAAAGCGAACAAGACTTCTATAAAATCGGTAAATATCTTATATATGGGCACTAAAATTCACAATCTGAACCTAAGGATAATTTGTTAGTAGCGTATCCCACATAACACTGCAGTACATCGTTGTAATAAAAATCTACGTATAGAGTTTGTGTAACCACGCGTAAGTTTCCCTGACTCTTGATCCGTTGAAATCGTATATTTATCATGTCATTTATATATAAAATTATCCCAGTGTATATATGAGCTTGATAAATCTGCCGTCAACTTCTGGTAGAATATACAAAAATATTTAATATCTCTTGGCGATCGTGAATTGCGAAGCACAAATTCTGGTAAGTTTTCAATTCTTTCCCAACGTCTTCCTGGACAAAATAAAACTAAATTGTGGGCTGAGAAAAGCGTGGGAAGGGTGGCAGGGCGGTGTGATAGAGCGGCCCACTCTCATGATTGATGGCACACACCTGAGTCTTCTCTTAATTAAAGCCTTTCATCTGCCTCACTCCTCACGGGTTTACCACTAACGATCACAGATTAATGTCCCACACCTTATTTCTCTACTAACCCATTTTAATTCAATTTGAAGTAAATACAACCAATATTATTAAATTCACAATTCTCTATCTCATTTTTTTTTCACTGGATAACAAATTCATTACACTTCAGGTTAATCTGAGTCCATTAAATCCTATATAGTTTATTTCTTATTATAGTTCCCCTGAATAGTTACTGTTAACATAAATAATACGCCTCATGTTAAAGCACTTAGGAGTATCATATCTTATACCGGTATGTACTGTACTTCTAGCAAAGATATTTTAACCACCAATAAAATAATAATAATTATTATTATTATTATTATTATTATTATTATTATTATTATTATTATTATTATTATTATTATTATTATTGCTGCTGCTGCTTGTTATTCTTATTATACTTATTAGTATTAGTATTTTTTACCGAATTTTTATAACTTTAATTATCTCAAACACATCTCAACCTCATCCAATTCCAGGGGCCAGATTTACAAACGACTTACTGTCACATTTTGTCCCGTCGGTCACCCTTAAGGCTGAACGGGTGATTTACTAACAGTTTACGGCCTCTGTAACCCAACTTATCGTACAGCAAACCTTACGGTGTAAATAGCCCCCTGAGGACTACTAAACTTACACAAGGCGGATATAAGGTCACGTAATTCCCGTTTTCTCTACTATACAATCCATATCAAAACACACAGAGCTGCCAGACGTACATCAGGCATCACTAGTGAGAGTGAAGATGTGAAGATGGCATTAATGATTGATTTAGTTCATGACAGTGCACTCGACGGGGTAAAGTGTGGTTAGGGATTCTTTGGTCCCTCCACAGATTGATGCCCACCTACTGCTGCGTTACTACTGATTTCTTCGTCGGGATATACTCTGACTTGTTCTTGGTCGGGTGAAAAGTCGGCCTCATGCTTCATCAGATGGCGTGGGTAACTTGTAAATTGGTTAATATACCTTCAGAATGTTTGTTCCGGGCACGGTGATTGGTCTAGAGAAGAATCAAAACAAATGCACCACAACTCCGTCTGGCGGTAGCTTACTGAACTAAACTTCCAATCGGGCCCACTCCTGTCTCCGGGGTTGTAAGATACATTTAAAGATTATATTATTTCATCAATCATTCCAACTTTACCTCTTTTACTGTTTCTCACTACATTATGCTCTGGTTTACTAGATTTTTGCTTACTTCTATTATACGCCACAGTTACAGGACCTAGTTCTTTGTATAGCATTTGTTTTCAGTACATACGAAAAGCTATGTCTCATTAGGAGTAAGTGAAAATTAAGCGCTGAATCAAAAAATGCCATAGCTGAATACCCTTCGTTATCTGGGTTGCATCACAAAATATTAATATAATGTTGTTGGAGTTTGTGAACGATCGTTAGGGTGGTCGGTATTCCAGCGTGAAGAGGATGAATAGGACTGTACAGAGAGCGCCGAGTCATTAGACCTATTTCCTTGGATTACTGTAAACACGGCTGAAGTTTAGTACAGTGAGAGCTATTCATTTCCTAGTATTTACAAGGACGGAACTAAACAAACCAGATATAACATAAATATTTCCCTGAATTTATCTGGATATAATTGAACAGTGAGAAATCGATCTAAGTTATAACCATCATTTATATATTTTTCTCGTGATTTATGTTAATTAAGAAAAATCACAGGAATTTTCGCCAGTTATTGTTTTTTATCTCCATCTAAAAATATGGAAAATATTCAAAATTCATCTGACAAACTACAACTGGTAATAATATATATAGTAGGGTAAAATAAATGCATCAAATAAAAATAGTAAGAGTAAGACCTACTACACCCACTCCCTATCATTTGTGGGCTGGTAAAGGGGTGCAAAGGCAAAACAAACTTGTTACCTTTGATGTTTGTAATTAAGTGCGTGTAAAAAAGTTGTGGTGATAGGTACACAGAGCCAGCCTCCGCCATCCACAAGTCAACGGGTTTTAATCGCACCATTTTTATGATATTAACTGCAAAATAAATATCATGTTTTGAGTTGCCGTGTGGTATATGCCATCAAAAGCCTCTGATTTTGTATGTACATATAGAACTACCCAAATTGCCTTGTTAATGGAAAAATTATTATATATAAATATGTGTGTGTGTGTGTGAGTGTGTGTGTGTGTGTGTGTGTGTGTGTGTGTGTGTAAAGCATCGAGACATTACAGTAGTGAAAGTTCTACTGTAAAGAAACTGTGATACGATTTCCGAATGACAGGTGGATATCATATCTTTTCAAACAGGTGTACGGCATCGATGGACTAAAGGAAATTACTACTAGAAAATTTGTGAACTAATTTACATCGAGTTTAAAAGGTTTATCTGTGTATTAAAATATTCTTGAATGAATTAACAGATACAATGAAATCCCATTTGTTTCTACCAATTGGGTTTCTTTATAATTTTTGAAGTGTTACTGTTAATAAACTCATCAACGTGACGTGACCCACAGTCTGTCCGTGGATGGGTCTTGGTTTGGGATGACGAATTTCTGAATCTTTTTCTAGATTAAAATGTAATCTATTTGATTCCCGGCAATAGTATTTACATTATCATCGGGTAATATTAAAGTGTAAAAATCCCTCAGATGATGTTCAAACTATGTCTTTACTATTATCATCTTGTTTTCCTTACAAATGGAAATTAATTATATTTTTTCCTTCCTTTCTACAACTTAACCCAGGCATAATGATGAAAGAAACAAACGGTGGTGATAAACTTGTCTTCGTAAACAACAATCAGATGTAGATTAGATGCATGGATTTATATTACCAGTGAATATTTTGACAAGAATTTTAAAAGAGGTTTACCAAGAAATTGATGTTTAGTGAATAATGTTAAATAAGGTGAAGAACCTGAAAGGAAAAACATAAGATGCTAAAGAATTAGTAATGAATTATTTATACAAGAGCGATTTATTGTTCTTAGTGAGGGAATATTAATTGTTTGTCTTCCTGACTTAGAGAAAACCCGTCAGCCACGTACTGATTCTTAGTTCTGTTTCATCCCAGATATTATAAAATCAATTGTTTACTCGAAATAAAGCAAATTAAGAAAGGAGGTTAACATAATAGCTATGCAATATTAGATGTTTGTGTTCCCCCCATAAAATTTTATTATTTTGTTTCATATTATCAGGAAAATTTTTATAGTGATTGTATACCGATCTCTTATAAGACAAAAATATATATTTTATAAAGATTTCTGCTCAATAAATTTATGACTTGAAAGACTAATGCGTCATAACCTGTAGACAGACAGTACTACATCTAAGTTGTAATCTGTTATTGGCTGGTGAGCGTCAGGTGTCCAAGGGGGGGCAACAGAAGGCTCGCAGTGGCTACCAACTGGGCGCACATCTGTCCAACATTTCTCATCGATCCTACTAGGCCTTCGAAGGGGAACACCCAACACCGCCCACTTAATCACGCCCAGTTACTGTTCTACGTGCTTCAGTGTGACTAGATAATGTGAAGCACGTCCGCTTCCTCAGATCTGGCCGATGAAAAAGGTGCAGGCGGTGTTGTGTGACTTAATATGATATAAGCTAATAAATAACAGTTGGCTATACTCGGCCGCTTAGATAAATAACACTAGATACATTGTTTATTTTCTCGCTGAGGTTAATTTTAAATGTTAGTTTTTCCTTTTACCCAAACGATATTGTTAGCTCCTCCACACAACAGAAAATTGGTGATGTAAAGCATCTCAACTGGGAAATACACGCGGCAGTAAGATGTGAATTATGGATCTAAACAATATACTGTTACGACAAAACTAAGACTAATGACGAAGGGTATCAACAGTTCTCCGGGTAATAACTTAAGTACTCTACCTAAGACTATGCACAATTGTCTAATAAAGTTGTACTACACACAGACCATTATGTGTAGGAATTGTGACTTTGGTGATTAAAAGTATAAATTTTGGCTCACCGGTAATATTTGTTGTAGTGAAGATTTCTAGCTGTGTGGTCATTACTAATATTTCAGTGGCAGCAATTGTGGCCGTTTTCAATTTGGTTGCGTTCGGTTGTTATTTTTTTTAAGCTGGTCTATTAAGCGTATTCTAAGTTAGTCATTACTAGAGCCCGGATGTTCAATAAAAATGCCATACATGTTAAATTCTGCTTATTTCTTTTTGCAAACAATATACCTGTCTTATTTCGCCTTTCTAATCTTTATTGGCCCTGAACCGTACTGTTGAGTCATCACCTTTCTTTCAAATACTGTTGGACACATTTCACTTACAGAGCCTAAAGTGAGTGTTCTTCAAAACTTAACAATTTAGTTATAGAGTTTGGTAGCAGTGTGTTGACTACAGATGAGGCAGTATTATTTTGTCAAATGTGTGAAAATCAGTGAAATACAAGTAGTACTTTGTTTCTCGCCATTTAGAGACTTCCAAGCACAGAGTTGTCGCTGCTCGTAAAACTGGTCAACAATATGTGAGTTGCACTGTTCTTGTTAAATCCACTTAAAAATGCTGTTGTATATTGTCGGTGCGCGGAATATATAGTTTAAATCACCGACCAGCAACTGCTATATTATATTCTGGGTTTTTTTTTTACATTTAAAGAATCTTTAAAGGGCAAATGGCAGTTGTTTTTATAAGCTAAATTTTCTCCACCATTGCAAATATTCCCAGGATTCAGGTCTGCACTCTCACAGAAGTAGGCAAGTCCAATCTGGAACTGTGTGTGTTAGCGAGGGAAATATTGCTGGGTAAACTACATAACTTGAAAGTTTACTTGGAACACACTGAACTCTGCAGACATTGCTTGAATGTTCACGGATTATCATAATAACTGATGCCACAGGTGAATCAACGTAAGTAATTATATATATATTGCTTTCTGGGTGATAATAGACGAAGGAATCTGAGAAATTAAAACTTTACTAAAAAATCCCAAATAAAAATAAATAAATAAATACAATGCAAATAAAACATAGATTGTGACAAAATATTAAGAAAGAAATTAATTTTGTCTTTGCATTCGAGAACTCTTCCCTCTATAGTAGTCGTCGTTCCTTACCAACGTTATATACGGAGTTTTGCTGTATTTATCTCACATATCCACTGAAGAAACAAACTCCGCAAATAATAAATAAAATAATGTAAAAAGAGAGTTTAATTTCTGTTACATTATTTATTAAACAACTCATAGAACACAATGAAATATTCGCACATCAATTTACCCCAAGAAACTTCATTTAAAACTGCACCTCAAGGTCAGCTCCCTTCACTTCCAGCCATCAGCTGCCAGTGTCGAGTTAGCCACCAGAAGTAAAGAGACCTGGAAGTGTTCACCCTAATTGGCAGGGAGTAGTTAGGGGGAGGTGCCTATATCCAGAGTCAACAAACATTTAATTTAATGTAAATACTGTTTTATTATCACCAGTCTGGCTGAACACCTCCAGCATATACAGAACTTTATACTGTTTCTGTAACGATTCAACAAGAACTTTTCACATAGCCTCACACACGTAATAATTTAAAATAAATACAGACACCAACCGTGAAGGCATGGAATATTAATTATCGCTAATTACCCTCAAGTTTGCCCATCAATGTATCTGTTATTATCTCCTCATCCCTAATTATATGACCAAAGTATCTCATTATCCTTATTCTATAAATTACAAGTATTTCCCTAAAACATTTTACCAATCTTAGTTCTTCTTCATTTGTTTTCCTGTCATTGTAACTTATTTTTTACATTCTTCTATAACACAACATGTCAAAGGCCTCTTAACTTCTTTCTGGTGTCTGCTGAAAGTGTCCACCCCCCTGACCCACACAATAGTCCTCATGATACATAACATTACGGCAGCCTTTTCACAGCTGATGTTTCCTCCCAAATACCTGTTTACGTTTTTTGCTACGTACCATAAGTTTTTATTTTAGGATTTATTTCCAATTTGGTCAATCCTCGGACAGAAGAAAGTGGTAAACAAGTCACAAACTGTAGCTTCCACTAGCCTTGCCTACACCTTACCGACGTAGCTAAATTGTTATTCTCCTACCTACTGTCTCAGGGAGAAGTTGGATAAAATAAATAGATAAAAGAACTTCTCCTTCAAGGATATTTGGCAGCCTTGACAACCGAAAAAGTTTACACTGTCAGACAAAGTTAGATGCATACAAAAGTTACTCAAGTCTGCAGAACACTTCTCTGTTGCTGCTTCCCGAGGGACAGAGTGGGAGGTGTGTATAACATTACTCATTTCAAAGGTGATGTATCTTTGGGATAATTTGTGTTGGTAGAATATCATTTGGCCTTACGATGTCCTAATTCCTCAAATATTATATAATTAGTTATGAGATCAGTTATAGTTGTAGTTTTATAATTTTGGGTTCCATTGAAATAATCTATAGTGTGCTACGAGTCATCTCTGTGGTCTTGATACAATGTTCCTTGGATTCTTCCATCATGACTTGCCAGTCAAGGAAAAGTGCCCTAAGTCCACTCTAGAACATATAACTCCAACTTTGTTAGAAAGATGTAAATAGTGCATAGTTCTGACACTTCCAGCACCTGATGCATATTATAATGAGACTCTTGATGATGCATCTTTACCGTAAATACTCAGAAGTATCAACTGTGTATCTATAAAAGTAAGAGGACAAGAATAATTAGTTGAATGTGACTGGCAAGAGGTAAGTAGTGACATGTGAGGACATTTTAAACAAAAGAGGACAAATGGAGAGAAGACGTAATGTTCAGACTTTGTAATAACTCAAAGAGATTTAGTAACACATGAGAAAGGCTGAGACTAGATTTATGTCCACCTGTGTTAGAACGTTCTTAAACCTTCTCACAAGACAGAAGAAAATGAAAATCCATCAATAAATGTGTGAAACTGGGTCCCATAGGAACAGTATGAGTATAGCACACTTTGACTTACCCGCAAGGTGGTCCCTCACAGCCACGTGACCTGGAGTGCCCTGGGCGTCAACCAAGAACCCTTAGGACAGCCGCATTCACTATATGCCTGCAATGCCACTATATTTTATTATACTCCGTGCAATTTTTCAGTTTGAAAATAAATCGTAAAATAGAAGTTATGGTAAACAACAGGGAACTTAACCCTCTTGCTGTGTTTCCCGCGCTTGCTATTTTATTCTGGTTACCGCCAGAGTATTTTATTCAGCTTAGGGTAACCTCCCTTTGTGAAAGGGTAAAAACCTATCTTGATTAAACAAGTGGAAAATTTTGTGAACAGTATTTGGGAAATAAGATTAACTGCGAAAAAGGCAAAACAAGAATAGGTCAAGCAAAAACAGCCTTTAATAAACTAACAGACCTATTAAAAGGGAACATTAACATCAATTTGAGTAATGGGTTGTTGAAATACAATGTATGGCCAAGACTGTTGTATGGACCAGAAGCGTGGACACTTTCAGCAGACACCAGAAGAGGTTAGAGGCCTTTAATATGTGGTGTTGTAGGAGAATTTAAAAACAAGTTACACTTACAGAAAAACAAATGAAGAAGCACTAGGTTGGCAAATACTTCAAGAGAAATATTTAAAATTGAAATACTATTTTTTAGATACTTTGGTCGTGTAATTAGGGATAATGAGATAACAACAGAAATACTAATGGGCAAAGTTGAGGCTAGGAGGGCCTGGGGAAGGCAGAGACTGCAGGGGGATGGATAAATTGAATTAAAAACTGAGGTCCCAGGATTGGTAAAAACAACCCGAAAACTTTTAGAGTGGAAGACTGTGGTCGCCAGCTCTTAAATATGAGGATTGATTGATTGATTGATTGATTGATTGATTGATTGATTGATTGTGTCGCGAGGCAGAAATTTTATCGCTCTTCGAATTGAGTTGTTTCTCAATCTAGTCATCGGCAGGAAACATTCTCAGCCTGTCTTGCGCTGACGTTTCCTAGTATACAATGCGAAACAAAATTCACTATAAGAGTGTCGTTGCTCATCCTAACTCTTACTTTTGCATACCAAAACTATTTCCCAATTTCTGAAGAGACTATTAGTGAATTACGTTTCACATCATATCGGCAAAATTCTAAAAGATTACCATTATGTAAGACAAAACAAGGGATTGCGGTTCAAAGGAATAATTTATCTAATTTCACACAAAGGGCAGAAGCACATTCATATTTTATGTATTGGAAATTTAATCCTAGACATTTTATACTGAATATACAACGCCAAAATATAAAACTAGTATTACTCATGCAACAACGGATACCTCATAATTCCCGCAGCGATGAAAGTGTCGTGGAAAGAGAGGGACGAGCAACTGCGGCTGATACTCGACCTCCTGTCACACTAACAAGGTAAAGCGAGTCTAGCAATACACTTATCTTAATGGGCTGACCACAGACGGTCTTCATAAGTGGGAGGTAATGGTAAGGACAATATTATACTCAGTTTGGCAGAATAAACTTTACGAATAGAAAATACTTCATGTTTGGTTAACTTTTTCTGGTAAATCGTCTTTTAGTTTCTCTTTCTCTCTTGTTGTGTACTAACCTCAGTATCCCTTCCTTATATCGCATACTCGGTCACATCAGAGTAAGTCTTAAATGATGATCCGTGCCCTACCACAAATAGTCACTCAAGGAAACCATCCACACAGCTGGGAATGAAAGGTTGGCATGTATAAATATCTTGCTCGACCAATGTGTTATCTATCATGGTATACCCAGTCACAAATAAAAAGATTCAGTTGACTATTATTCTTTATCATACAAGCCACGGAAGTATGCGGTGGCTGTGAAGAGGAGACATCATGTGAGAATTCTACAATATTGAAGCAACGTTCTTCACCCACTGTTCGTTCTGTAACTCCTATATTCATCAAATTATGGTTAAGAAAGTGATGTTCAAATTAATTAATCATGCTTCCATTACTTATAGTCTACTTTTCCTCGAGTTCTGGGGAAAAGTTCCAAAAGGATTAGTATTTTTAGTATTTTTTTTTAATCTATGAGACAATACACAACAAATAAATCCGACCACTTCCAACCGCACCCCTTTTCTTTGCCTGTTCTCCACGTCCCAGCGACTTCTCTTTCTCTTTTCAATTTCTGCCGTCCTATCACCCGGCAATACAATCATGCCACCCTCTCTCACTGAATAACACGCTTCTGCTAGGATGCTGTCCCCCAAAAACATTTTTTTATACATTTTTGTTACTGTGCTGTATACATTCCATCGTCACCAAATCCACTCACAATATATTTTCACTTTCAAATTAAAATAAAAATATATATTTTTTTTTTCATGCACCCCTTTTGACTTTCACTGTTGGTGTGTATGTTCTGGTGAAACCAAGGAAATAATATCACTATCGTAGGTAACATATATTGTCAGAGAAGGAGCTGTACTCTTTGAATAGGTACGGTAATAAGACAAACACGCCTTCACACACACACACACACACACACACACACACACACACACACACACACACACACACACACTGGTTATGAAAAACAGACCATAACAGTAGATATCAGTTCTTTTTTATTCTATCTTCCATTCATTTTCATAAGTTAGTTGTATTCACTAAACTGCCACCTTATTTCCTAAGCATACATTAACTACTGTTGTCATCATAAGGGAAAGTCTTCAGCATCAATTCTCTCTCACAGCCTCGTGTACACTTACCTACTTCCTTATAATGAAAGTTATTTAGTATCATCCAACGTTGCTCTGTACTTACGTGTCCAGTCTTCTTGTCCCCTGTCTTCCTTCATATAGTCCTTCTAATATTCCTCCTTCTGTTCTCCCTCCTTCAACCCCTGTCTGTTTCCAACCTTCCTCTATCTCTCTACCTCCTGACACCCACCAACGCCCTCAACTCTCACCGGCGCCGCCCTTGAGACACAATCTTTACGACACAGCGACCACGTTCAAAACAAACAAGTAAAACCGACATCTATATGACACAAAGAAATTGTTGACATACCGGAGGATATTCTTTCTAGCGGGGAGATAGCCAGGTGTGTTGACAAGGGTACACGATACTCTTTCAGAAGTGACAAGAAACGCGCGCGCACACACACACACACGCACACACCCACACACACACGCACACACCCACACACACACACATACATATGAGCAATGTTTAGAATCTTTACGAGGCGAGTTATATGTTTCACTACTTCATTACAATAATTTCTTGTAGGTATACGCAATAAACATTTCTTCATGATTATGTGAAGAATAGTAAAAGGAGTCCCTCGCTCTTCTCAACCCTGCTTGTTTCACACTTACACTCCATTACTTACCTGTTTGTATATTAAACGTTTCCCCGTCTCCTATAAATGTATCAACGTGAAGCTTCTGTTGCTCGCGTCTTTTTTAAACATCACAGGTCTTTTGGGAGACATATTTCTCCATATTTTTCTCTCTATATTTTTTTCCTTCCAAGAGTTTCTACAGCTGCAGTTTGGTATACTTCTTTTATATCTCTCGATCTATCCCCTATACTTCTGGTCTCCAGTTCCGAAAAGCAATTACGGTATTCAATTCCTCCTTTGTACAGGTATCCGACAGCTTTTTGGTATCATATCGAAAAGTAAAATGTTCCATCCTCTCTATTGATTTTTAGCAACCGTCCAAGGCTGACCTCGTCACGTGGCGGAATGTGTCGTCACCTGTGGTAGGGGGGGGAAGGTGTTACATGTCACCAGCCTATCTCGAAGCATAATATTTCTTCACGTGTCGTATGATTTGTTTTTTCGTCTAGAGTCCAAGATAATTATGATTTTTTTCCCCCTGTATTTTATTTGTTTTAGCGCCATAATGGTGAACAACTAGGCTATTAATTTTCTGATGCATGTGTGGTAGCGCTATACAGTTATTCATCACTGCAACGTGCCACATGTACGAAATCGTCATCAAGGGGTCACTGCAGGCACCTCGACACAATTGAATTATTTAGTGTACCAGCAAGTATCGCACTCATCACTATATGTTGTTGGCACAGTGTTTGTAGATACTTTGCTCTATATGCTTCTATAATTCAACCATGATTAGAGAAAAGGGTAAGATTATAGGAGAAGGACCAGCGATCATTTTTAGATGTTTCTCGAGAATTTCACTACAGTTTTTGTTTTGAATAAATAGAATGGAAATCCATTATGGGTACACGGGAAATTCTAGTACGAAAATAATTTTGGAAAGAGACTGCCAAACTCAACCAAACCTGAACTTAACTTATACTGTAAACGATCCTAGGTCAGTGTTGGTTAGGATACACCGACACTGATGAGAAACCAAGATTCCACCCATCATCATGGGAGAAAGGAGGACTCCCTACTCCACCAGGTGAGACTTAAGAATACCAAACTACATCAGATGAGGAACAACAACCTTCTCCACCACCCCGTGATGGGTGAGCTAAACATCTGTAGATTGTGACCAACAGGGGTACCTAGTGACAGCACTAGGATCCCGCTTCCTCTATCAAGGAATAAACAATTGAAATTGAAATTGAATTGATTGTGACCAGCCGGAGGGAGGGAGTGGTCAGGCTTGCTCTTAACACCTTAGGTACGAAGGCCATCCGACCCGTGGGGAAGACTTTGTTGGCTCCAATATCAAGTTACAAGACTGTTTACAAGACCAGCTTCCACAGTACCATATCTACAGTTAATCTATTATGTTCACTCCATTTTTCTTATATTTTTGAACTGAAGGCTTTTGTCAGTCAAGTAACCCACTGCCTAATTCCACCATTTTGGTTGCCATATTATTTCAATAAACCGTAAATTATTATTATTATTGTTACACACAAACACACACCTTATGTCGTGTATTTGTAATTATGTACAAGTGAACAGTTTCATTTTACACATCAACAAGGTATCTAACACGTGCACATCCTTACACAAACACACTGCGGCCACGTATGAATAGAATGGCAGGAGTAATAACAACATGTAGATAACCTAGACCACGGACTGTCTGGGTGTCTGGGGGCATCTTAGCACACAGTAATCTCACTGAACAACAATGAATTTGAAGCACACAAAGACACTCACTCACATTTATAACACAGCAGAGGTTACCAGAGTATTGTAGGTGAGTTGAAGGAAGTACAGGTGTTTGTGGAGAACATGACACTCCTGGTTCAATATTAGGGAGTAACCTTCCGTGTAGTCTTATAATAAGTGACATGGCATGGTGTAATGAGGGTAGTTACAGATACAGTGAGACAAGCAATAGCCATATCCTACCTGTACCACCGAGACTTAGACAATTACAATTGCTGCTGTGTATATAAGAGCAAACTCTCATTAGCCAATGGCCCAGAGCGTCACCCACCCTACTTATCTAAATATTTATTGGCCATATTAAGAAAATGAACCGTGAAAAGACACACTTCACTAGATTCAAAGCTTCCATGCAGACGTTTATGGGGTAGGAAGGGTTAGAACCTGGGATAACATTTGTACGTTGTGGCGCACAGAACACCAAGGGTGATAATTGAAGAACGATTAGGGCAAAATACTATGGGGTCGCAACTGCCTTCCTTAAAATTCTCCCAATTGAAAGGCGGTTAAACCTGAGTGTGTTAAATTTACCTTCGCCAATTCTTGTCCTTTTACCTTTTACTGAATTTTCATTGATGTATTTATTTTTATGTAGGAAATGAAAATCCGTCTCTGGCGTTAGGATATAAGAATGTGTGAGAATGACACACCAACTTATGAAACCTAACTAACAAACTAATGATGTTAGGGTAAGTTTGGATAGGCTCTGATTTAATGATTCATGTGTCCTTTTCAATGAATACTTAACAAATTCCTCCTTTAATTGTTTTCCATCAAATTTCTATTATGTGCAAAATGTCAACAGCGAATTCAAAATTAACTAATTCCAATAAAATTAATTTATAATATTGGAATTAGTTCATTTTACCGCCACACCATCCCGTTAAGTACTGTACTGCGGTGTTCCTCAGGACTCATTTAGTTTAAAACTTAAGTTGAAACACGACGACCCTCTTCAAGGGAAGATGTTGTTTAATAATACGGGCGTTAGTCTTTTTGCTTACCAACAGATGCCAGTGATTATACTGCCATTTTTCGGTGCTGGGAAAGTCAGTCACTTAGCACTACATCAAGTGTGATTACAGACAAATATGTAAGACGGAGCTTTTATATACCTCAGTGTTTGATTGTTAATTATTTGTAAATTATGTCATTCATCCTTTACTAGAGTTGACCAGCGTGACATCATCAGAGGTTATCATCTATAGAGCCACTAACGGATCCAGGGGGAGGGGAGCAGGTGGGATGGATGCCTTACTATCACACAATATTACTATTAATAATATGTATAACTTTTACCCTATACTTTATAACCAATTATTGAGTCATTATAATTACACATCTATTACTCAAATATTTCAGCAAATTAATTATTATAAACTTATGTGTTCAGCCAAAAATATTATTCAATATCATTAGGTCAGAATAATGATAATTGTTTACTTCTATTCTGTATTATGTTTACTTATACAATTGTATATAGAATTAAAGCTTGGAAAAAAAAATATCCCGAAGACTCTTGAAACAGGTGTGTGTGTGTGTGTGTGTGTGTGTGTGTGTGTGTGTGTGTGTGTGTGTGTGTGTGTGTGTGTGTGTGTGTGTGTGTGTGTGTGTAAACAATTATTATCTTTGAACGCTTCTTTAAACAAATAGTGTTACCATGGCACACACTCTGGTGTCTTGTGTCACTGCATATCACTTTACCTGAACCTCCAACTCTTCCCTTATTAAATTCTGTTGAAGCGTTGTAAACGATGCCTTGGGTAATAGAGTGCATGCATTATTGACGCCAGACAATACTGCAACATGATTCTCGGATTATTGTTTTAGGTCTGTCTTCCTCGTTAACATGTACGTAATTGCGGGACGTTTCCCCTTTCACACAATACATCAGAGAAAGCAAACACCGCTATGAAGCAGTGGTGAGTATCAGTGATCAGAGAGAGGCAAACTCCTGAGGCTGTTTGATTAGAGGAGGAAAGTTGTTAGTGTGATGATGTCAGCAATACGGCAGGTGATAAACTTAGGTGGGTGTACAGTCCATAGGGTAGAATTACGCTGTTTCACTCTTATATTTCTTTCTTTCTTTTCCTTCGTATGATAGAGGGCTATAAGTATAAGTGCCCATTATATAATTCCCAACGTTTACACAATTGCCATATAAATACAGGAATTCCCCAGTGACTTGATAAATTGGATATCTCTAAAAGACATACTAGGTTATTTATATCTTATTCAGTTATTAGAATAACATTTAACTGTAAAGAAGACCGTATATAACAATTTAACATTATTGGAATTTCCCCAAACTTTCCCAGTACTCCACAACTAAGAATTAACATATTGAATAACACACTGTAATCAAACAGAGAAAGAAGAGTGAAAGGTTATCATTAAAAAACATTAAAATATTCAGAGATAAGTCTAGTCTCCATGTCTACGTAAAACAAGATATACTGCCACCTGTTGTTATACTGAGGGCATTAGTACATTATATTATCCATATGATATGACTATTCATTTTACGTTCGAGTCAAAATAAGACATACATGAATTCTTTTTTGAGTCACCCATAAAATTTATGTATACATTCTCTCTAGTATGTCCCCTGTCACAGAAATGACTCGAAGTATATTGTTTATGAATTACAACTAATCCGTATATGTAGCATTAAGGTAAGTATACCTAATGTTTTGTTGGGTTCTTCAAGATTATTTGAGTAATATGTTGAAGGTCCTATTGTACTTAATTTTAGTGAGAATTATGATACAATCCAATAATTTATGAGCCAGTCAGAAATACCTTCATATTTTTGTATACTGTGAAGTTTTCACCTTTCGATCTATAATTAGACTTACATTTCCTTGACCTATACATAAAAGAGAATCTCCCAGATGCATTGAAGTGCGTGAAATGTTGAAATTAACCAAGTGTAAGAAATCATTGATTTGGAAATGGACATAGGAATAGTCACACTGTAAAGCCTGACAACTGAACTGATGAGATGTGATTTCCAATTCTTTCTTTTAGGGATTATTTTACAAACCGCATTAAAATACAAAGCAAAATAAATATTTGTCCGCTTTGTGAAATATGAAATGACGACACATGTAGAACGGTATCGACCACTACCTAAACGATTTCTTAATTTAGATGGATGGTTCCCAATACGTGAGCCAGATTTATTCCAATAACAAGAAACCATTTATCATCAAATACCCGGCCGGCATCTCCCATTCCCGGCCTTAAGACGTACGCGGTAATACTCACATTTCATTTTAAATTGCCTCTTACTGACACTCTGGAAGCGCTTACTGAAAAACGTGGTTGAAAATTTTACCAATGGCGAGGGTGTTCGTGTGCATAATCTAACTCTTGACCATGTGTAAAATGTTAACTGCTAATATAATGAAGAACTATTATTTACAAGGTAGAATAAGGATCGTCGAATTCTTGATGTTTATTAAATATATTTCTTACCATAATAGAATTCTGCTGTTTTTGTTATTACCGTTGTTATTGTTGTTGTTATTGTTATTGCTGTCGTTTCATGGTCTTCCGTAGCGTTGACTACTAGTAAATAGCATTAGTGATTGCTCTGGTCGAGTGTTTGACTGCTTACACTACATAGCAAACATGATAAGTAACAGTAATAGGCTTTTTTGTGGCTGAAACATGCTGTAATTATTGCATTCCACTGAGGTCAAATATAATTACCAGTATTTATATATTATTCCGTTAATTAATTGCTACAGTCATGTGCATCCAAATTAAATTAAACTTGTCGATGATATGTAATAAATTTAGTTTTGTGTAGTAAATAATAATGAATTAGATTTCATGGTGTAGTTGAAATTACTTGAGATAACGTGGAAAGACTGAAATGCTAAGATAGGGGAAGTTCTTGACACACACTACTACAATTGGTTCTTGTGTTCAACTTGTTCCTCGCCCTGCAATGAACTCCGACCTCGATCTCTTATTTTAAACTTTAAATTAAATATCTGGACAATCTATTCACCAGGGAAATTTTAATCGATGTATATATTTTTCGTTATTGGGGCATATACATCTTGACCTTGTACTCTGACCTTCAGTACCAGCCAATACCCTTTACTAAACTAACCTTTTCGCAAGTTTCATCAAAATTATTTTCTCTGTATAGACTCGTCAGATTTTCAGGCATATATTATAGATTCTAAATGATACAAATGTGAGGCCTTCAAGATTTTCTTATGCCAAGCCCTATATAGTCACGGTACCATGTATGTTAATTTCCATTAATTCAATAGGGCCGCTTTTCAGGATTATTTCATGATTCATTCACTCCTCTCATTTGCATCATCACAATAACAAAACATAGATATTTTATGGTGTGTCGTTAGATGGGTGCATATGAATGTACAACTCTTTCATTATAATCATAAGGTCCAACATTAAACAATTTATGCAGTTCTATTGCTTGAAACAGAGGCAACAGTCATTATTCTCACTACACCAACAATATGGAAGGTCAGACTTCTTGCACCTGCAGCGTAAACTGAGACATCAACCGTACAGCATCAGTTCTAGGCAGGACAGGAGGCAAGGACACGAGCCGGGACATCAGTTTTCCTTCCTCGTCTCTCCACCCCATTGACTTTG
This sequence comes from Homarus americanus, assembly GCF_018991925.1. NCBI lineage: Eukaryota > Metazoa > Arthropoda > Malacostraca > Decapoda > Nephropidae > Homarus > Homarus americanus. Next base: position 6,666,708 of record NW_024748109.1, read on the forward strand.
GCTCAAGTACTGTACCTCTGGATACTGAGCGTGTAATTGCCGCCAGACTGATGATTGTTGGTGACAGCGTTTTATATGTTACGACAAAGCATCGCTGGTCGGAGGAAAAACTCGGTGCATGAGACTTGACAAACAGGATTGCACGGGCCTGATCTACAGTAGTAACATGCTGAATAATATATATCTTGTATATGAACAGCTCTGCCTCTCTTGGGGTTTCTTGTGTCAGGTCACCTCTTATAGGTTTACGGAAGAGATTATTGTGCTGTTTAAACAAGTCCCTAATATGAAAGATGTTGTGTTTGACCCATGCATCAACAAGACCCAGATGACTGCATATGCTTACCTATAACACCACAAAAGTTCATCAGTGTATGTAGACCACTAATCCTTACAGCAGTATGATTAGGCTATTTCAGTTCCAGCTTCTTTCACTAAATCACAGTTCTTATACTCCAGACTGTTGACAGTTCTAAGACGTGTCCTTTCCGTGTCATAAATTTCAATTCACCGACAAGTCAGTGCAACACTAGATCACTCTTCTTGGTGTTTACTGCTGTGTCTGTAGCAAGGGCCATGGTATTTATCTTTAGCAGTTAAAAGGTCATTAAATAATTGTTTTTATTATGCTTAAATCGTTTGCCGGTATTGGTGGAATAATTACCAAAACTGTATTTATATACCGTATGTATTAACGCATCAGGACATGAGTGTATCTCAGCTGGGACGACCCGTTTTCTCTTAAGCGATCAGAGTTACATATTCTAAAGGCGAGGTTAATGGTATTACTGGAGAATTACCATTCATAATTTAATGAAACAATTTACGTAAAATCTGAGAAGTATATAGTGTGCTGATGACATGTAAAAGCTTATTACAGTATTACCAGGGGACAGTTAACAGTAAAACTAGATTAAGAAATTACACCACACTTCCTGGAGATGCTATTTGAATGATACTTAATACAAAAATGGAAAGTACAATGCACAGAACTTGATCTAACCAACCTAACCTTACTTAACTTCCTCCCCCAGGCATATTAAACAAAAACACCTTACTTTGATATCAGGTACCAATAAAGAGCACTTTTCTTCAACTAGCAATGTGAAATTTTACGGTTTTGGAGGGGACGTAAGAGTTGTCTGGCGTATTTTGAACACTTGCATGTCCTGCCAACTAGTCTATGTTGACAGATAAACTCTTGGAGACAGTCTTCATCCTCCACAAGCACAGATAACTTACCATACGATACCGAACACGACGCGATAACAACACCATTGCATAACAAGATGATTTACTTCCTTAGTCCTCGAAGGAAGACCAATACGTATACGAACATACTGTTAGTTCATTTTGAATCCAATACTACTCGAAAGAAATTGGAAATGTATCCAAACCCATAACATGGGATTAAATTCCAACTACTGCACATGAGTCTCATCATTTATATTTAGAATAGATTCAAGAGCCAATTGCGCGAAAAGAAAAAATAAGGGATTTGCGCAAGTCATAAACACAAAACCCCTTAAGAGTGAAGTCTATAAAATTGAAAACAAAAGACAATCAAATTAATATTTATGGTAATAATACTTCAGATGTGAAGCTCCGTCCTTATTGTTAATATTTACAACGACGGAATTCCAAATTTATTAGTTTAAGAGCAGACGACAACACGCGGCGCCAGGGGAGAATTATCGGCTTAATATTTACGGTAAAAAAAAAAAACTACAAAGCTAAAGACGTGAAATTACTGCCATATGATCAGTTTTTTGCTGTGTTTTATTCCGTAATTTCCCTCATATATCATGTCCTGCCTACTACGGGTGATTTATGATCGTAGATACAGGAAAACGGAACAAATACTTAAAATTGAGAAAAAAATTGTATGGAAAACATGAAAAATTTTTATAAAGTCGAACTGGCGCTAACTGTCTGCCCCACTATTATCCCTGGGGTAGCTGTTATCTATACAGTTAGTCACGAAAAGAGATTATGTAAATCATTAGCGGCTATAGTTCGTTTGACCTGTTCGTTCAAACTTTGCAACTGAGGCCTAGGGTCAGTTTGTATCAAGGCGAACGGACACCCAAAGAGTCACTACAGTTCTTCAGTATAATTTTAATTTATAGTATTTATATTATAATATTTCAAGGGATAATAACTACAGCACTCGTGTTGATCTCTGATAATTTCCGCACTTGAGGGTAGCAAAATTTAGCGAAGAAACAGTTGTTATAATGTTATTACTCCGCTTCAACAACTAAGGTCTTTAGGCGTATAACAGGCTTAGTAATTATTATATTCCATCAACAACTAAAAATTATGATAATAAACAGATAAGCAAAAATATATCAAGTCGCCAGGTCCTGATTACAACTTTTGTGTGACTATTAAAAGTATGCAAGTCGTATCACCTTAGTATGCCTTTGGCGAACTTTTAAAAATAAGCTGATCACAGTTAATGTATATCTTCATTAGAATATTAATTAAACCATCATATGTATTGGGCGTCATTAGAGGATTAGCTTAGGGTCAATTTCATGAAGTGACTGATCATAGTTGGTGACAGTGCCAAGGCTAACCTGTTCATGTTGATTAAACGACCTAATGGCTGGATGCACTTAGTCTATAATAAGTGAAAAGCAAATAATGGACACATAGTCTTCCTAGAAACTATTTCCACCTTCCTGTGTAATAAATACTCATAGTTTATAACATGTACTCTTACCAGGCTATAAGTTAACTGAAAAAAACAATAATATACACGTTGTAGGACGCCAATAGGAAATTATTGTTACATTGCGTGTTATCAACTTGTCACACGGCATAATACATAATGTTGTCCCTCAAACATGCACCAATGATGGGCAATAATTTGTCTTATTCTACGTGCGTTGAAAATATCCAACAACTATGTAGGTTTTGTTATAGTTTTTGTTAATTTCCCATTTGAGGTTTTTAATATTACTATTTTATCTTACCTATTTCAAACTATATACAATGTCAGAACCGGTCGTGATGGTTTGGCAGGTGCAGACACATTAAGTAGCTCTCTACGGTACTGATAACGAGTCTTGTTGCTTTGAAAAATAATTTTGGAATAAATCGTCGCCAGTATATCTAGACCGTAAGATAGAAGTTAATTATTAGTATTAGAACACGGGCTTATATTTTGGGCAACATCTAAGGTATAGAGAGGTCCCAGGCTACTTGAAACTATGGGCAAGTTTCTTTACGCCATTTACCTCTGTCTACCCAGCAGTAATTGGGAACCTGGATGTTACTGGAATTACGGATCGTATTCCAGGGTAATGGTTCGCCAATGCAGTTGGCGAGTTGTCCGGTTTTCTTGAACAATTCCTTGACGGCAACCATTATTATGTGTAGGATATATTCGAGTTTAAGTGTTTGTATGTGTTTGTTTGTATGTGTTTGTTTATTGTATATGTGTATATATTTTCATTATAAACGACTTCTGCTATGCTGGTGTCATGCTTCATTTATTTTCTGCTTCTGATAAGTAGACTGGTGCTTTCTATTGAATGCAATTTGCAAACTACATTTTATGTTGTATGAAAATATTGTTTGTCTATGGAAATTCTGTGTATAGGCTCCTGCAGGATAATAAAAAGTTTGTTTCTGTTATACACATTTCATATTTTTATGCTGCATGAAAAAATTATTCATTGTGAATATTTTTTCCAGTATTTCGAAAGTTATTGTCAATAGGAAGAAACAATCAATGCTTAAATACACTTCAGAGAGTTCTTCCTAAATAATCCCCGCTTTGTCCGCCCCCCCTCCACCTTTCAAAAGCAATCTACGCCCCTGTCTGCGTGATAATTTGGCGAGGTTGTACAGTACATATGTCCCCTCGTGTTGGTGGTGCGTGACATCACAAAGAAATGTCCCGGGTTCACGTTTTCCATCCTCTTCAAGGTTTTGACTATTTCAATGAGATATTCCCTATTGTGCCATAGGCTTATCTGAAGAGCCGCTAGTCCTAAGGCCACCAGTCTCATTGGATAATCGAGATGACTTACTGTAGTTCCGGAATCATCTTAGTCGCTCTGTGTTACATTTTATCTACGGTAGGGATGTTAGTTCTTTCTGGAGATAAAGTTTCCATGTGTGGTGGAAACATGATACAATTTTAAGGTAGTAGGATATAAGTGTTGGAGAGGACAAGGGTATATATGATAGTTTATGCATGTAGAGACCCATGATTAGTTCCCGGTGCAAAGAGAAATGTAATAGGCGTTACTGATAATACTGTTGAGGAATAACTTTTGTTAAGTATATCCGGGAATGTGAAATATAAAGCCATTGTTGAAAGACTTGTTCCTCTAGCCAAGCATGCGGTTAGCTGGAGAAAAGGAACATTTATTGCCGTTAATGATAGACAAGGCATATGAAACATTGGACATAAAAGCGATGTGGCAAATACAGTAAAGGTTGTTAGTGTGTGACTGGTAAAGTACATTTGGTTCCTGGTGACCGTGGGACTGCATAAAGGAAGTACAGAACCGCCCGTGGAAGGAGGTAAAGGAAGGGAAAGGAAATATGATCAAGAGGAACACACATCTGATTGTTCTGATTTATTCTGAAATTCTTATTTTAAGTTCAGTATGTTAATCTTTCAGCTTAGATTTTCTAAATTTTTATCCTTTATAAATTCTAGTTTACTCAACACCTACACTTTAATATTTGACCAATTACTGTTCCTTTTCAATTATTTCAGTTTTTAAATCGATCAGACATACTTTCGTAGTTTTTTACAAATTATATGGGACTCTGATCTAAATTTCTAATTCCATTCTTGCATTATAAGGTAAAAGTTATACAGACAAGGCTTCTTTGACTCCCAATCCTGATCAAACTCCTCATCATGAAAATACAAGATACTCAGTAAATTAGATACATCTTCATGAGCTTGTGATGAGTGAGAAAATAACGGAATATTCAGATGTTAAGACTTTAATTATTTGGCATAAAAGACGTCATATTGTAAGAGCATCTCGTACATTTGGTAATCACCTAAAATTTCTCATTGTTCGTTGAATAAAACAATTTAATGATTTAACATTACGTTCTGGTAAAGATGGTTAGCTACGGTTAAAGACCTTGACGTTCACTTGTTTGAAGTTGGGAAGGCGAGTGAAGATGCGTTCATCGTCAACACGACGATCCAGTGGGTAACCATGTGGTTGGTTGTCGGGATACACTCCTCGGTAACCATAGTGGTTGAATTTGGTGTTTGTATGTAGGTTTTCTACAGCAGCGTCGGCCTCGCCGTTGGTCAGAATCGCCACCAGGGTAAACTCGAGACCTTTTGAATTACCCTTGGGAAGCAAGAATCTGTTGGGCAGCCCAAGTGCACTCTCAAAGTCGTGAAGGTCGAGCTCGGTGTGGTCGGTGAGAGCATCCTCAGTCCTGTCCATCAAGTATTGGAAACTGGGTACATCATGAACAGTCACTGACGAGTCACGAGATCTGCGGACGATGTGGTTCTCGCGAGGATGAACTGTTGAGTAGAAAAATAAATATATAATTAATTATATAGAATATTACTTAATAGTATCTGGTTTCATTTCTACATGAAGATAAGGAATTGCAAATTCTTGTTTTCTATTCTTATACATATCTTCCTGGCGAATTAATCTATATCAACATTTTTGGGGAAACTTAAGAGAGAAGATACTTACGTTTTACCCAGAACTTGTCCATTTCGATGGCATTCCAACGGCCGTCGGTGAATGAAAATTCGACCCCATTGCTATCCTTGACTGGCCATGCGAAGATGCGAACAGTGGCCAGGACATCTTCTTCATGTTCGTTGATTACATCGATGTTGAATGTGAAGTCGTGGTGATTCAAACGAGGAACAATAGTAGAAATTTCTACATCGTCAATCTCAACAGTGTCGTCAACAGCATTAAGGAGACTGTATTCGAAATCTTCAAAGTAAGTTTCCAGGAGCCCACTGGTGGCAAGATTATCAATCTTCACACCAGGGAACTGGAGTTCCTCCTTAGTGTAGGGAGTAAGAGAGTCTTTATGTTCCCTGAAGATATTATCCATATATTTGTGTAGTCTGAAGAAAGCTGGATCACGAGTGGCAGTCTCAAAGTGCTCCAGCACTCCGGGAGGAAGGTCATATTTACCATGAGGATCTCCCTGTCGCCCAAGCATCACGTGGGCTGTATTGTGGAGAGCGCCATAGTACTCGCTGTTAGGACTGTACATGGAAGACTCAATGACATCACCTAGGATATCAATACCATCTTTGTCCCTGATGTCGATAATGGATCCATCTCTAGCAGTGATGAAACCATGAGCAATAGCATCACGAATTCGACTTTCAATAATGACCATATCTCGAACATGTGCAACACCGTCCACATCATCGAAGTCAGTGTTATCGGGGCGAGAAGGGAAGGCGCCACCGTACTTGTAGGATGCATGAGGAGCAAAGCCTTCTTTAATGGTTTTTTTCCAGTGAAGTTCCTCCACAGGAGGCAAGTGGTTGGACAGACGCTCGGCGTCGAAGCGAACGGTAAGTTGGTGATGAACCCAGAAGAAATTTTCACCCTTACGGTCTAGATGATGGCCCTCTACTGAATCTTGCCACCAGAATGGGAATTCCATGTGCCAAGTAACGTGGTGTGTGTTCATGCCAATGTCTTCACCGAAGTAAGCCACGTGTTGCTCTGGGTTCCTTTTGCTTCCTGTAAAGTCTGACCTGAATTTACTGCGTGTTTGGGTCATCTTCGCATGATAGGCTTGTTCGATTACTTCACTGTTTGTGAACAAATGTGGGGTGACTTCATAAAGTGGGGGAAGCACAACATGCTCAGTCAGATGAGAGTGGATGACAGCCGTGTACAGGGCGTAAACAAATTCTCCTTCATTCATGTGGTTTCTGAAATAAGCGGCATTGCCGGCGAAGGTGTTCCAGTCTGCCGAGTGTTCCAGAACCTCGTAAAGTAAAAGAGCTTCTTCCCTCTGCCGAGTGTTGAAGAGTGAGAACCAGTGTTTCTGCTCCAAAAGCCGGCCATCTTTGAGCTCTTTCATAAGTGCATGAGCTGCGTGTCCATCATCAGTGTAATGAGATGAGGAAGCCTCAGGATCGAATGTTTCAGCGAGATGCTTTAAGTGCTCATCACGAAGGACCTCATACACCTTGAACAGAAGAAAGTTGACGTCGTGCTGCTTTTGTGCGACATTCACTTCTGAAACTACAACAGCAACAACAACATATTAATAAAAATAGTCACATTTCCAGGTGCTCATTACACGTTTATTCGACTTCATTGAATTTAATCATCCAGTAAAGAATGTCACAAAGTTATATACAGTATTTCACCGTTCACAGGGTATGGCTAGACGATGTATTATTACAATCTTTTGGTTTATTAAACTCAAACCCTCTGTTAACCTTAGAAATAGAACAGTAAAGTTTTTCATGGTATTTATATATATAATTGGATTTCGATGGTCGAAAATACTTCATATTATAATCAAGTTAAAATAAGAAAGATTATAATGTGTATCATCCAAATTGGAAATATTCGTGAGCTAACAATTGAAATGGGATTTTTTATGAATATATATATATATATATATATATATATATATATATATATATATATATATATATATATATATATATATATATATATATATATATAACAAAAATAATAATAATATTAATAATAATCGGGCGTGTATAATGCAGACAATGCTTGGCAAAATCTGTTTCCAAATTATATCAAATTAAACTCATTTGACTTTACTGTTGCTGTTTCGGAATAAAGTTATAGTATAGAATTATTATTGTAATGTTTAAGGTAAGTCTATATGAGCGACTCTAGAATATAATTATATAAAGCATGAAACTAAGCTGAAGCACAAGAAAATATTTGAGAGGTTCGGAAGCTGACTATCTGCGTACTATTACATTACAAATGACCTTATATAGCAAAACGAACACACCAGCAGGAATATACTTGGCCGACACTTTAATATGATGACTTAAACCCATATCAATGTGATTAAGTCTCACACTCAAGGGATTAAGTCATCGTGCTCAAGGGATTGTCATCGTACATAAGGATTTAATGTTATATACTAATGCATTCAGAGGAGTGGCATCGTTCTCGAGGGGTTAAGATATCTTAGTGACTATTATACTACACTATATTGTGTGCAAGGGGCTCATTGTTTACATTTGGAATAGATAAACCAAATGTGTTTTTAGATTTACTTAATAGATATATTGCCGAGTGTTTTTAATGCATAAATGTGTTGCTTCCCACATCTTACTTCCACTCATTAACTTACAGGTGGCGTCTCTAGTAAATTACAGTTTTAAATAATGAAATAATTTCTTTGTTCGAAACTAAATATATTTACTTTAATAAAGGCAATAAACACATAAAAACAAATAAAAGGCAAAGACTACAAGAATATTGCATCACTGTTATTGCTTTTACTAGAATACGTTTGTAAATATTTCATTATTTGCTTATATCTACGTTACTTAGTTGAGCATAAAATTATTTGCTCATCTCACCTTGTTGAAGCAATATTTTGAGGGTAACTTAAAGTAGTGTGAATAAATGGCAAGTTATACAATATTACCCAATTAGTTCTATTTTTACCAGATCAGTAGTGGCTTTCATGAAATTCGATGTAATCAATAGAAACCAACTTAGTATGAGTGCTTGCCTAATGCCTCAATAACTACTGTGCAGAAATTAAAAGTTTGAGGGCAATAATTTTTCAGTGTTAATTAATTTTTTAAACTTTAGAGATTAATTTATTACTGATGATCCACTTTCTGACACTGGTTAAGTCCTGAGTCATGATATGATGCTCATTAAAAACTAAGACTTTGATTAGACGAGAGAGATTACTGCTACCTGTAAATAAGGGAACGTTTTGATCATCTGCATCAACATTGACGAATTTTGTATTGCAAACAAATTCTGTAGTCGATGAAATACGATATTTTCGTTAATTTGCTGTTTCCGTTCATCTGTCCTTATTTTACATTAGAGTTAGGTGTAACGTATTTCATAACAATGCCTTGCGACCAACATTCTACAGTATAATACCAATGTGTGTTTAATCTTCAAGACATTTGCTTATCTTCTCACATTTTCAACTAGCTTCTCACTGTATCTAGAATGGACTGTATTTCTTGTATGTAAACATTATACAGTTAAAACAAGAAATGTATAAGATACTAACCAGGGGGGCTGTCACTCTGGAAACCCGAGCTAGCGGCGGTGACAACCGCCAGAGCACATAACACCAAGACCTTCATGTTGACGATGGTGAACGGTTACATCCAACGTCCAGTTTTATACTCGGAGATATAGGTCGACCCTGAGTCTGTGGAACTGATAACGGTGTTGCTACTCGAGGAGTTGCGGCTTGTTGCTGCCTCTGTTGCTACTCAGAGATTATAGTGTTTCCCCAATCGCTGCGCCTCTTCTCCATTTTCTATCAACATATTTGTTTTTGATAAATACGTTATTGGGATTAATTGGTAAACAGTTAAAGTAAGGTACAGTGTCTCGGTTAAAGCTGGTAAGTTAGATTTCTTATGATTTGAGTATGTCTAACTTTTTCTATCGAATTCTATTATATCCATATTGGGTACAGGTAATAACAACGCTCGTAGGCCCGGGTTATATCGTACCTCCTTCAGTTGGTACATGGAAGTCCGCGTGCTATATTGACTGATGATATACAGGTATATTTATCAAACCAACCATCTCTCAGTTAATCGTGGGAACTCGCTGACATTAGAACCACGACTGCATTAGTAACTTATTGGTGAACTTGTGCCCACGGATATGTTTGCAGAACTCTTGAGATATGGAAGAAATATATTGTGGGTTTATAGTATAATGGAGCAAAAAGATTTCTCATTCAGAAGAAGGGTTTAAGAATTCCTTTTTTTTTATCACTCCAATAAATCTAAATTTAATATCACCCTGTAAAGTGTTCCCTACAAGGTAAGGCATCAAGTGGTGTTGTACCCTAGTTTACCCCTACCATCTCACCCTCTCCCACATATGCTTTATTTGGCATAGATTAAAGGGTTCACTCAAGACGTCTGTAATCACATTATCTACTACTTCAAGATGTTCACCGCTCAACAGAAAAAAACACAATATCACCTCCTAGCAACTACCTCACCCTGTGCTGGCTAGACACTTCTGTCTTCTTTTTTATTCTCTTTGACAAAAATCAATTTATGGCATCAAATATCAAATAAAATCCTGCAATAAAAAAAATCTTCTTGGACTCGTCATTGAAAAAATTGGAAATATAAACTAAAAACGATGAGCTATGCTGAATTATTGAAACCCATATCGCAGATTAAAGCGCACGGCAATGTTGAATAAAAAGAATTAATATAAATTCAAGGTAAAGTGTGAAAAAAAATGTTGTCGGTGGGACTTAAATAATCGGGAAACGTGTTCAGAGTGTTATAAAACAACCGTCAACCCATAAAGGCAAATAAACGCCTCTCGTAAAGCTGTACATCAGCCGATTTGTCAAAAACTGAACAAAATTCAATCACCGACTACGGCCTTAACGCTGACACAGTTTCCTAGTTCTCAATGGTGTGTATAGTCTCAGAACTCTACAGTAACTATGTTGCATCAGATTTGTTTTTTAATCAAACATAAAAAACACGATAATGTATACATAAACTATACAGCAAACATAAGCTTTCTTTCACACAGTGTCCTGTACAAAACACAGTGGGTTCACTCACTAGTTTATATTATACCTGTGTGTTATATTCATTTGATCACCCTCGTTATCACATAATATTCTGAAGCAAATTACGAGTAAAATATCTTCCATTCTCGGAGGTTTAACTCTTGAGTGTGGCCCACGAGGTAGTAGTGATGCTGATGAGTGAGTATTAATGCTTTGGCGGTAAACCTGGATTCGTATAGGTTAATAATGTAAACAATGAGTTGAGTTCACCTTGTCGTAAAAGAGCATTAGCTGGATTTAACTTAGAGCCTAAAAAAATTATGTTGAAAGCTGATTTTCTTTCAGTATTGCTTCTTTATTGTCTGCCTAACACTATGAACTAAAGTCCCTCTAAAATACTACTTGAGGAAAAGTAATAATTCCAAGATGTGCCGCCGTGGTAATTCGTGACTACTGTATTTGGAAAACACTAAAAGAACCATAACTTTCTTATTACTTATCACAGGAAAATAAATCTGGGCTCTAGATCCAGGTTTTAGGGTATAAGGATTTCAGTAGAATCATCAGAATTTAACTTTCATGTAGAAATTTGTACTAAAATGGAATAAATGTAGATTCCAATGCTAGATAGTGAAACAAATTGGAACACAGATATAGTTTATTCAGAAATCTACTTGTGTTAAGAAATGGATCATAATCATACATAGACCTCACTCAGCCACTGGTAGGTGTAATATAATAAAAATATAATCCAAGATGTAACATAATGATTATATAACATATAACTCAGTGTATAACAATGATACTATACTGTAGCTCCATGGCTTAACAATAGTAATATAACTCAAAGGTGATACATAATTATTACTCCAAGACCTAACGTACTGATCATATAACTCTAAAGTGTAAAATAATTATAACGCCTATGTTGTCTCTGTTGGGGATTTGCATTCTTCGTCTCCAATTTTGTTCAGCACTGATATACCCAAGATGCTTTCCAAGATCCTTTTGTCTGACATGGCCAAGTTAAAGAGTAATGAGGTAGCCACAGAAATTGCACATCTTCTCCATCGTCACTCAAGACCTGAAAAAGAAAGAGGAACCGTCATAATCTTGAGACACGTTATCAGCTTTCACCTACGGTATTCATTGGAAGTCATATTGCAATGAAGATCACAATGTAGCTTCTTTCAGAGTTTTCTAAGAATTAATGCATCACAATGAAGGAATATTCGATGTATGGTGACAAAATTAACTCAGATTTAGACTTTCATCGTTCTACTGATTTCGTCAAGCCCTAATACCTGGGTCTAGAGCCACCTTGGATTCTGACGTTTCTATAAGTGATATTTTAAAGGATGTTAGGGTGACATTAAAGCACCAATTCTGGAAAAGAAAAGATCAGCTTTCTATATTTTTTCCTATGTTAAAGCTAATGCTCCTGGACTGTTATAACCTTCTTGGATTGAGAATGGTAGAATATGGGGCATTACATGAGACTTGATACCAGGACATGTTTTGGATATTCTGGTCTGGATCGTCTTCTTCCTCCATGATTAAACATCCTGAGTGTGGATACAAACCTTGCCCCCGAACTGTTAACATGTTAGGTGAATTATCGTACAAGTGACGCAGTTAATGAAAGTTATTGTAGTTACCGCTACAGATGGTTTCTTGTTATTGTGTTCTTTAGCCCCGGAAGAACTGTTATCATTATCCGGAGTGTTACCACGGCAATACTTGGTCAATTTTAACAATATTTGCATCGAAATGTTATAATGTGGACCTTGTTACAAAGTAATCAAACCAGCCTAGTTTGGAGCAAATATTTTCTCGAAGTATTTTTAGGAAACGCATAAATACAAACAGACAGACAGACCGGAAGACCTAACCTGGCCCGGTAACTTTAAAAAAGGTGACTAATTCAACAAAACAAAATTCATGCCGATTTTCTCTGAGTTGTTATAACGTTATTACTGCGCTTCACCACTGAAGGGCTTTAAGCGCTTGACAAGGTTATTATTTATACTATACGTTTAAAATATCATGAGATAAAACAGTTACACTTAGTTAAACCACATCTAGGGGTCGTTTGGCCTATGACAATATATTTCATGAGGATATGCAATGTGAAGAGAATTCAATATAACTGCTAACTAATGCTGAATATAATCTTTCCTATAAAAGAGTATAAGCGAATGCCAATTATTGCCGAGCTTTTAACTGCGGCAACAGCAAACATAACGTGACTTTGTGACTGATTGACTCATTGACGAGAAAAAAAGATGTATATCTCCGCTGGACCTTGCCACTAAACTCACTCACGGCTTCCCACTTGTAGTGAAGATTTTATCACAAATAAAATTAAAAAAATAGAGTGTTTTATAGATTAATTTCTTCGTGTACTCACTTATCATTATTACTATGGTACGAACATCACAACAGATAGCTGGGTAATCTACACCAATGATTATAATGGAATTTCAAGTGATTTATACCTACGTGTAAACATGCAGGTATATTGCTCTCTGAGATATATAATATGATTGGTTAAATTATGTGGTAGGAAATGTTAGTTTACGTCAACATTAAGACACACTGAGGAGCGCAGGAGGTACGGTATAACCCGGGCCTACGAGCGTTGTTATGGATATAATAGAATTCGATAGAAAAAGTTGGACATACTCAAATCATAAGAAATCTAACTTACCGGTACCATCGTCAAACTCATCTTGACTTTACCAGCTTTAACCGAGACACTGTACCTTACTTTAACTGTTTACCAATTAATCCCAATAACGTAATTATCAAAAACAAATATGTTGATAGAAAATGGAGAAGAGGCGCAGCGATTGGGGAAACACTATAATCTCTGAGTAGCAACAGAGGCAGCAACAAGCCGCAACTCCTCGAGTAGCAACACCGTTATCAGTTCCACAGACTCAGGGTCGACCTATATCTCCGAGTATAAAACTGGACGTTGGATGTAACCGTTCACCATCGTCAACATGAAGGTCTTGGTGTTATGTGCTCTGGCGGTTGTCACCGCCGCTAGCTCGGGTTTCCAGAGTGACAGCCCCCCTGGTTAGTATCTTATACATTTCTTGTTTTAACTGTATAATGTTTACATACAAGAAATACAGTCCATTCTAGATACAGTGAGAAGCTAGTTGAAAATGTGAGAAGATAAGCAAATGTCTTGAAGATTAAACACACATTGGTATTATACTGTAGAATGTTGGTCGCAAGGCATTGTTATGAAATACGTTACACCTAACTCTAATATAAAATAAGGACAGATGAACGGAAACAGCAAATTACCGAAAATATCTTATTTCATCGACTACAGAATTTGTTTGCAATACAAAATTCGTCAATGTTGATGCAGATGATCAAAACGTTCCCTTATTTACAGGTAGCAGTAATCTCTCTCGTCTAATCAAAGTCTTAGTTTTTAATGAGCATCATATCATGACTCAGGACTTAACCAGTGTCAGAAAGTGGATCATCAGTAATAAATTAATCTCTAAAGTTTAAAAAATTAATTAACACTGAAAAATTATTGCCCTCAAACTTTTAATTTCTGCACAGTAGTTATTGAGGCATTAGGCAAGCACTCATACTAAGTTGGTTTCTATTGATTACATCGAATTTCATGAAAGTCACTACTGATCTGGCAAAAATTGAACTAATTGGGTAATATTGTAAAACTTGCCATTTATTCACACTACTTTAAGTTACCCTCAAAATATTGCTTCAACAAGGTGAGATGAGCAAATAATTTTATTCTCAACTAAGTAACGTAGATATAAGCAAATAATGAAATATTTACAAACGTATTCTAGTAAAAGCAATAACAGTGATGCAATATTCTTGTAGTCTTTGCCTTTTATTTGTTTTTATGTGTTTATTGCCTTTATTAAAGTAAATATATTTAGTTTCGAACAAAGAAATTATTTCATTATTTAAAACTGTAATTTACTGAGACGCCACCTGTAAGTTAATGAGTGGAAGTAAGGTGTGGGAAGCAACACATTTATGCATTAAAAAACTCGGCAATATATCTATTAAGTAAATCTAAAAACACATTTGGTTTATCTATTCCAAATGTAAACAATGAGCCCCTTGTATACAATATAGTGTAGTATAATAGTCACTAAGATATCTTAACCCCTCGAGAACGATGCCACTCCTCTGAATACATTAGTATATAACATTAAATCCTTATGTACGATGACAATCCCTTGAGCACGATGACTTAATCCCTTGAGTGTGAGACTTAATCACATTGATATGGGTTTAAGTCATCATATTAAAGTGTCGGCCAAGTATATTCCTGCTGGTGTGTTCGTTTTGCTATATAAGGTCATTTGTAATGTAATAGTACGCAGATAGTCAGCTTCCGAACCTCTCAAATATTTTCTTGTGCTTCAGCTTAGTTTCATGCTTTATATAATTATATTCTAGAGTCGCTCATATAGACTTACCTTAAACATTACAATAATAATTCTATACTATAACTTTATTCCGAAACAGCAACAGTAAAGTCAAATGAGTTTAATTTGATATAATTTGGAAACAGATTTTGCCAAGCATTGTCTGCATTATACACGCCCGATTATTATTAATAGTATTATTATTTTTATTATATATATATATAATATATATATATATATATATATATATATATATATATATATATATATATATATATATATATATATATATATATATATATATATATATATATATATATATATATATATATATATATATATATATATATATATATATATATATATATATATATATATATATACATATTCATAAAAAATCCCATTTCAATTGTTAGCTCACGAATATTTCCAATTTGGATGATACACATTATAATCTTTCTTATTTTAACTTGATTATAATATGAAGTATTTTCGACCATCGAAATCCAATTATATATAAATATACCATGAAAAAACTTTACTGTTCTATTTCTAAGGTTAACAGAGGGTTTGAGTTTAATAAACAAAAAGATTGTAATAATACATCGTCTACCCATACCCTGTGAACGGTGAAATACTGTATATAACTTTGTGACATTCTTTACTGGATGATTAAATTCAATGAAGTCGAATAAACGTGTAATGAGCACCTGGAAATGTGACTATTTTTATTAATATGTTGTTGTTGCTGTTGTAGTTTCAGAAGTGAATGTCGCACAAAAGCAGCACGACGTCAACTTTCTTCTGTTCAAGGTGTATGAGGTCCTTCGTGATGAGCACTTAAAGCATCTCGGTGAAACATTCGATCCTGAGGCTTCCTCATCTCATTACACTGATGATGGACACGCAGCTCATGCACTTATGAAAGAGCTCAAAGATGGCCGGCTTTTGGAGCAGAAACACTGGTTCTCACTCTTCAACACTCGGCAGAGGGAAGAAGCTCTTTTACTTTACGAGGTTCTGGAACACTCGGCAGACTGGAACACCTTCGTCGGCAATGCCGCTTATTTCAGAAACCACATGAATGAAGGAGAATTTGTTTACGCCATGTACACGGCTGTCATCCACTCTCATCTGACTGAGCATGTTGTGCTTCCCCCACTTTATGAAGTCACCCCACATTTGTTCACAAACAGTGAAGTAATCGAACAAGCCTATCATGCGAAGATGACCCAAACACGCAGTAAATTCAGGTCAGACTTTACAGGAAGCAAAAGGAACCCAGAGCAACACGTGGCTTACTTCGGTGAAGACATTGGCATGAACACACACCACGTTACTTGGCACATGGAATTCCCATTCTGGTGGCAAGATTCAGTAGAGGGCCATCATCTAGACCGTAAGGGTGAAAATTTCTTCTGGGTTCATCACCAACTTACCGTTCGCTTCGACGCCGAGCGTCTGTCCAACCACTTGCCTCCTGTGGAGGAACTTCACTGGAAAAAAACCATTAAAGAAGGCTTTGCTCCTCATGCATCCTACAAGTACGGTGGCGCCTTCCCTTCTCGCCCCGATAACACTGACTTCGATGATGTGGACGGTGTTGCACATGTTCGAGATATGGTCATTATTGAAGGTCGAATTCGTGATGCTATTGCTCATGGTTTCATCACTGCTAGAGATGGATCCATTGTCGACATCAGGGACAAACATGGTATTGATGTCCTAGGTGATGTCATTGAGTCTTCCATGTACAGTCCTAACAGCGAGTACTATGGCGCTCTCCACAATACAGCCCACGTGATGCTTGGGCGACAGGGAGATCCTCATGGTAAATATGACCTTCCTCCCGGAGTGCTGGAGCACTTTGAGACTGCCACTCGTGATCCAGCTTTCTTCAGACTACACAAATATATGGATAATATCTTCAGGGAACATAAAGACTCTCTTACTCCCTACACTAAGGAGGAACTCCAGTTCCCTGGTGTGAAGATTGATAATCTTGCCACCAGTGGGCTCCTGGAAACTTACTTTGAAGATTTCGAATACAGTCTCCTTAATGCTGTTGACGACACTGTTGAGATTGACGATGTAGAAATTTCTACTATTGTTCCTCGTTTGAATCACCACGACTTCACATTCAACATCGATGTAATCAACGAACATGAAGAAGATGTCCTGGCCACTGTTCGCATCTTCGCATGGCCAGTCAAGGATAGCAATGGGGTCGAATTTTCATTCACCGACGGCCGTTGGAATGCCATCGAAATGGACAAGTTCTGGGTAAAACGTAAGTATCTTCTCTCTTAAGTTTCCCCAAAAATGTTGATATAGATTAATTCGCCAGGAAAATATGTATAAGAATAGAAAACAAGAATTTGCAATTCCGTATCTTCATGTAGAAATGAAACCAGATACTATTAAGTAATATTCTATATAATTAATTATATATTTATTTTTCTACTCTACAGTTCATCCTCGCGAGAACCACATCGTCCGCAGATCTCGTGACTCGTCAGTGACTGTTCATGATGTACCCAGTTTCCAATACTTGATGGACAGGACTGAGGATGCTCTCACCGACCACACCGAGCTCGACCTTCACGACTTTGAGAGTGCACTTGGGCTGCCCAACAGATTCTTGCTTCCCAAGGGTAATTCAAAAGGTCTCGAGTTTACCCTGGTGGCGATTCTGACCAACGGCGAGGCCGACGCTGCTGTAGAAAACCTACATACAAACACCAAATTCAACCACTATGGTTACCGAGGAGTGTATCCCGACAACCAACCACATGGTTACCCACTGGATCGTCGTGTTGACGATGAACGCATCTTCACTCGCCTTCCCAACTTCAAACAAGTGAACGTCAAGGTCTTTAACCGTAGCTAACCATCTTTACCAGAACGTAATGTTATATCATTAAATTGTTTTATTCAACGAACAATGAGAAATTTTAGGTGATTACCAAATGTACGAGATGCTCTTACAATATGACGTCTTTTATGCCAAATAATTAAAGTCTTAACATCTGAATATTCCGTTATTTTCTCACTCATCACAAGCTCATGAAGATGTATCTAATTTACTGAGTTTCTTGTATTTTCATGATGAGGAGTTTGATCAGGATTGGGAGTCAAAGAAGCCTTGTCTGTATAACTTTTACCTTATAATGCAAGAATGGAATTAGAAATTTAGATCAGAGTCCCATATAATTTGTAAAAAACTACGAAAGTATGTCTGATCTATTTAAAAACTGAAAATCTAAGCTGAAAGATTAACATACTGAACTTAAAATAAGAATTTCAGAATAAATCAGAACAATCAGATGTGTGTTCCTCTTGATCATATTTCCTTTCCCTTCCTTTACCTCCTTCCACGGGCGGTTCTGTACTTCCTTTATGCAGTCCCACGGTCACCAGGAACCAAATGTACTTTACCAGTCACACACTAACAACCTTTACTGTATTTGCCACATCGCTTTTATGTCCAATGTTTCATATGCCTTGTCTATCATTAACGGCAATAAATGTTCCTTTTCTCCAGCTAACCGCATGCTTGGCTAGAGGAACAAGTCTTTCAACAATGGCTTTATATTTCACATTCCCGGATATACTTAACAAAACTTATTCCTCAACAGTATTATCAGTAACGCCTATTAAATTTCTCTTTGCACCGGGAACTAATCATGGGTCTCTACATGCATAAACTATCATATATACCCTTGTCCTCTCCAACACTTATATCTTACTACTTTAAAATTGTATCATGTTTCCATCACACATTCCGCCTTTTATTTCTAACCTTACCTCTACAGCCGGTCATACCTTTCCTCACTTACCGTTCTTCCTTCACTTAGCTTCACATTTTTCGTTTCTCTATATCCAAAATAGAAAAGTTCCCCATTTCTCTTTAATTTAATCGTTTTCAACAATATGTCAACTTTTAGTCTTATTGTAAAAGGCTATTTAAATTGTTGTTTCGGTTTTCATACCACATCAAACTCCTTCCAAAACAACTTCTTGCTCTTATTAAAACTAAGAGACAACTGTTCACTCCCATCATTCATCTGCTAATATACTTATTCTTCAGTCTTGTGTTTCCATGTATTTTGTTTTCTTTTGTCACTCTTTCTGGAAGCTGCCATCCATATCCGCTTCTCAATTACTAACACAACAAATCTCTAATACCACCTTTATTTACCTCAATGTTTGTTCCAAGACTCTCATATTCCTTAGTTTTAAGTTTTTTAATTGCTCTTCAACTTTTCCCACTTGACTCGTAGTTACATGTAATCATTTACTCTGAGGAATCCCTTTTTTTTTCAGTCAGATTAAATCTTTTTTAGTTCATCGGCGTTTTTTAGTTATAATCTTTCAATAACATGATTTCTTTTGGCCCAGAACATACCACTCATTGTTGTCTTCACAAACAACAAATGTGCCTTACACAACTCTTCTTAGTATGAACACGCCTTATGTCTATCATTATACAGTAAAAAAAATTTGTATTTCATTATCACGCCTGTATAAATATTTAACAAAACCTTTATTTCTAAGCCATATATTCCCTGCTGTTAGCCCTCTATGACCACAAAGTTCTATCAGTTTTTCTCCATTTCACTTCATTCCTGGAACTCCATATATACTGAGTCTCAACCCCTTTCGTTTAAAGCTCCGACCACGATAAACTGAAGCTTCCTGCTGCTAAGTTTTAACAGTGAGGAAATATGTGAATAATATTGATTATATTTGGAAATCTGAAAATTATCCTCATCTGCTTAAAGGACAAGAGCTTTAAGTCTTGTACATTACATATTATTGATGTTCTTGAGGTAAAAGATAAAATACAAAGGACAAATTTTCTCTGTATTGGCGTGGAGTAACTCTGGTATAGACAACTGGACACCCAGGAGCCTAAGGAAGTTTGCTTGAATTTAGAGTCCAGTCCATTTATAACGTTAGAGCATCATCGTGAAGGTGAATGTGGACATGTCTGTCTGTTGGAGACCATGTTGATACAGGACACATCACCCGCATACAAGAGGTCTTCAGTGTAAATGTATGTTGATCTTAAGAGCAAGTACTGTATCACTTATAGTGAAGACTTTAATGGTGTAACTGGAAAATATTGGATACACATAGGGGTAAGGGGTGACTCAGAAACTGCGGGAGAATGGGGAGGGGGGGGGGGTTCACTGAAATTACATAGCGGTGTACTTAAAGTGAGAAGAGTGCGCCCCATAGGGCTTACAGCCCGCTTGGGGCAGCTTGCCTACAACAGAGAGTATACTAATTCTTCGTTAAACAAGGAGACAGCGGAGCCAGCACTGAAACTTAACCACCTTCACTTCACCAGCTATAAAGCTAGATACCAATTAACAAATTGGTGAACTGGGAGTGCCCTGGAATTGAACCAGTGACCCTTAGGACAGCAGTCGGGCGCAGTATTTGCTTGGCCGCTGCACACTTACTGAAAGTGTAATTGATACTAGAATTACAAGGAAGCATTGGAAATGTAGGTCGATGCTCAGTTAAATCACACAGAAAATTTGGGGTGAACTGAAAAAAATGGGAGCCAGGGGTCTGAAAACGCCAATGAGCTGAGGGGTAATATAATACTGGTACTGTAAAGATGTAGAGTAAACATTGAAACAGGTAAACTGAAATTACAATTTGAGAAGCAAACAACAAATACTGTATGTAGTGATGCAGACATAATTATTTTCTTGGTGCCACTTTTAATATATAATTTTCCTAACATCAGAAGATTTTATTCATGGGTTAGTAAACTATCTAATAGCCTTAGTTTTTGCTATAAGAAAAATTAATTAACTTTTTTGTGTGGGTCATTGAAACTTAAAACTACTCTCCCCTATCTTTTCTGCCTTGCTTTATATATGTCTTAATTCCTATACAATATTTGTTTCTTGAAATTATCTTAAGTTGAAAATAATATATATATATATGTATGTATATATATATATATATATATATATATATATATATATATATATATATATATATATATATATATATATATATATATATATATATATATATATATATATATATATATATATATATATAACTTGAAAATAAGTAATGATAGCTGGTCATTGTAGCCGGAAGCCATTTGTCATCTCTATTAATGCAAGATACGTGAAGTAATTTTCAGTTATAATTTGGCCATTAAAATGCATTTTTGGTCAAGATAATATATAGAAAAACTTATAATAACTAGTAGACATCAACACAAGTGAAGACAATGATCCTTTTCTCAGACATTAGTGAATTTTCCAAGCTTTCCCCACATCAACATGTCAAAAAGGCTGACAGTAATTTAAGGTCATTGACTTTGGTCCTTGTCATATATAGTCATAGTTTTGTTTTCCAAAACAATACCAGGGCCCTTATAGTTACACACACACACACACTCACATACACTCTCTCTCTCTCTCTCTCTCTCTCTCTCTCTCTCTCTCTCTCTCTCTCTCTCTGTGTGTGTGTATACAGTATATTCATTATAAGTGTCGACTTGAACTTTTTAAGAGAGAAAAATATTGTTTTCAAAGGTTAGTTGTGTCAGTACATCCAAACCTTAGAGCACTGTCAGTTACGTGTACGTGGAGAAGAAATTATATGTGTAGGAAGAGTGTCTTGGTGCGAGGGATAAAGGTGGGCAGGCCCCTCGTATATGTGTCGTTGAGAAGAGTGCACTGATCTATAAATTGTTGAAATGCAAATAAAGCATCTGGATTCAAACCGACTTGGGAATTTGATTCGAATTTCACCGGAATATTGCCAATTTGAATACAGCAGAACACGGGAGGGGGAGGGTGGGAGCAGGGTGTTGAAGGAGGGCAGGAAAGAGAGGGTAGGAGGTAGTGAGTGGGAGGGTGGGAGCAGGGTGTTGAAGGAGGGCAGGAAAGGGAGGGTAGGAGGTAGTGAGTGGGAGGGTGGGAGCAGGGTGTTGAAGGAGGGCAGGAAAGAGAGGGTAGGAGGTAGGGAGGGGTGGGAGTGTTGAAGGAGGCAGGAAAGGGAGGGTAGGGAGGTAGGAGTGGTGGGAGCAGGGTGTTGAAGGAGGGCAGGAAAGGGAGGGTAGGAGGTAGTGAGGGAGGGTGGGAGCAGGGTGTTGAAGGAGGGCAGGAAAGAGAGGGTAGGAGGTGGAGGGGAGGTGGGGAGCAGGGTGTTGAAGGAGGGCAGGAAAGGGAGGGTAGGAGGTAGTGAGTGGGAGGGTGGGAGCAGGGTGTTGAAGGAGGGCAGGAAAGGGAGGGTAGGAGGTAGTGAGTGGGAGGATGGGAGCAGGGTGTTGAAGGAGGGTAGGAGGTAGTGAGTGGGAGGGTGGGAGCAGGTGTTGAAGGAGGGCAGGAAAGGGAGGGTAGGAGGTAGTGAGTGGGAGGGTGGGAGCAGGGTGTTGAAGGAGGGCAGGAAAGGGAGGGTAGGAGGTAGTGAGGGGAGGTGGGAGCAGGGTGTTGAAGGAGGGCAGGAAAGAGGGGTAGGAGGTAGTGAGTGGGAGGGTGGGAGCAGGGTGTTGAAGGAGGGCAGGAAAGGGAGGGTAGGGGTAGGGGCAGGAAAGGGAGGGTGGGAGGCAGGGTGTTGAAGGAGGGCAGGAAAGAGGGTAGGAGGTAGTGAGTGGGAGGGTGGGAGCAGGGTGTTGAAGGAGGGCAGGAAAGAGAGGGTAGGGAGGTAGTGAGTGGGAGGGTGGGAGCAGGGTGTTGAAGGAGGGCAGGAAAGGGAGGGTAGGAGGTAGTGAGTGGGAGGGTGGGAGCAGGGTGTTGAAGGAGGGCAGGAAAGAGAGGGTAGGAGGTAGTGAGTGGGAGGGTGGGAGCAGGGTGTTGAAGGAGGGCAGGAAAGGGAGGGTAGGAGGTAGTGAGTGGATTTTGTCGAAAAGTTTTAAGAAAAATCAGGACTCTCCCTCCTGCAGAAGTTTAAATTTAAGAACATAATTTTATACGAAGTTTGACACTGTCTTAGTAAAGGGAAATGTAGTTTGTTTATCTTAGATAGTTTAGTCTAGGTACAAAAATGGGTTGATTTGAAGACTCATAAGAGATGGTCCTGGAAAAAATATGTGGAAAGTACAGATAAAGCTACATCGTTGAAGACAAGTGAGGGCTAAGAAGCGCCTAACGTGTGGTAAATAGTTTGTGTATATGTTTGATAAATACAGAACATGGTAAGGTCACTGTTTACCCAGTATGAAAATGATTCAATCCATCGCGTCTACGGGTTGATGACGGTGATCCTCTATACCCTAAATATTTTCAAGATGTTTCTATTAGTCCTTTCGGTATTCTTTGCTCCTATGTAGTGGCACCAATCTAACGTCCCATTGGATCTACTACTTTCATTTCTACACGATATTATCTGTAAAATTTTATCTTCTCACCTTATTTTCCCTCGACCGCAATTTTCTGTTTATTTATTCTCATTGATAAGTCTTTTGTTCGTGCTTCTTAATTTAATATATTATCAGTATTACCATCTTAATCATTCTCCTACAGCACCACATTTCGATGAACTCTAACCTCCCTTTAGTGTCTTTTATATACTCAACTTCAACCATTTCCTATTTCTTTATTTTTTAAGACAATATTTTTCAGTCTGTTTTCAATCCTTTATCACATCTTTGGGAAGTTGTTTATAAATACCAGATCTTTTGACCAACGTTCTTCATTAATTTTTTCTTTAAAATTTCAATTATGAAACGATGAGATGTAATTTCATTCACTTTTTCTTCTATAAGTTTTTCCACTCAATATTTTTTTTAATTCAATCCATTGCAGTTCAATTGCTTGGTTTTCAAACAATTCCACCCAAAAAAAAATGGATACCTGTACCTGGATTTCCTCAAGATGCTTGTGCATATTGGGTAGATTCAAGATTGTGTGTCATTGTATTAACAGACAATAATAAAAGGTGTAGATATTTTATTTCTAAGAGAGTCCAAACTATTCAAGAGTTGATTAATTCTTTTCAGTGGCCTCATTGCCAGGACACAGGGAACCCAACTGATCTGGGAACTCGAAGTGTAAGCTATAAGAACTTCATTAAGAATAATTGTGGCGGTATGTTCAATAAAATGTCATTACCATGTTGATTAATGACGGGATATATAAGAAATTAGACATTCAATGAAGAGGTTGATAGTTATTCAAGCAACCGAATACAACAAATATACCCCAGTTGGAGAAAGTATAAGGGATGAAATATGTGTCCCTCAATTGTCCCCTCACCTCCACGTAACAAAGTATGTGAATGACTCAATACAATAACTCAGTGGAGTTGCAGTTAATATTATTTATAAGATATATGCATAACCACTTCTTATCACGGTATGCGGAGGTTTTAGTTCCGGTGATAAACATTGACGATGGTCTTCTTGAAGTTAGGAAGGCTGTGGAAGATGCGTTCATCATCAACACGACGATCCAGGGGGTATCCGTGTGGTCGTTTGTCGGGATACACTCCTCCATAGCCGTAGTGGTTGAATTTGGTGTTTGTATGTAAATTATCTACAGCTGCGTCAGCCTCGCCATCGGTCACAACCACCACCAGGTCAAATTCCATACCGTTCTGTTGACCCTTGGGGAGCAAAAACCTGCTGGGCAGCCCAAGTGCACTCTCGTACTCATGAAGGTCCAGCTCGCTGCCTGAGGAGAGCGCTTCGTCAGCCTTCTGCATCAGTGACTGGAAACTGGGCACATCAGGAACAGTCAAAGACGACTCGGTGGACAGACGAATGATGTGATTCAAACCAGGGTTCACTGTTAAAAAAAAATATATAAAAATTTTACCAACGCATTACATCATTTGTTTTGTATTGCGTAGATGATCTGGTTAAAAGAATTAGTAACTTATATGTCATATCCATTGAAAAAAGAATATTCTTTGTCTTCATTAATACAGGAAAAACAATGTAGTTTCTGTACACGTGAAAATTATACAATGACAAAACTTACATTTGTTCCAGAACTTGTCCAATTCAATAGCGTTCCAGCGACCCTCATTAAAGGAGAATTCGATTCCATTGTTGTCACGGTGTGGCCAAGCAAAAATACGGACAGTAGCCAAGACTTCTGCATCATTGTTGTTAAGGACGTTAATATTGTATGCGAAATCCCTGTGGTTCAAACGTGATACAATAGTAGCAATATCTACATCATTAATTTCAATTGTGTCATCCACAGCATTTAACAAGCTGTATTCAAAATCCTCGAAGAACGTTTCCAGTGTCCTGTCAATAGCGACGTCCTCAATAGATACACCAGTTAACTCCAACTCTTCCTTAGTATAGGGTGTAAGACTATCCTTATGTGCCTTGAAGATGTTGTCCATGTATTTGTGTAACCTGAAGAAGGTTGGGTCACGAGTGGCAGTTTCAAAGTGTTCCAGTACTCCAGGAGGCAAGTCAAATTTTCCATGTGGATCTCCCTGGCGCCCAAGCATTATGTGAGCCATGTTGTGCAGAGCCCCGTAGTACTGAGGGTTAGGACTGTACATAGACGATTCGATAACATCACCCAAAATATCTACACCACGTTCATTGTTGATGTCAATGATGGAACCATCCCTGGCAGTGACATACCCATGAGCAATAGCATCGATAATACGGCTCTCAGTAATGAGCATATCACGAACACGGGCAACACCGTCCACGTCCTCAAACAAGATGTCGTCAGGTCGAGAAGGGAAGTATCCACCATACTTGTAGGTTGAATGAGGAGCAAAACCTTCTTTGATGGGTTTGTCCCAATGAAGTTCATCCACGACATCCAAGTAGTTGGACAGACGCTCGGCATCGAAGCGGACGGTAAGTTGGTGATGAACCCAGAAGAAGTTTTCACCCTTACGTTCCAGATGATGGCCCTCATGTGAGTCGTCCCACCAGAATGGGAATTCCATGTGCCAGGTAACGTGGTGTGTGTTCATGCCAACGTCTTCACCAAAGTAAGCTACACGTTGTTCACGGTTCTTTTTGCTACCAGTGAATTCTGATTTAAATTTACTAGGTGTTTGGGTCATCTTGGCATGATAGGCTTGCTGGATTACTTCGCCATTTGTAAACATGTGTGGGGTGACTTCGTAAAGTGGAGGGAGCACAACGTGTTCAGCCAGGGGAGAGTGGATAATAGAGGTGTACATGGCGTAGACAAATTCTCCTTCATTCACGCGGTCTCGGAAATAAGCAGCATTGCTGATGAAGGTTTGCCAGTCATTGCAGTGTTCCAGGACATGGAAAACCATAAGAGCTTCTTCACGTTGTCTTGTGTTAAAGAGAGAGAACCAATGCTTCTGCTCCAATAGGTTACCAGCCTTCAACTCTCCCAGAAGCTTATGGACAGCATCTCCCCCATCAGAGTAGTGGGATGTATCAGCTTCTGGGTCAAAGGTGGCCCCAAGATTCTTCAGGTTATCATCACGAAGAACTTCATATACCTTAAAGAGCAGATAGTTTACGTCGTGTTGTTTTTGTGCTGCAGAAACACCTGGAAAAAAAATGCATTAATAAAAGAAATGAGGCGTAACTTGGTGTCGAATTGATTGCATTTCTTAGGTTCAACAGACCATAGGAATATTTTAGTTTATTATATAATGAAAGAATGCATTTGTTCTTGTTTAGCTTTATCACAAAACCTAATGTTTTTTTACTCATGTATTTTTTACTATGAAACCTGAATGAATATGTGTTAAATGTTAATTGGTCGACGAATAGAGGTAAAGAAAAGGAGGAAACGAACACAATCACTCTGCCTGTCTGAATAACTAGGCTTTAAAATTATACTACTTAATATTTTAATACTTAAAATAGAGAATTATTTAAAGGTATATGTACAGTACTTAGCCATACTTTTCACGACATCCTGGGGGGAAGGGGGGGGGCGCAGAAGTCTGTACAGTAAACAGTTACACTCGGCTGAGGAAACCCCGTCGGTGTTGCCAAGACGTTATTCTGCATTGTAATCTCTCCCAACTTATATACTTTCCTTCCTCACCCCCCCCCCCCCACAGAAAGACACCTACCCCGACACACCCCTCCCCTCTCCCTCCCACTCACAAGTGAATGCTTCGAATTCACACTTCAGAGATCGGGGTTCACACCTCAGGTAGAGAGAAGATTGGCAATGTTAAGTGGTAAACGTAGGAATGGAGCCAACTGTACACGACTAAGATAACAAGTCAATAATGTACTCACTAGGTGGAGCGTCGTTCTGGAAACCCCAGTTTGGAGAGGCGGCAGCAGCAGCAGCTACAAGAGCACACAACACCAGGACCTTCATGATGATGATGGTGAGCTGCTGACTGTCGCGCCAGGCTTTATACCCAGAGACTCTCACTCGGTTGGTAACACTCATGGTGCCTACGTGGTCATATTCTTCTCGGCAATCGATATTTACACTTAGGCCTATAACGCCAAATCGTGAGATTGCTTGAGATTTTCCGTTTGATAGTTACTGGGCGTTATAAGACTACCAAGATTCAGCTAAGCCTGAACCTCTCCCCATCCCTCCCAGGATCCGACAGATAACAGCATTAGCCTAAAAGTCATCAACGGAGGAATTGATTTATATATATATATATATAAACATCTTGACACCTATTAGCTAACTAACGTTTCTATTATCGCAGTAACTGTCATTAGAACAATCTACAGAGAAAGTAACAACAATGTGTAGACAAACGAAACCCAAATGTGTACTAAATATTGAAACAGCAGTCGATTATAAAAACACCAAATTCAACGACGTTATTTCTATCATAACCAGAGAGAAGTTGAACTGCCGAGTTAATTGCAGTTATGATAGCAACAATCAAGGTTAATTAAATGTAAGGGTATGACGTGTCTTCCGCTCTACACAGGCAGGAGTTCCACCATCTCCTTATTTCTGGGCACTAGTGTTCGTGTTGTGAATTTTTCCCCAGGGAATTACAGACAGTCCTCTACAGC
Source organism: Homarus americanus (assembly GCF_018991925.1). Classification (NCBI taxonomy): domain Eukaryota; kingdom Metazoa; phylum Arthropoda; class Malacostraca; order Decapoda; family Nephropidae; genus Homarus; species Homarus americanus. The sequence goes on from NW_024748109.1 coordinate 6,694,839, forward strand.
TTATTCTTCAAGTATGGTGCCTGTGGTGATGCATACATTGGAAAGACTTTAGAGGAATTTTATATGTGGGTTATACAAACAGTTACCATAAAGGAAAGTTTGTAAGAACAGAGAAAACATCACAATATTCTTCTCTATTCTCTGGTTGTTTACCTCTTAACGCCTTAGTTTCTCAATTATCAGCCGAGAATTAATATCTGATCACAATATCGAGTATATTTCTAAATTCACCTGAAGATATTATTTTTGGGGGCCTTCCTGATATTAGTTATATTTATTATTTATGTACCTACTTGACACTCTACGTTCAGTCATCATAAACATATCTTCACCCTTGGCTTATAGACCTCATTCTAGGCTTATAAATATGCTAAATCAAAACACCAGTCTATCATCACTAAAGATCTCCCCTGTCAGTTACAACCCTTCTCGTGTCTTACCATGTTGCATTTTTAAGTCTCGATTAATTATTTCTGAATACGTTTAGCTATCTATTTCTCTTTTCAGTTTTCCATTAACTTTCCCCCTAGATTAGATTTAGATATTCAGATTCCTTCTCTATCTCATCAAAATATCCCCATTCATCCCCTACACTCGATTCGTGATATAATCTTGGAGGCAACAGATGCTAGCTCGTCTCTGGCTCCATCGCTGTGCTAAATACTCTTTTTCTCGGGTCATTAATTTTATTTTATAGTTTCTTTCAACTATTCTACTTCTCTGTCAATTAGTCACAAATATGTTTATGTATCAAAGGCTGTACTATTAGCCTAGTTGCCATGTTGCCATACATAAACAGGAAAAGCTATAGACATTAATAAAAGGTAGACCATCGCTTGCTAACCTTTCCTTGCTGTAACTTTAGTGTTAGAGTGAGCGTTGATTAGTGCTCCTGCAGTGGCGTCTGTTGGTGTCCCTGGTTCTGTTATCTTGTTCAATTTAGCAAGCTTCATGTCTGAGAGTAAAAGACACCACCTGCCACCTTTATCAAACAACTGAAAACAATATTGGGGTAAAGAGTAAAAAGAATATTAACTTGAATAGAAACTGTATATGGGAAGAAATATAGGCAGAACACACGGGGCAATAATAGAATATAAGTACTGGTAAGTTAAATGTTCTGCTCTGGGACTTGGGGAGGGGAGCGGTGTTACTGTATATTATGAGTACAAAAATAATATAGAATAAAAGACATTTACCAAAGCATTTTATCTTTATTAGTCGAAGATTCTAATTCCTTACCTGGAATATCTCTCGGACAAATAGAAAAAAGAACACCCACTGAATCCACTCCCTCACGTACTCTGCTGCATTACCTTGAGACGGGATAGGTGTGGGGACGGTGTACAGTGCATGATTGTCCTTAGTGTTTACTGCCTCATTTGTCACAGTCACAAGGTATTGCCTTTACTGTTGCTGAATCTTGTATATTATCCTGTGATGTGCCTCGTCTCCAGATCTCTCGTAATAGTTAACCTCTACACGTTTGTGCAGTTAACGAGAAGGAAACAGCCTCTGTGACGGTGGAGATTAGTTTAATCGCTTTACATCTTCGGTCTACTCAGAGGAAGACCCGGGCCTTACAGTGTAGTCCCTTCGAGATCTGTAACCATTGAGCCATTACCCAGGCTTAGAGGACTGGTCTCGGGGATGATCTCGTAATGATGAGTTGAAAAACTTAGGGAATATCGAAGAAAAAGGTGGATCACAAAATACGTAATGACATGTTTTCACTTATGATAAAACGCCATTGACGTCTCAAATCAAACATGATATTTAATTATATGCGAATTAATTTCCATTTAGCTGCAGCAATAAAAACAAAAAATCACGAAGTTGTCCTTATTTGGCAAAAACGTTAGTTGTTTTTTATATATCATCAGTCCATATAGTACACGGACTTCCCTATACAAATAATAGTTGGCACGGGCAATCCCCGATAGAGGTTCTTCGTTGCTTAAAAATAAGAGGAATGAACAGGCTTTGTGGGAAATAAAACAAAGCCTACGATTGCTGCTGTTGTCCTTGTTGCGTGGTGGTAGCTCCCCCTGCTCACACGCAGAGGCCCAGGGTTCGATTCCCGAATAGTGAGGTATTGTTTGTATAATATATTTTTGTCCCAGCAGTAATGATGCTCTCATGTTTCTCAGTTATTTTTTGCTCTTCTGCCGTAAAGATACTTCACTCGAGTTCACAGCGCGACGACCATCTCATTAACATGCTGACGACAACGCTCCCTCATTGTTTTGTTTTATATGAAGCACACAAACAGCGCTCAACCTTAGGTACCTCCTTGGAGACTTGGGAGGATAAACAAATGATGGCAGGTATCCTCACACATTGTAAAGGAGTAGAGAAGAGAAGTATATAAAAAAGTATTTAAGGTAACAGTCAACAAGTGTTTACCGAGGTGGAGAATAAGTAACAAGAGACGACTTCTCAGAGACAGAGAATACAAGGAACATGAAAAGAAAACAGGATTTTTTTTTATGTATGAAGGAGAAAATTTACAAAAAAAAACAGGCTTGATGATCTTAAAAATTACATTTCATAAATTATTTCTATATTGTTGATACCAAACTCATAAGTAATGTCAACACTTGTGAAGCTTCTATTGATAGTCCAAAAAAACACATTACTAAATAGGAAAAAAAAAACACGGAAAATAGTACTGTACTCCTGTTAAAAACACTCTTTTTAAACAGCATCTGTAAGAAGTAGCGACTCGGCTGGCATCCTAAATCGGACATACTGCCTTGGCATATATAGTTACAAATGAAGAACAAATGTCAGAGAGGATCGTCTGGTAGAGTTGTGTGTCTACCACCCAACTTTTCTCACTGTATTTTTTGTTTCTCTCTCAGCTATATTTAGGAGGTACTCTGGGTGGAGGAAGGGGGTGTGTTTATGTGGTAACGGGAGAGCACTGAAGACGGCGATATGGTCGGCATACTGATGAGCAGTTCCTTGGTCGTGGGGTAAAGAATGTTGGAAGACAAACCAGACCAATAAAGAAAGGAGAACAACTAATGGACTCTCAGTTTTAAAGAATATATGTAATATTTTCATTCTTGAGTTCCCAAATAAAAAAAAAAAACATAAGGGAATATTCACAGAAATTATGATAGACCAAACATTAATATAAATACGATTGTTACTTTGAATACCACATGATATATTAATTCTGTTTTGGCATCAGTAGATATATGTTTCGAATCCACTGTGCAATAAAGTGACTCCCAATACTTAATGGATCACTCTAGAGAAGCCGGACCCAAACCACCACCACCGTTGCTTCACCACATTTCCTCCTTTGATATCCTATTTTTCCTTTGTCTTCACCTTGATGATGATCTTAGGGGTGAATGGAGAGCCAATTTGATCTTATTGGTTCGCTTATGTAGTTGTGTGTACGTGGCCCAAGTGGTTATTTCATTACTTTCGTTTCCCTTCAATTTTTAGTGAGTTAAGTATGGTGTATGTGTATGTTTATCTCCTCAATAGTCGTTCAGTAATAACGTAATACTACTAAACCTAAATATTTTTGATAATATAACTGTACCTCTTAACCCACCATGGCGAGGACGTATACCATGGGTAACTTTCTTCTCAAACATCAACTCCAACGACGCATTGCTCGACACATCTACTTGACGTAATAAATTGCAGTAACATTGATGACGCTCTGTTTTACACCAGTACTAAGTAACGACCAGACTGTCGAGGAACGATGCGCTTATACTGTACTTGATATTTGTAAGTTTACATAGAATCGCGAGGACAAACTAGATTAGGATTTTAGTAAGACTGAAGGTTGGACCATCATGAGTTTATTTTTATTTTATATTATTTTTTGCCTTTCAAGACATAATTTATGATCTGCCTTACATACTACAGAACCGTGTATACATGTGTAATGAAGGGGGCTATGAGAGTCGTGCTGGTCACACAGATTACATTTGGTGAGACCAGGAACATATGTTTTTTGTTAAGCTCTCTGTAAGTCCCCTCCTCCCCCCCTTCGTCTTATCAACTTTCTTCGTCTATCCAATTCTTAAAAGTTTTATTTGTGATTCACGTTCCTCCTGTCTTATGAATTTTTCCTCACATTCTATTTTTTTTTTTTCACATTCCACTTTTCTTTGGGGGGTTCTATTTCATATTCTACCCTGCCCCTGTTTTGAGTTTCCTTAAATCCCATTTGATTTTGTCCATTGGTTTTTTTTTTTAACCTTTGAAGTCTTAGCCTCACTAAACTCGTTACTGGGACGTGATCTGACCCACATTCTGCCCCTGGATAGGTCTTGGTTCGGGTTATTGAATTTCTGAATCTGTCCTATATTAACTTATAACCAAATTGATTCCTGATAATGTTATTTACATTGTCCTGTGAGGATATCATATATAAAGATGTCTTCTTGGGAGTTATTTAAACCGTGTATTTGCTATTATAATTTTACTTTCCTTACAAAAGTCAATTAATGTTCCCCCTTCTTTAATATCTCTCACCGAGACCATGTACGGAAGGCAATGACCCAACAGGAACGGCCGAAAGTTGTTTATATTGTCTGCCCCTGGTTGTTCAAGGGCAAGAGATGAAGTTAATGAGAAGAGATGCCCCTAACCTCTCCTCACCAGAAAACTACTTAACAGGGAGTAGAAAAGGTTGAGAATGAGGTATGGGGGATAGAGGTCGCTCCTACCCCCCTCTGGTAAAGGACCAACCCAACACCCTCATGGAACATTACGTCTTCTTTATTAAGTTTTTACCCTTTACTCTATTATCTCCCCATTTTCTTCACCCCCTCCTTCTTTGTCTTCCTTCTCCTCCCTTTTCACATTCTCTTTCTTTACCTCCTACTTCTCCTTCGTTCCTTCTCCCCGAACCTCCTCCCCATCCGTCTTCTTCCTCTTCCTCCTCTTTCTTTTTCTTCCCCCTCTTTCTTCTTCTCCTTCTCCCCTTCTCCTTCTCTTTCTTTTCCTCCCCCTCCTCACATTTCCTCCTCCTTCTACCTCCCCTCTCCTTCTTCCTCCTCCTACTCCTCCCTTCTCCCTCCTCCCCTACATAATGTAAGTGGACTTGGTATTGTGTCCTAGTTATTGTGGCTACACTAGGTATTGCGGCTATACTATACCAGGTAATGTGGCTATTCTATATATTGTGGCTATACTAGATATTACGGCTCTCCTGGGCATTACCAAGGAAACTCATGTTACACTATTCTACACTATATATGAAGCCTTAAGAAATTTTCAGAAATATACTCACTGAACACTCTGAATCCTCGGCTTACTGACTATACAGAGAGATTAATAAATTAGCCCTTAAAATGAACCACAACCTGACGTAACCTTTTACATTCAAGATAAGATCGGAGAAAACGGGGTGACTAGTGCATCTCTTTTTGTTTTTATTTGGATGAACTGAACTTTACTGAGAAGTATACTTGGTTGTATTTCTTGTTAAAACTATAATCATTTGGTTACTGAATATGTTTAATGTTTATTGTGTATTGTAGGCCCCTAGAGCACTTCAAAACAGAAGAACAAATATTCAGAGGCTCTTGCGCTTCAATTCTTTCCCTTCAAGATTTATTCGACAATAAGTTTCAAAGAGAGAGAGGTTTAAAATGGCCACTCTATATAGTCACTGCTTCATCAATCATTTTTTTGTTATACTATTGCAAAAATTCTGAAGAAACTCACATTTTATGACTGTTTGAGGCAAGAGTTGAAATTGGAAAATATAAGAATCTCAACAGTTTTGACTGATGAATCACAATTGATGGCTGGGTCATATTCCCAGCTGTCGACTTCAGCAGGAAATTTTTGTATTTCTCATTATTTATTTTATTTACTTTTAGTCTTCTACAAGTAATCCAGCTGTGTCATACCACGTTATAATTAGAGAGATCTGGTGAAGTATGTGAGGAGCAAGTATCCAAAGGCGTCCATAGAAATGTATAAACTATTGTGTTATGAGTTAAATTTTTTGTCTTCACTGATATGTAGCTATTGATGCCAGAAAGAGAAGAAGGGTAATCCAAGGTTGACTGCAGGTCGGAAGTGAATAATTCAGGTGGATGAAGAAACTCGTATATTACCTCACCAGAGAAGAGCTGCACCTTTATCAGTGGCGGGGATGATGAGCCACTCTGTATGTACAGAATTGTTGAGCCACGATATGTTGTGTTGTCGTAGCTACAACCAGACAATTTCCTCTTGCAATGTTGCAGTTCAGGATATGTTTTGATGGTGCGGTTGAAAGCCAGACTATTATAAAAAAAAGTTAAAAAAATTAAAATGACAAGGTCAGTTTAACCACACCATTGTAGTGCCCACAATTTAATCATGTTGCGCTACCTCACTGTCACCTGTTCATAATCGCTGAGTATTACTAAATATCCCCCTAAATCACTCTCTCTCCGCACGAGTAGAGAACAGTCGTGTACTCTGCTCTTTCAACATCTACTGACGGTCTACAAAATACTACAAAGTGTGATACCAAAAAAGAAAACCCAACTGACCCGGCCTCACTGCCCACCACTGTAGTGACCCAGGCGTTGTCGGCCACCAAATTCAAAGTATAAATCTCTTGTTGTTAGCCTCTGTAGGTAACGCTTTTAGCAGAAATGTTATAGAATTAACTTTAGTTTCTGCCTGTGTTTTTTTCCGTCACCGTAATGTGTTTTGTGTGTGTGTGTGTGTGTGTGTGTGTGTGTGTGTGTGTGTGTGTGTGTTTACTGCATACACTAACTGGGAAACCAACATTTCCCTGGTTTGTCTTTGGGTGGCAACTATCATCTGCTCTATGGTTAACAACACGATCACTTCTAGGTGGGGGGGTCGTCCAAGTTATTACTTCTGTAAAATTGTCTTGGAAACCACTATTAAATAAATAATAATGAGCTATATACTAAAATTTTATCTAAATCCTCAGTATTAAAAGAAAATCCGTCATCTCTACCACAGATCATTCGAATCTACGTACTTTTCTGCCGACTATATGGAATGCATTAATTTGCTTATATACAGAATAGGGCAAAAACTCCTTGAACTGTCATGGAACTTATTATAATATATAAGGACTCAGTGCTGTAGCTTAGAAACGTTGCCAGTGAATTAAATATAAACTTTAATGATAAATTATCCAAATCATCCCCACACGTGATATTATTCGGCTAGTTACTGAATACATGTGATCATATGAAATAGGTACCGGGTTGTTGCTAATACTACTTAATTAATGCGGTGTGGCCCCGGCTTTGATACCTTAATTAACACATGTGATGATTTCATTTAAAGCTGACCTCGTTATAGGTAGAGGAAGGAAAATCTGTTTGCAAATAATAGGAAATTCAGGAAGCTTTTCACTCGGATTGTATTAAATTTGTAAACAACCTACATGGATAATTTTATTTAGAAACGAGATTAAATACTCACAAGATTCGTTGATTGATTGATTTGTTTTAATACATTTAAGTTTTTCATCGTCAGAGTAAAGACCTTATGAGCTCCATCTTAAACCCAAAGTATAAAGACCTTTATACTTTGGGTTCAACTGAGTGCAATTTACGCCATTCATGGTACAGTCAGGACCGCCCTCACTTCCCAATCTGAGAGGTATAGAGTCGAATCCTGCGAGGGAAAGTGGTGTTAGTTCCTAAAAATTTTTATTATGTTTTTCCATTAATACCAGATAGATGACACAGCTTTAGGAAACAGATGCAGGCTGAACTAAGCTAGGGCCTCCATTAAGACTGGAATGTGTGTTGGTAGACCCATACGAAGAACGAGGAGCATTGACAGAGACTCATCTATATGGAAACACGAGTACAGTACAGTATGTCATGTTCGGAAAAAGGATATAAAGTTTCTTGGCTGCAGGTGGAAATGGTTTATTTCATCCTGATGTATAATGAATGTGTATAATGTAGGATAAAAAGATGTTAGAGATATCCATGTGGTAGGAGAAAATGTTTATGTGATGAATGTGTGTCTATGAATGTTAATGGGAATATGTATATTCGTTTGCATATATACACTTGGTTGTATATATTATTGAATGTTTTATATTCTCAACCATTCTATGTCATCCTAAGAACACATTCAAAGTACTATTATAATCTTCAATAATATGTAGCGAAGTATATAAGAGATTTTAGATGGGGGAGAATTTTTCAATATTTTCAGCCAGAAGTTGCAAATAACCTGAAAAGCTGGAGTGATGAAAAGCGTCAATAAAGACTCCTGAAAGGTTAAAAGCCGCAGATGGTTGGTGACGTTGAGTGAGAAAGCCGATTAGTTTTTGAAGTAATCTTTTTTGGGTGGGCTGATAAAATGTTGTTTCTAATCGATCTACAAATTAAAGAAAAGGGCATATTGATCTATAGGGTGTTGTGATATTTTAAGTCATATTGTCATTACCTTTAATAGGGTGGTAGACAGCTGGCTGACAGTAGGACAGTAAATATGATAAAGAAGAAATAATATCACATAAATTCACGGTAAGTTTATAAAAGACAATCAATACATTTCCATTAGTTCTCTTTAAGGGGAATCTTTGTGTTTTAATTCTTTCCCTACAAGATTTAATCGACAATAACTTTCAAAGAGAGAGGTTTAAAATGGCCGCCGGTAACTATCGTTTCTTCACATATTTATTTTGTATACCATTCATTATACTCAGTGATCATCGATCTTAATATCAACAAGCCAGGTACCGTGCACAGTGACCTACAGTATTCGTGTATCATTAGTCTGTGCTTGTCAGTTCACGAATCCTTCACCAAGAACGTGTAATTACTTTGAACGCAGGAAAAAATTTTTGATGAAGTTTAGAGTAAATAAATTCTATTAACCAATATTTCAGTTTTTGGCATTAATTCAACCTGATTTTCTTAGATGGATAGTTACTGTACTCGCCTCTGTGTTGTTGTATGTGGTGATAGTACACTCTAACATAACCTATTCTAACCTCCTGAGTTCCGTTTCTTTATTGTCTGTATTCCTCTACTAATGCCGCTCCCTCCTAGATATATATGATATAAACTGCGGTATTGCTCACCATTCACTAAACTTTGACTTCATTTTTTTATTCTAGACTTGGAGTTCCGACTACACCAGTTCCTGCAGTCAAACAAAGGTATGGTCTTTTCCTCCATACGTACCTTGCAGTCATCACACTAATCCTCTTCAGTCAGATTATTAGGTAGTGTAACTGCACAGTCATTATCAAGAATATAGTCACATCAACTGCTATTTCTTTGAATTTTTTACAAGTTCAATATATTTGGCAACATCCAATGAGCTAAAATTTGAACATTTTATTTGGTTAGCTTAACAATCTAATTCTTTTTACTTAATTTAAGTTTCTAATTCTATTTTTCTAAACTGAAGCTTCCGTTCAAAAAGTTAGATTAGAAGTAACATTGAAATGCATTATTCTGTGGATTTTCCTCCTCAGCAACAAGCAATTTCAACGCAGAGTTAGGCAAGACCTGTAAATCTACTAGATGCTTCAAAACAACTTTCTAAATAACAAGTTTTCTCATTTGAGGATTTACACTGATATTGTGATTAACTACAATGTGTTAAAGGCCTTGTTCCCTAACCTCCATAACCACACACTCACCAGACAGACCTCCAAATTGCACCTGCTATAGTGATCTAGTGCGTTGGAGACAGGTCACAGTATAGACATTATTTTTTTCTACTCTGTTTTAAAAAATTGTCTAATAAACTCTTGTAATATCTTCCCATACTCCTCCAAACATCTCTACACAGTCTTGTCCTTGGCACTGGATCAAACGCTTTCCTCAGGTTGATAAAATAAATAAATCAACCAATAAAAAGCCTTTACTGTACTCCCAAACTTTCTCCAAGACCTGCCTTAAAGTGATGATTTTTTCCATTGGTATTCTGATTCCCTCTAAAGCCATACCGTAACTCTTTAAGCACCGGCTCTATTATTTCCCTCAATATAGCTTCAAAAAAAAATAATCTCGTATCATTTACACGCATGAGTCATAAGTGCGATGCCATGATAATTTTCGTCTCTAGTGGCCTCTCTCCCTCTTCATAGACTGGACAGGTGTTAAGTTTACCCCCACTCTTTGCTTAATCTCCCACACCCATTACACATTTGCATCTCCCTCATGTTTATAAAAAATGTCTTGATCTAAATCCATACTTGATGCTTTATCATTTGCTATTTTCGCCAAGCTCTTCTCCATCTCTTGTGTTGATATTGTAAGATTCACAGTTCTCGCCATGTTCATCATACCTGGCATTGTTGTCTTGTTCTACGTTCAACAGTTCTTTGAAGTTTGTTGACCATATATTATTAATTTCATCTGGTTCTGTAATTAGTTCATTGTCATCATAATTCATTATATAATTTGGGACGAGACTGTTTCTATGCCCAGATAACGTTAGTACGCAGTTCAAAAGCGATTACGATCGTCTTGAAGTGATATATTAATGTATTGTATAAATAAACAGATTAATGCGTAAATTTGTACTTATAATATTGTACACATCTCTCTGAGAATGTCCAGGGGGTGAAACAGTGAGAAGGTAATTACAAAATATGATTCTTTTTCATTTGTATGATAATGTAATTATAGAAATGGTTATAGTCATGTTATATCGTTTCATACATAAATCTGTCAAGAAGTCAATAGTGGGATAATTCACATCATTGAAAGTTAGGTGAACCGGGATGTTTAATGTCTCTCACCAGCAACGCATTCATGGAAAAGTCGAGTGAGCATATTGCAAGAGTTCAGACCCAGGTTAAGTGGATAAACCAGAGACGCTTGACCAAAAAGCTTTCTATTTTAGCGTGTTTACAAGATGGTCCTGTGGGGGTATATTACCTACCTTTTCAGTATTCATCCTGTTTCCCAGAAGTTAGAATACAGTATATATATATATATATATATATATATATATATATATATATATATATATATATATATATATATATATATATATATATATATATATATATATATATATATATATATATATATATATATTCAAACAACAACACAACGGCGAAGAGAAGTTAAAGTGCAAAGTTAAATGCAGTTATAGTGTTATAGTAACAACATCCATTAATCAGTCAGAAATACACAATCAAGCTAAGTTAAATGAAGGTAACATCGGGCCTCCCACTCTAGAAACACAATGCCTCAACACACACACATAGGAGAGCCTAGTTCGAACCCTGCTGAGTGTGTTGCAATAATTTTTCCCGAACAAATTCTACTTCAATTTGAATATTGGGTTTGTGGCAACAGCAAGGGGTCTGTGGGAGGCTCGAAAAGGGTTAGTGTTATACAATTGACTTTAGTGTTGGACCTGAACCAAATCCTTTTTGTAGGAAAGTATAAAGTCCAACAGCACTTTTCACAGGAGACAGGCAGCTTCGACACCATATTGGAAGTATGTACTGTACATAAGTATTCAAGTTTTAGCAAAATCAAATGCTTTTGTAAACATCTCATTATTGTCTGACGGACTTTGAAATTAATTGATGAAAGATGGCTATCACAGTGAGTTTTACGACTCTGTTATATTATAGTTTCTTTTCAGTGATGATAACTCTACCTGTGGGATGTGTGTCAGGCCACGTACAGCTCATACACCACAATGACATGTCAGTAATATGAGGTTGATATGATTTACTTTATTATTCTTTATGCCTAAGATTATCCAGTGAAATAGGAAATATATCTCACTATTGAAGGAATCGTTTTTAAGGCCACTCTTACTACTCCATTACCAGTAACTTGGTATTGAGATTATATATCGTTGTCGCCAGTCGTATAAAGGAATATAGATTATCATCATTCAGTCCATTTCGAACCTTTGACTTAGACTTTTTTACCATTTTTATTATATTTTCATTGTAAATATTTTGAGAATTTCATTATTTTTTTTTGTGCATAGTTCGTGATATCACAAGTGCTGGACTGGTGGTCCTTTACATAATAGACCTCCCCTGTGTTATCAGCAACCTCGGTAACAAGGTTGACCTTGATCACGGTAAACGAACCCGCCGGTTGCATAATGGGCCTCTGTCCTTAGAGCACCTACCTAACTTATCACGGCCAGGTCAATTAGGGTTAGGGCCTATTAAGACAAAGATCATCATAACCTAGTCCCCGATCCTAATACTTAATTTGAATCTATTATGACTTGGAAACATTAAAGATAAAACCCATTAGAACGTGACTCGATTTTAAATGGGGGCCAATAACACTAAGACCCATTAGAGCATGTCGTCAATCGTTAGGGCCAGATTACCACTTAAGAGTTCACCAAAGCCATACACTATCTCTGTACGACACTCCCTAATTTTCCTGCCACATTTCCAAATGTTCTTCACTTCTCTCTCGGCACAACAATGTGATTCCCCGATTCAGTGAATCTCCTTGCCTTATGCCAGATTATTTAGTAATCTTGTTCTTTCATGACTCTGTGTGTGTGTGTGTGTGTGTGTGTGTGTGCGCGCGCGTTTAATTGTATGTGGATGTGTATAAAAGATACCGAGATATCAGAGTGTACCTACTGTAAGGTTGTGTCTACTAGTGCGTATGTGTGTGGGATTTCCGTTGTCTTTATAAATAGAGATGCAAGTGGATACAGACTATATCAACAGTCATTTGTCTATGTTCACAAAGAATACAAGTCCTCACTATTTTAACCACTGTTTCTATGAAAAAAAAATAGTCTTGCAGCTCAATTTTATTCCTACGCAAAACACATGATATATTGTAAATGTTTACCTGATCTTAAACTTGACGCAGAAAATAAAATAAAGAAGTCATAACGAAACACGACAGAAGAGGAAATAAGAAAACATGGAATTTAGTGTGAGGGTAAATGTGTTTTTCATCACATTCTCGTTCTTCAAAACTGTTTGCGTTAAAGAACCAGACTCTGCATAATTTTTTCTAGCTTAAAGTATCACAAAGTCTGCAGATCAATATGAACTCCTTAATATCCGTAAATCCATAAATAGTTACTCTTTAAGATGGTCAAAACTAGTGCCTATAGTATGGCAGCCTCGTTAGCTGTGGTGGCCGGCCACTGGTGGTACACTCATACAGTACCTGACATAGTTATCTATCTTTGATACCCGGGACAAAGTTCTACGTGACCACAAGCACACAGACGGTGTCAACAAGCCTTATCTCCTGATGGTCAAATATGTTTGTGGTGATGAGCTTCTTGTCTAGAACGGTCTATACACTTAATCTTACTACTCATCGTTTATACAAACCTGTATATGCGGGCTCGTGGGCCGTGGGTTCGAATCCTGGCGGGTTGAGGTGTTGATTGTATGTAGAAGTCCGCGTGTTTATTGGGCTAATGAAATATATATGGATCCTCGTGTTTCGAAGCCGGATTTGGTAAAACGTTACTCTGACCACCTACTGATACGGGTAGTCCCCATTAGAGGTTCACGGCGCCATAAGCTCGTTGAACAGGCTTTGTGTGAAATACATATATATATATATATATATATATATATATATATATATATATATATATATATATATATATATATATATATATATATATATATATATATATATATATATATATATATATATATATATATAGACATATTATATCCACTGATTAGGAATAACAGCCAATTAAGCTTTGAAAAGTAACTCAAGTTTTTATCAAATGGAGGATAACTTATAATTTGTATTATTACATGTTAATGCAAATTAAGCCTTTTTTTTCATTTTAGTTGTAGCTTACCATTACAAGATAGTGGAATTATACTTTAGTAGGTCAGATCAGATCAGGTCAGTCAAGGTTCGATAAGGTTTTCTATGAAACTTTCATTTACAGTATAAATAGTATAATGATCTACTGTACATGATCGTCTACGGCCAGTCAGAAAGTTGGAAAGTCCAAAAAAGCGAAATATCTAGAAGTTTTTTCCATCCAGCATTTGAATGAACAATATATATCGTTTCCCGACTGTAATAGAGACTAGAATTTCCTCCTTGTGCAGTAAGCCAGGTGATGGACCTTGTTAGTGAGCGCAATAAAACAGATGGATAAACAGATCAACATGAAGTCTTAACCTAACATTATACTTATGCAACAGAAGACGACACAGTATAAGCCGAGAGCGATTCCAGCATATTATCCTAAACATTTCAAAGGGAAAAAAGAGAAAACTAAAAAAAATACGATAATTTTGAATGGACACAAACGAGGAATGCAAGGGTGGAGGGGGGGGGGAGAATCAGGTCCCACATTCAGAGAAGATAAAATATTCAAGAGGAAAGTTACGGAGGCAGCTAAGGAAGTTGATTATATTCGGTGAACAAAGGGGAATGAGCACATCACGATGGGCTGAGGAAAGAAGGTGTGCAACAACTAAAACAACGAGGGTGGAAACACGTCACCAAAATTAAAGACCAGAAATGAAATAGACAGAATAAAGATGAAGACGAGTAAATAGTTCTTGGAAAAGCTTGAACAACAAATGGACATAGATATAGTGGATAAACGGATAGACGCCTAATTCTATATAAACTAACTGAGGGGTATAGAAAAGAAAGCTGTTCGGTCTATAGGTAAGATATAGAGAACAGGAAGATGGAACAGTTTTCATGGCAGTTAAGTCGAAACCCAAGATACTGGAGAGGAGGCAGAGTACACATCACTACCGCCATATGTATAAATTTGACTCTAAATCGTTGAATAAAGGTACACAACGTTTTGAGTGAGGTTGATTACCTTTACAATTATACATAGCAAGAGTTAGCCTTTAAACTCTCAGAAGAGCCCCCCCCCACCTCTGCCCTTCCTTCTCCCAAGCAAAACACTGAAAACAAAATAACAGATATCAACTCTTGGTATCATTTGAAAGTGCTCGATAAGATGATTTGAAAGAGCACAACTAATAATGAAAAATATAATACCGTTGACTTTACCTCGGTCTTTGATAGTACAGTATGTGATTTTCCTTTGTAACTCCAGAAGGAAACTTTACAGAGGGATCTGATGTATTCCAAAATGAACACCACGATTCCTGTTGTCTAGGTAGTGTTGTCAAAATCCTTCGTCCATTGTATCATATTGCTTAACACAAAAAATCATAAGGATACTTTTTCGAGCGAGTTACTCTTATTGGTGAAAGATCATGTTCGCTATATTACGAAACAAGAATGTGACACAAATCAAGTATGGTAAACAAAAATGGAATATGATCCGTTAATATTGTGATTTTTGTTTCCATTTTCCTCGTTATGTAGATATAATTCATAGACTTGAATAATTACTGATAACTTTAATGAATCGATTATGTTCACTGTAGAACTTTCTGATGATGTATTATAAATCAACAATAAATGAAGGCAAACAACTAAAACGTCATATTAATGCATCGAAAGAGGAACTAAATATACAGTATATGAAGACCTTAAGCATTAGGACTGATACTGATACTATTCATCATTTGCTAGGGATCAGGTGGAACGTGACATGGCGGTGGAAGAAGAGGAACTTGTGTTAAAAACGATGACGACTATTCCAGTTGCCCCAGACTAGAAACTTCTGTGTGTGTGTTGAATAAATTAGAAAGATTTAGTACTATGGTGAAGCATTGGCCTTTGAAACTGGCTGTGTACATCTTGACTTGAAAGGTACAAAATGGATTTCACAGTTCAATGTTCAGTTCCCACCTTCCCCTAGCAACGTGTATTATGCAAGAGAACAGACAGCCGCACTCTCATCCATTAAAGCCTAAGAAGTCCTCGCACACAACTCTTCTGTGACGTCTACTAGACCACCACTCCGCGACCTACTGACGGAGGCACGATGCTTATCACCTTAGGCATTAGTAAGCCCTTTGTATTATTATTTCTATTTATAATTATATACTTGAGATTCCTGTCAGATGCTTTTGGTAACATTGTGCAGGGGTACCTAGTGACAGCACTAGGACCCCATCTCCTATAGTATGGTATAAACTGTTGAAATTGAATTGGTGTTCATAGGAAGTTAGAAGAGTTTTTAAAGGCTGGTACCGTATAATAGAACCGAATGTGTGGCAAACTCGCAACTTGGTTAACAAAACTAAGTGAGTCACATATCGTAGGCCAGTGTAGTATGATTTCCTTTTTGCTTTGTGTATTAGTTATGGAGAGGATATAAGAAGCACCCATGGCAATAGCATTACTTTTGACACTAGAGGTGACGTGGTTTTAATCTCAGAATGCATAAAAACATCTCAAGTTTCATCAACATGGAAATTTAAAGGTTAAATAATGGTATAAACGTAAATGTAAACTAATTGGAAGTAATGACAGAACAAATTATAAAGATTATCAGTGAAGGTGACAAAGAAGCGAGAGATTCCTTTGGACAGAAAGACATTCTTTAATTTTCGACAACTGACCCGTAACCTGTATCGCGGGAAGTGAATTGTATTTAATTATTTTTTTAATATTTCCAGGATAAGTAAAAGTGTATCGTCGGCTTGGAACAACGGATGAGGTATTCCAACACACACCCTGGAAGTGGAGACGAGGGTAAAAGATGAAGTGTTGTGGTAAGTGTCACGTCGACCTGTGGGGCGAGGGGATGGAGGAGGTAAGTCTTGTTGTGATATGACTGAGTCCCGTTATCACTCACACTTGACCATTAATCTCACCAACAGGCTGCTTCACTCACTTATCTGACAGCGTAGTGATAAGTTGTCACTGGCTGGGAGGTTGTTACCAAGCACTTTGGTACGCACTTGAGGAAAAAGGTTCGTTTATGTATAAAGAACACTAATAATCTATCTGTGGTCTCGTGGTTCATACATAGTCCTCTCTCTCTGTATTGAAATAGGTATATGAAGAGAAATACTTCAAGAAAGGTTTTAAATCACTTCGAAAATTATACAAAACCAATCCCGGTCGATAGGAATATTGAGTATAGAGACAGATTAAGAAAACTGAATTTGTCTTTCTCCTGAGGGAAGGAAAATGAGTGGCTATAATTATAATCGAAATGTAAATGGGGAAGATGGGGTTAAATAAAGGCAATATAACAAAAATACTCAAACTATCAAATCAGGAGCCAACACACTGCTCACGTATTTATGTCCCCATTTTGAATATTATCAAGGAAGTGGTTTACCTATATACAGAATACATAGTCTCCATTCATCTAGAGTCTGAAATATAAAAGAGTAAAGCTTTGGTTGTTTGTATAGGAGAGTACAGTTAACTTGTTCCTACCTAAACTTAAAGTTATAAGATTATGACCGTCTTCTGCCACGTTTTTAGTTTCTACATGTTATTGTTATCTATTCTTAAATTAGAATAAAATACCTGGGGTAAGTATATTAGAGTCTATGTCCCATGTGGTCGATCAGATGGGGTAATATATCTTCTCTCCTCGCTTTGAGAAAACTGGTCTATAGGTTTTCGGAACAAAGACACGGATGAGTTTGATTATGGCAATGAATGGCCAGGACAATGGTGGGGTATGAACGACGCACTAAAATGAGATAATTGCACAGTTCCTCCTATAGGTTATTAACACTCATTGTTCCATATTATGAGAGAGAGAATTTATCAGTCAATAAATCACACACACACACACACACACACACACACACACACACACACACACACACACACACACACACAAAGATATAACTATAAACTAATCATCCAATACAGTATAGATGACATAACAGTGTCTAGTTTCACGAGATCATTGGTTAAGAAGCCACGTTTGACAGAGATGCTTTGGTGAAAGGTACGAGAGAGAGGTTCAGGTTGCTGAGGAAGAATCTATATTCAGTTTCAGTTATGTAGAGAGACCATTATCCATCGAGTGTTTAAATCAAGACAGAGTATTAAGTATGAACGTTCTCACATTTTAAAGAGAACAGAACGAATATTCTTCTCATGTTTACATTTCTGGTAGATTTGAGGCATTATAAAATGATGGACATGGCTTCATTTTCCTTCTAATTGTTTGTAAGGATATTTGGAGACGTGCATAATAGTCAGAGGGGGTAGTTGGTACAAACGTTTGTAATGTTATTTCCGTAGCTATAACCAACAAGGCTGAGGCAAAACTGGGTGTGACGTATATATTTTAGGACACGATTGGATGTGGTTGGGATGTAGTGAGGTAGGAGTTGGTGTAGTGTGAATGTAGTGGAGCAGAAGTGTTGAGGAATGGTGTTGTCAGAAGATTCAGAATGCAATAGCGGATGTGTGTGTGGAAATAGAGAGTGAAGAAGGTGAGGCGACATTACAGAAGAATATTTATGTTTTTTTCTTATCACCGAGATGGACACGTGACAGTTTCCCCTGTGAGGATTAAGAAGGCGGTAAATTAAGGTAAGTCAGGTTTATATTTCAATGTATAAAAACGACAAGAGAATGTGTGGTAATAGTCATGATGAGGCAGCGTAAGGGCGTGTGGTGGTGAATTAAGTGAGAAGTTCTGCGATATATATATATACGCTGTACATACAATTGATGAGTGAGAGAGAGTCAAGCGAACAAGGTCATTCAAAGTATCGTTTTTTGTTCCTATGGTTGAGTCCGAGATTATTCTGTGTTATCACATACTCGACCACGAACGACTCTTTGTCAACAGAATACTCCACTCGTTTATCTGAGACTTTGATAATTAGGAGAGCTGGAGGTAGTTGCTCAGTTAAGTGGTGCCACTCTCAGTTCTGTGTACCGGCACATTTACCTTTGGTATTCTCATGTTGCTGGACTATAAGTTACTCGGTTAAGAAAGAAAGACCCGAATTAATATTTGTATACTGACAAACTATTTTCAACAATGTCATCGCCTTGTACACCATCTATCCACCCCACAGTTATTTTTGTCAACTTATTGTCTACGTTGACACACACACACACACACACACACACACACACACACACACACACACACCTGAGAATTAGTGGAGGGAAATAAATTTGAAAAGAAATTCACGAGGAACGATTGAATTTTGACCTTCGTGAATGCATGACAAAGTTTCAAGGAAGTAATCATTCTCGTCTTTCAAAATAAATGGCATTAAAAAACGACCCTGACTAATATTTTAATAAAAAAAAAGAAAAAAATGGAAAACGTCATAGTTGTTAACCAAGAATGGAAAATTAAACCAAGGAAGATCGATTTCATCATTCAAAGAGTTCAAATATGTTTATAGATCCCCACCAAAGATATTAAGAAAGCATGATTGAGGAAGTAGAGAGGAACTGAAAAAAATACCTGAGAGAGGTTGTCCCATAATCTAGAATAACTTATTTTATCCAATACTTCATAAATTGGATATGATCTAAGACTCCAGAATAAATGTGATATTAATTAATGTATCAAAAGGAAGTGTCAGAAAACCGAAAAGATGAATAATAATTAAAAAAAGACAGAGACGATACATTACTCTCCTCCCAAAAAATATATATTTAAATATCAAATACATCAGAGGTTATGAAGATGTATTTGAATAATAAATACAATACTTCCAAAAATATTTAAATTCACTTCAAATACATTTCAATCCTATTTTAACTGATACTTTTGCTTATTTTTTTTTTACATAGTCTTTTGAAGTTTAGGAAATAATATGCCTATTCACATGAGTTTATTTACCTGATTATATTTTGGTACAGTGATCACCTAACGTACAGGGTGTTCCAGAAAGATGTTCCTCCCACCCTTCCTCCCTCCCCGCCCCTGCCTGCCCCCTGCCTCCTTCCCTGGGATACTGTGAGTTGTAGGGAGGGAGGCAGGGAGGAAGGAAGGGAACAGGCAGGGAGAGAGGGACATTTTCTGGAACACCCTATATAGATGGTCAGATAATTTTCCTCTCTTAGGGTGATACTGGTACTGAAGAAGGCAGTGTAGCGTAGTATAGTGTACAGACTCTCAGTGGTGGTGTCGGGTTCCCTGAGACACATTAAACCTTTCATTTCCTGTGTCGTAGCTCCAGGACTACTAGGTGTGTTCTTCTCGTCGAAAAATAATCATTACGATCGGATGAGAGGAATGAGGAGTCGTCACCATAATGGCATCCAGCACAGGTGAGGGTTATGCTTGTACATTTCAAATTCTTTTCAATCCTATTCATTGAAGTTTCAGATATGGATGAGAAAATGCAGCCAGAATAGCCTCATTAACTACTGGATCAAGATTATAAGGTATTTTCACAACACAGATCGCTTCCTCTGTGTCTCAGTGATACAAATTTCCCATTCCTTAGTGAAGCTTTCGCATCAGTGGAAATTTACTAAAATACATAATTGACATTTATCTAATAAATAAGAAATAATTATTTATAAATAATAATTGCTTTTCAAATGTTTTTAAATACGTATATAAGTACAAGCTCAATATGTTTTTGTTTTATAAATACAGTATTTAAATTCGCATTTTAGTCATATTAAATACATTATTGGACTGTCTAGTATATATAACATGAAAATTTTTGATAATTTATTTTATCTATATTGCAACTGTTAGCACTTCATATTCACAAATGCAGGTGTTTGCTCAGTCTGAACTGTCTTAAGCACTGCCGTAAATACATAGAAAATGATAGTGTAGTTCAGGGTAACTTCATTATTTACGTGTGTGTGTGTGTGTGTGTGTGTGTGTGTGTGTGTTCCTTATACAGTTTTGTAGATAGAGAGCTAAGATATGGTATAAAGTGTGAGTAGCCCAGGAGATGGGCGAGCAAATTCTCCTGTTAGAGGGAGTAATATAGGAGAAAAAAAAATCCTTTCTTACCTCCAGAACACCAAATACTACACAGGCGTAGAGAAAGTGGTGAGACTGATGTTAATCCTCACTATGAAGATGAAAGTGATGATAACATATTGACGATGATAACGAGGATGATGATGATGATGATGTTGTTGATGATGATGATGATGATGATGATGATGATGATGATGATGATAACGAGGATGATGATGACGATGATGATGATGATGATGATGATGATGATGATGATGATGATGATGATGATGATGATAACGAGGATGATGATGACGATGATGATGATGAAATACTACCCAGACTAGCCGTATTGACATTAATGATGCTTTTAATTGGTATTGGTGAAAATACTTATGAAATTAATGATAATGATGAAATGACATTGGTACTGATATTATTGATATTAACGCTGACGATGTTGATGCTATTGAAGAGAGAGAGAGAGAGAGATAGAGAGAGAGAGAGAGAGAGAGAGACAGAGAGAGAGAGAGAGAGAGAGAGCTCAACTTACACAGAAGATATAATAGTAGTCTAAATAATCCGATGCTTTGGTTAATGTTAGCCAGTGTGTTAGGAATGCTTCTGATCGTTGTTTGTTGTCCCATAGCATCTGGGCACACAGTTCTCTAAGTCATGAGGGATGGTTGTCGTGTTAGCAGCAGCTTATACACTCGCACCCTTGAGTTCGCAAATCAGATGAGCAGGTGTTATGTTGGCGTCCGCTTCTACTCCTTGACACAAGAGCACATTGTTCGCTAATTAAGGGCGTCAGTGTTGTATTGATGACAGCTTTAACGCATTGATAGGAGATCCCACAGCTTAGTAATTATTTGAGTTTTTTATCAGCAGAAACCACGTTGAGGTGCTTTAACTGCTGGCTGTCGTCAGTAACGAGGGTCACTTAATTATTATCAGCTGAATAATGAGTATATGATCTATAACGCACCTTAGTGTTCATTCACCTTGTGTCAGTAAAGCTGTTGTGATATCTTTATGGTCTATCACGACGCTTAGGTCGGTGTCCTTATTAACAGTATCCAAGGAAGTATTATTTATAGAATATTACTGGTCATGGTTGTTGTAGCCCACGTGCAGAGTCTCACAGTTAATTAAAGAGTACATGATAGTTTTGCGACCATTTGGACAGCTCGTTCAAGATTTTTTTTGCATTGTTACAACATCATTTTAACTCGACACCTTCCAATTTATCTTTGTGTCGCCCATCTAGACCACAAACAGGGTGGGTCCAAGAACAGATTCTTATGATACTTCACTGAGATTTTTTTTTTCCCCTCTGAATAAACTCCCTTTATGACCACTCTTTGTTGCCTGTCTTCGAGCTAGTTGTTAATTTACTTTAATATTTTGCCTGTGATGCCATGTACCTGGATCTCAGAGGATAAAAATGCATGTGACACTTTTCAAACCCCTTAGAATAATCCTTGCACAACACATCCACTGGTGAAGCTTACTCCACATAGTCTGTTATCCCGTTAATTAAGTTTGCCCTGCAGTATTCATGAATCCATGCTGTGATGCGTTTGGTAAGACTGCTGGGTCAGGTGTGGGAAGATGGTGTTCCTCAAAATTTTCTCAAAGAGTTTGTAATTATGTAATGTTAAAAATAGTTTCTCCTGCACTTTGTCAACCCTTCTTCTATGCTGGGGTGACGTCGACTGCTTTCCAAACCCGATTTATTTTTACTTGATTCTCAACTTGATCTCTAAAGCGCTGCTCACACGCATCACGGTGTGCGAAGAGAGTTTATTGCTCCTCAGACTCTGTAATACTACTCTTATATTGCATTCCTCTTGGATATTTACCTGAACCAGTGAGCCAATATTCTTACTGCAAGTGAGTCGGGTCACAACTTGAAGTCAAGTAAGGGACGCGAAAGAGTTTACGAGAATGCCAACGAATTTGTCATTTCTTCGCTGTTTTATAACTGCTGGACTCGACTGATAACTTAGTTTATTTTATCTTAAAGCTTATCTTTCTAATGACCTGTATTTTGCCTAGTATTGGTCTTTGGGTCATTTTTCATCATTTACATTTTGGTACTTTTTAATTTGAAAAATACACATGTTTGCAAAATGTCTTGTTTAGTCTCTTGAGTACGGTAGATATAGATTGTAGATTATTCAATTACTCTACAAATACAAAGGTAAATATATTTTATGAATGAACGCTCTCTCATTAACTCATGAGAGTAAATAGTTATCTTTTTTTGTCCTATATAAACCCGTATTATTTTTTATTGTGTAAGTAATCTTTATAAATAAAAAATATATATATATATGAACCAACACATTTATATCTTATTGCTAATGTACTCAGTTTTCTTCTGTAGCCACCAAAAAGTAATAAAGTAAATATTCTACGAAACAAACACAACCACTCAAAACTTTCCCCTCCTGACAACATTCCCAGAGATAACTATCACCTTGGAGACGGCCTCCTGGACACTACCACACTTTGATAGTTCACCTTTACATAATGGGCCTATAAAGCTTACACACAACCCACCTTCTCCGCACACAAACACAACCCACCTCCACACACACACACAACCCACCTCCGCCACACACACACACAACCCACCTCCTCCACACACACACACACACAACCCACCTCCTCCACACACACACACACACACACACACTCCTCCACACACAAACACAACCCACCTCCACACATACACATACAACCCACCTCCTCCACACACACACACACACAACCCACCTCCTCCACACACACACACACACACAACCCACCTCCTCCACACACACACACAACCCACCTCCTCCACACACACGCGCACCCAACAACGTCAGCGAGAGAAGGTACAGAAAAGGGCCTGCAGAATCATGCTCGGCGCAGAATACTCCGGCTACACCAACGCTCTCTCCACCCTGGAAATGCCATCCCTCAGTGACCTCCACCACCAAGCACTGGAAATGTTTGGCAGCCAACTTATGCACCACCCTCGTCATCGCCACCTCCTGCCACCTGCAGCCCCCCACCCACATCGCGCAGTCTGCCACAACAACAAAATTCAGCACATAAGAGCCCGCACCGATAGATATAAGAATAGCACCATCCCATCTATTGTTAAAATAATAAACAACTCCTGATTTATGTACTGTACACCCTTATAAATATATTCAATGCATATTATATCATTATGTCTAAATCAAATGTAAGTCTGTATATTTTCAGCCACCGGCTGCAACTCTGTTAATAAACCGTTTATTATTATTATTACATCCCACCTCCTCGACACACACACAACCGCCTACCCTGTAAGGACCCCTCGGGGTGCTATTACACCTTGGAAGGTACCGCGGGCCTTCACCGCCCCTGGGTGGGTCCTTACTACCCTCGCCGCTTCTGGGAGGATTGCAGGCGCCCTACCGCCCCTAGGAGGGTTCCTGGGGCCTCCACCATCAATGGGAGGATTCCAGGGAGCGCAGCCGTCCCTAAGAGGGTCCAATGAGACCCAGGCGCCCTTGGAAGGGTCCCCGACGCACCTGGTAGGTTCTCAGGGGGCACCACCTCACCTGGGTGGAACCCATGTCCCCCGTTGCCTCTGGGTGGGTCCCTGGGCCCTCTGTTGTCCATGGGTGGGTCCCAAGGGCCCCGCCCACTCCTAGGAGGTTCCCTGCCGCACATGGGAGGTTCCCTGAGAGCGCCAGCCCTGCATGGTCTTTGGGGGCAGTTGTTTTTGTGTTATTTTTAGCGCTGGGAGATGCAACTACATCGCCCATCATCACATTTCCAGAATTATCGCATCCTTAACAACGGAATGGAGAATAATATCCAACAGGAAAACATAAGTTCAGGTGTTGTGCAGACTGACTGCTCTCTTCTCCTATTGGCTGTAATTTGGTGGGTATACATTTTTGTCCACCAATCACATTTAAGTAAGGAACTGATGGACGTATATAATATGTACCAAGGCACGACCAGGTTTTGGCCGAAATAGCCTAAAGGCGAAGTAGCCAGCAATCCCCAAGCCTATACGACCAGCTATGCTATAGGGCCCCTGGAAGTGCGGCTCCTGGAGTGTCAAAAGGAACCCCACCGCCCCTGGAGGGTCCCAGGGCCCCATGCCGTCCCTGGGAGGGTCTCAACGGATGCCGCCTTCCTTGGAAAGGTTCCTAGGGGCGCTGTCACACCTGGGAATGTACCGTCGGCCTCCACCGCCCCTGGGAGGGTCCTTAGCACCCTCCCTCTTCTGGGAGGGTTGCAGGGGCCCTGCCGCCCTTAGGAGGGTTCCTGGGGCCCCCACGATCCATGGGAGGATTCCAGGGAGCGGACTCGTCCCTGGGAGGGTCCAATGAGTCCCAGCCGCCTTTGAAAGGGTCCCTGATACACATGGGAGGACCCCAGAGGAGACCACCTTACCTGGGTGGGACCCAGAATCCCGCTGCTTCTGGCTGGGTCCCTGTGGGCTCCGCTGCCCCTGGGTGCGTCCCAAGGACCCGGCCACTCCTAGGAGGTTCCCTGCTGTACCTGGGAGGATCCCTGAGAGTGCCAGCCCTGTATGATCTATGAGGGCAGTTGTTTTTGTGTTATTTTTAGCGCTGGGAGATGCAGCTACATCGCCCATCATCACACATTTCCAGTATTATCGCATCCTTAACAACGAAATGGAGAATAATATCCAACAGGAAAACATAATTTGGGGTGTTGTGCTGACTGACTGCTCTCTTCTCCTATTGGCTGTAATTTGGTTGGTATATATTTTAGTCCACCAATCACATTTAAGTAAGGAACTGATGGACTTATATAATATGTACCAAGGCACAACCAGGTATGCTATAGGGCCCCTAGGAGTGCGGCCCCTGGAGTGTCCCAAGGGCCCCCACCTCCCCTGTATGGTCCCAGGGCCGTCTGCCATCCCTGAGGGGGTCCCAGCGGGTCCTCCCTACCTTGGAAGGGTCCCTAGGGTCGCTGTCACACCTGGGAAGGTACGGCGGGCCTCCACCGGCCCTGGGAGGGTCCTTAGTACCCTCGCCGCTTCTGGGGGGGTTGCAGGGGCCCTGCCGGTGAGGTTGCAGGTGCCCTACCGGGGGGGTTGCAGGGGCCCTGCCGACCCTAGTAGGGTTCCTGGGGCCCCCACCATCAATGGAAGGATTACAGGGGACGCCGCCGTCCCTGGGAGGGTCCAATAAGTTCCAGCCGGCCTTGGAAGGGTCCCCAACACACCTGGGTAGATTTTAGGGGGCACCACCTTACCTAGGTGGAATCCAGGTCCCCCGCTGCCTCTCGGTGGGTCCCTGGGGCCTCCGCTGTCCCTGGGTTGGTCTCAAATACCCCGGGCACTCCTATGATGTTCCTTGCCGCATCTGGGAGGTTCCCTGAGAGCGCCAGCCCTGCATGGTCTCTGAGGGCAGTTGTTTTTGTGTTATTTTTAGCGCTGGGAGATGCAACTATATCGCCCATCATCACATTTCCAGTATTATCACATCCTTAACAACGAAATGGAGAATAATATCCAACAGGAAAACATAAGTTGGGGTGTTGTGCTGACTGACTGCTCTCTTCTCCTATTGGCTGTAATTTGGTGGGTATATATTTTAGTCCACCAATCACATTTAAGTACGGAACTGATGGACTTATATAATATGTACCAATGCACGACCAGGTATGCTATAGGGCCCCTGGAGTGTCCCAAGGGCCCCCACCTCCCCTGTATGGTCCCAGGGCGTCTGCCATCCCTGAGGGGGTCCCAGCGGGTCCTGCCTACCCTGGAAGGGTCCCTAGGGGCGCTGTCACTCCTGGGAAGGTACAGCGGGCCTCCACCGCCCCTGGGAGGGTCCTTAGTACCCTCGCCAGCTATGAGAGGTTGGGGGCCCCTACGCCCCTAGTAGGGTCCTGGGCCCCCACCATCAATGGAAGGATGCAGGGGACATAGCCGTCCCTGGTAGAGTCCAATGAGTCCCCAGCGCCCTTGGAAGGGTCCCGACACACCTGAATAGATTTTGGGGGCACCACCTTACTAGGTGGAATCCAGGTCCCCGCTGCCTCTCGGTGGGTCCCAGGGCCTCCGCTGTCCCTGGGTGTTTTACCCCCGGCACTCCTGCTGAGGTTCCCTAGAGGCGTCAGCCCTGCGCCGAGTCTCTGATTGCAGTTGTTTTGTGTCATTTTTTAGCGCTGGAGATCGCTATATCGCCCATCATCACATTTCAGTATTATACATCCTTAACAACAGAAATGGGAATAGCCTCCAACAGGAAAACATAAATTTGGGGTGTTTGACTGACTGCTCTCTTCTCCTATTAGCTGTAATTTGGTGAGGTATATATTTTGATCCACCAATCACATTTAAGTACGGAACTGATGGACTTATATAATATGTACCAATGCACGACCAGGTATGCTATAGGGCCCCTGGAGTGTCCCAAGGGCCCCCACCTCCCCTGTATGGTCCCAGGGCGTCTGCCATCCCTGAGGGGGTCCCAGCGGGTCCTGCCTACCCTGGAAGGGTCCCTAGGGGCGCTGTCACTCCTGGGAAGGTACGGCGGGCCTCCACCGCCCCTGGGAGGGTCCTTAGTACCCTCGCCGCTTCTGGGGGAGTTGCAGGGGCCCTGCCGCCCCTAGTAGGGTTCCTGGGGCCCCCACCATCAATGGAAGGATTACAGGGGACGCCGCCGTCCCTGGTAGAGTCCAATGAGTCCCAGCCGCCCTTGGAAGGGTCCCCGACACACCTGGATAGATTTTAGGGGGCACCACCTTACCTAGGTGGAATCCAGGTCCCCCGCTGCCTCTCGGTGGGTCCCTGGGGCCTCCGCTGTCCCTGGGTGTGTTACCCCCGGCACTCCTATGAGGTTCCCTGCCGCATCTGGGAGGTTCCCTGAGAGCGTCAGCCCTGTATGGTCTCTGATTGCAGTTGTTTTTGTGTCATTTTTAGCGCTGGGAGATGCAACTATATCGCCCATCATCACATTTCCAGTATTATCGCATCCTTAACAACGAAATGGAGAATAATATCCAACAGGAAAACATAAGTTGGGGTGTTGTGCTGACTGACTGCTCTCTTCTCCTATTGGCTGTAATTTGGTGGGTATATATTTTAGTCCACCAATCACATTTAAGTACGGAACTGATGGACTTATATAATATGTACCAATGCACGACCAGGTATGCTATAGGGCCCCTGGAGTGTCCCAAGGGCCCCCACCTCCCCTGTATGGTCCCAGGGCGTCTGCCATCCTTGAGAGGGTCCCAGCGGGTCCTGCCTACCCTGGAAGGGTCCCTAGGGGCGCTGTCACTCCTGGGAAGGTACGGCGGGCATCCACCGACCCTGGGAGGGTCCTTAGTACCCTCGCCGCTTCTGGGGGAGTTGCAGGGGCCCTGCCGCCCCTAGTAGGGTTCCTGGGGCCCCCACCATCAATGGAAGAATTACAGGGGACGCCGCCGTCCCTGGTAGAGTCCAATGAGTCCCAGCCGCCCTTGGAAGGGTCCCCGACACACCTGGATAGATTTTAGGGGGCACCACCTTACCTAGGTGGAATCCAGGTCCCCCGCTGCCTCTCGGTGGGTCCCTGGGGCCTCCGCTGTCCCTGGGTGTGTTACCCCCGGAACTCCTATGAGGTTCCCTGCCGCATCTGGGAGGTTCCCTGCCGCATCTGGGAGGTTCCCTGAGAGCGTCAGCCCTGTATGGTCTCTGATTGCAGTTGTTTTTGTGTCATTTTTAGCGCTGGGAGATGCAACTATATCGCCCATCATCACATTTCCAGTATTATCGCATCCTTAACAACGAAATGGAGAATAATATCCAACAGGAAAACATAAGTTGGAGTGTTGTGCTGACTGACTGCTCTCTTCTCCTATTGGCTGTAATTTGGTGGGTATATATTTTAGTCCACCAATCACATTTAAGTACGGAACTGATGGACTTATATAATATGTACCAATGCACGACCAGGTATGCTACAGGGCCCCTGGAGTGTCCCAAGGGCCCCCACCTCCCCTGTATGGTCCCAGGGTGTCTGCCATCCCTGAGGGGGTCCCAGCGGGTCCTGCCTACCCTGGAAGGGTCCCTAGGGGCGCTGTCACTCCTGGGAAGGTACAGCGGGCCTCCACCGCCCCTGGGAGGGTCCTTAGTACCCTCGCCGCTTCTGGGGGAGTTGCAGGGTCCCTGCCGCCCCAAGTAGGGTTCCTGGGGCCCCCACCATCAATGGAAGGATTACAGGTCCCGCCGCCGTCCCTGGTAGAGTCCAATGAGTCCCAGCCGCCCTTGGAAGGGTCCCCGACACACCTGGATAGATTTTAGGGGGCACCACCTTACCTAGGTGGAATCCAGGTCCCCCGCTGCCTCTCGGTGGGTCCCTGGGGCCTCCGCTGTCCCTGGGTGTCTTACCCCCGGCACTCCTATGAGGTTCCCTGCCGCATCTGGGAGGTTCCCTGAGAGCGTCAGCCCTGTATGGTCTCTGATTGCAGTTGTTTTTGTGTCATTTTTAGCGCTGGGAGATGCAACTACATCGCCCATCATCACATTTCCAGTATTATCGCATCCTTAACAACGAAATGGAGAATAATATCCAACAGGAAAACATAAGTTGGGGTGTTGTGCTGACTGACTGCTCTCTTCTCCTATTGGCTGTAATTTGGTGGGTATATATTTTAGTCCACCAATCACATTTAAGTACGGAACTGATGGACTTATATAATATGTACCAATGCACGACCAGGTATGCTATAGGGCCCCTGGAGTGTCCCAAGGGACCCCACTTCCCCTGTATGGTCCCAGGGCGTCTGCCATCCCTGAGGGGGTCCCAGCGGGTCCTGCCTACCCTGGAAGGGTCCCTAGGGGCGCTGTCACTCCTGGGAAGGTACGGCGGGCCTCCACCGCCCCTGGGAGGGTCCTTAGTACCCTCGCCGCTTCTAGGGGAGTTGCAGGGGCCCTGCCGCCCCTAGTAGGGTTCCTGGGGCCCCCACCATCAATGGAAGGATTACAGGGGATGCCGCCGTCCCTGGGAGGGTCCAATGAGTCCCAGCCGCCCTTGGAAGGGTCCCCGACACACCTGGGTCGCTTCAGGGGGCACCACCTTACCTGGGTAGAATCCAGGTCCCCCGCTGCCTCTCGGTGGGTCCCTGGGGCGTCCGCTGTCCCTGGGTGGGTCTCAAGTACCCCGGGCACTCCTATGAAGTTCCCTGCCGCATCTGGGAGGTTCCCTGAGAGCGCCAGCCCTGTATGGTCTCTGAGGGCAGTTGTTTTTGTGATATTTTTAGCGCGGGGAGATGCAACTACATCCCCCATCATCACATTTCCAGTATTATCGCATCCTCAACAACGAAATGGAGAATAATATCCAACAGGAAAACATAAGTTGGGGTGTTGTGCTGACTGACTGCTCTCTTCTCCTATTGGCTGTAATTTAGTGGGTATATATTTTAGTCCTCCACTCACATTTAAGTAAGGATCTGATGGACTTATGTAATATGCGCCAAGGCACGACCAGGTATGCTATAGGGCCCCTAAAAGTGCGTCTCCTTGACTGTCCCAAGGACCCCCACCGCCCCTGAAGGGTCCCAGGGCCCCATGCCGTCCCTTGGAGGACCGCAACGGATCCCACCTTCCCTGGAAAGGTCCCTAGGGGCGCTCTCACACCTGGGAAGGTACCGCGTGCCTCCACTGCCCCTGAGAGGGTCCTTAGTACCCTCCCGCTTCTGGGTGGGTTGCAGGGGCCCTGCCGCCCTTAGGAGGGTTCCTGGGGCCCCCACGATCCATGGGAGGATTCCAGGGAGCGAAGCCGTCCCTGGGAGGGTCCAATGAGTCCCAGCCGCCTTTGAAAGGGTCCCTGACACACCTGGGAGGACCCCAGAGGAGACCACCTTACCTGGGTGGGACCCAGAATCCCGCTGCTTCTGGGTGGGTCCCTGGGGCCTCCGCTGCCCCTGAGTGTGTCCCAAGGGCCCCGGCCACTCCTAGGAGGTTCCCTGCTGTACCTGGGAGGTTCCCTGAGAGTGCCAGCCCTGTATGATCTCTGAAGGCAGTTGTTTTTGTGTTATATTGAGCGCTGGGAGATCCAGCTACATCGCCCATCATCACACATTTCCAGCATTATCGCATCCTTAACAACGGAATGGAGAATAATATCCAACAGGAAAACATAAGTTGGGGTGTTGTGCTGACTGACTGCTCTCTTCTCCTATTGGCTGTAATTTGGTGGGTATATATTTTAGTCCACCAATCACATTTAAGTAAGGAACTGATGGACTTATATAATGTGTACCAAGGCACGACCAGGTATGCTATAGGGCCCCTAGGAGTGCGGCCCCTGGAGTTTCCCAAGGGCCCCCACCTCCCCTGTATGGTCCCAGGGCCGTCTGCCATCCATGAGGGGGTCCCAGCGGGTCCTGCCTACCCTGGAAGGGTCCCTAGGGTCGCTGTCACACATGGAAAGGTACGGCGGGCCTCCACCGCCCCTGGAAGGGTCCTTAGTAACCTCGCCGCTTCTAGGGGGGTTGCAGGGGCCCTGCCGGGGGTGTTGCAGGGGCCCTGCCGACCCTAGTAGGGTTCCTGGGGCCCCCACCATCAATGGAAGGATTTCAGGGGACGCCGCCGTCCCTGGGAGAGTCCAATGAGTCCCAGCCACCCTTGGAAGGGTCCCCGACACACCTGGGTAGATTTTAGGGGGCACCACCTTACCTGGGTGGAATCCAGGTCCCCCGCTGCCTCTCGGTGGGTCCCTGGGGCCTCTTCTGTCCCTGGGTGGGTTACCCCCGGCACTCCTATGAGGTTCCCTGCCGCATCTGGGAGGTTCCCTGAGAGCGCCAGCCCTGTATGGTCTCTGAGGGCAGTTGTTTTTGTGATATTTTTAGCGCGGGGAGATGCAACTACATCCCCCATCATCACATTTCCAGTATTATCGCATCCTCATCAACGAAATGGAGAATAATATCCAACAGGAAAACATAAGTTGGGGTGTTGTGCTGACTGACTGCTCTCTTCTCCTATTGGCTGTAATTTGGTGGGTATATATTTTAGTCCACCAATCACATTTAAGTAAGGAACTGATGGACTTATATAATATGTGCCAAGGCACGACCTGATATGCTATAGGGCCCCTAGAAATGCGGCTCCTGGACTGTCCCAAGGATCTCCACCGCCCCTGGAGGGTCCCAGGGCCCCATGCCGTCCCTGGTAGGATCTCAATGGATTCCACATTCCCTGGAAAGGTCCCTAGGGGCGCTGTTACACCTGGGAATGTACCGCGGCCCTCCACCGCCCCTGGGAGGGTCATTAGTATCCTCCCGCTTCTGGGAGGGTTGCAGGGGCCCTGCCGCCCTTAGGAGGGTTCCTGGGGCCCCCACGATCCATGGGAGGATTCCAGGGAGCGAACTCGTCCCTGGGAGGGTCCAATGAGTCCCAGCCGCCTTTGAAAGGGTCCCTGACACACCTGGGAGGTCCCCAGAGGAGACCACCTTACCTGGGTGGGACCCAGAATCCCGCTGCTTCTGGCTGGGTCCCTGTGGCCTCCGCTGCCCCTGGGTGCATCCCAAGGACCCGGCCACTCCTAGGAGGTTCCCTGCTTTACCTGGGAGGTTCCCTGAGAGCGCCAGCCCTGTATGGTCTCTGAGGGCAGTTGTTTTTGTGATATTTTTAGCGCGGGGAGATGCAACTACATCGCCCATCATCACATTTCCAGTATTATCGCATCCTTAACAACGAAATGGAGAATAATATCCAACAGGAAAACATAAGTTGGGGTGTTGTGCTGACTGACTGCTCTCTTCTCCTATTGGCTGTAATTTGGTGGGTATATATTTTAGTCCACCAATCACATTTAAGTACGGAACTGATGGACTTATTTAATATGTACCAATGCACGACCAGGTATGCTATAGGGCCCCTGGGAGTGCGGCCCCTGGAGTGTCCCAAGGGCCCCCACCTCCCCTGTATGGTCCCAGGGCCGTTTGCCATCCCTGAGGGGGTCCCAGCGGGTCCTGCCTACCCTGGAAGGGTCCCTAGGGTCGCTGTCACACCTGGGAAGGTACGGCGGGCCTCCACCGCCCCTGGAAGGGTCCTTAGTAACCTCGCCGCTTCTAGGGGGGTTGCAGGGGCCCTGCCGGGGGTGTTGCAGGGGCCCTGCCGACCCTAGTAGGGTTCCTGCGGCCCCCACCATCAATGGAAGGATTACAGGGGACGCCGCCGTCCCTGGGAGAGTCCAATGAGTCCCAGCCGCCCTTGGAAGGGTCCCCGACACACCTGGGTAGATTTTAGGGGGCACCACCTTACCTGGGTGGAATCCAGGTCCCCCGCTGCCTCTCGGTGGGTCCCTGGGGCCTCCGCTGTCCCTGGGTGGGTTACCCCCGGCACTCCTATGAGGTTCCCTGCCGCATCTGGGAGGTTCCCTGAGAGCGCCAACCCTGTATGGTCTCTGAGGGCAGTTGTTTTTGTGATATTTTTAGCGCGGGGAGATGCAACTACATCGCCCATCATCACATTTCCAGTATTATCGCATCCTCAACAACGAAATGGAGAATAATATCCAACAGGAAAACATAAGTTGGGGTGTTGTGCTGACTGACTGCTCTCTTCTCCTATTGGCTGTAATTTGGTGGGTATATATTTTAGTCCACCAATCACATTTAAGTACGGAACTGATGGACTTATATAATATGTACCAATGCACGACCAGGTATGCTATAGGGCCCCTGGAGTGTCCCAAGGGCCCCCACCTCCCCTGTATGGTCCCAGGGCGTCTGCCATCCCTGAGGGGGTCCCAGCGGGTCCTGCCTACCCTGGAAGGGTCCCTAGGGGCGCTGTCACTCCTGGGAAGGTACGGCGGGCCTCCACCGCCCCTGGGAGGGTCCTTAGTACCCTCGCCGCTTCTGGGTGAGTTGCAGGGGCCCTGCCGCCCCTAGTAGGGTTCCTGGGGCCCCCACCATCAATGGAAGGATTACAGGGGACGCCGCCGTCCCTGGGAGGGTCCAATGAGTCCCAGCCGCCCTTGGAAGGGTCCCTGACACACCTGGGTCGCTTTAGGGGGCACCACCTTACCTAGGTGGATTCCAGGTCCCCCGCTGCCTCTCGGTGGGTCCATGGGGCCTCCGCTGTCCCTGGGTGGGTCTCAAGTACCCCCGGCACTCCTATGAGGTTCCCTGCTGTACCTGGGAGGTTCCCTGAGAGCGTCAACCCTGTATGGTCTCTGATTGCAGTTGTTTTTGTGTCATTTTTAGCGCTGGGAGATCCAGCTACATCCCCCATCATCACATTTCCAGTATTATCGCATCCTTAACAACGAAATGGAGAATAATATCCAACAGGAAAACATAAGTTGGGGTGTTGTGCTGACTGACTGCTCTCTTCTCCTATTGGCTGTAATTTGGTGGGTATATATTTTTGTCCACCAATCACATTTAAGTAAGGAACTGATGGACGTAAATAATATGCACCAAGGCACGACCAGGTATGCCATAGAAAAGCCCCGGGAATGCCCCGTTATATCACTGAAACTTTCTTCGGGGCTTTCCTGGGGCTTTCGTTTAATAATTCCTCACTTAGATAACGGCTACACTCCATATTCTTAAATCATCTTCCCAGGCCCGTCTACTGTCTACTCGTCATAAATAAGGCAGAAATGAATAGCAAAATTGTCCTCTGTTGAAGAGTGAAATACATGTAAACCTGACCACAGTGTCATCTGCTCTAGAACTAGGTAAAGGCGTCCCACAGACCATGACACCCTGGGTAGAAGAAAAGAAACGAAGAAGTTATTTGCATACATATTGCTTAAGATCCCTGGTGGAGGAGATGTTTGCAGAGCCTCTTGATTTACTGGCAAAATGTAGTCTATAAGCTATTATGTTTTGTCTATCCTGCTACAAAATAAAGTTGTAGATCTACACCAAAATATTGATTTCTAGGAATTCCATAGATAAGTTTAATTAGAGATGAATGATTATCCTCTCAAAACTTAAGGTGTTTAAATAAAACTTCCTCGTCAGAACTGAAGAGATATTTATATATTAATCAAACATTTCTTGGAAGTTCATTGTTGAAGGTAAATCAATGTGGTATCTCAGTCTTGTTCTCACATCAGATGGCTTCGGAAAATGGCGATCTTGAAGTCCTGCTTGTCGAGACACCTCTGAAAAGTAGATTAGATATTTTAAGGAATATGAACGATGATAATTAAATGTGATACAGGTTCACTATTAAGAAAACGTACGTCTCAGTTTATTATGTAACAAAACAGAGATTTCACTGTTTATTGATATTTTCTATATAATAACCAACGAGCTTTTCTAGCTAATGGATAGTAGTTTCGCCTACCAGTACATTATTGAAAAAATCAATGGTAAATAATATATTAGAAATAACAGTTATATTTTTATTCTCTCTAACAATCATTTTGATCATAATTTAAACTATTAAAACCAAAGATTAAGAGCAGTATATTTCAGCTAATACAAACTACCAACAAAAACAGTAATGAAATGTCGAAACCAATCAATAAATCATAGTTCTGTATTTATCACATCAGAGTTTGAAATCTAACTAAAGTCCTTCGGTTGTCAAAGGAATCAATTCCACAGTAATTAGAGAGGATCATCTATACTGCAGAAGAAACTAAAAACATATTTTATATTTTTATCTTAGCTGGTGTGAAAAACTATGGAGGGTGAGTGGATACAGCGCTCGCCTAGGGGTCGGTGGTTCGATCCCGGGGCACTTCCAGTCCACCCAGCTGTACAAGTTAGGGAAGTGAAGTGCAATCTGTATTCAATGAATCTTTTCTATCATGAGCCCCGACAATATTCATTTGTGTGTTCTAACGTAACATCACACCCACTCACCTGTGTGTTATACAGTACAACACATATATGAGGATGTAGTGTCGTGTCGCAACATGCATCACCTGAATGTTGCAAAACACTATTATAAACGTGTTCTCCTTTAACAACACACACTCACCAATGTGTTGTCCTGCAGCAACATACACTGAGTGTTGTTCTGTGTCAACAAAACAGTTTCTCCTATTTGGTAAAAACGATAGTTATGTTTTAAGGATTAACCGAGAGATTATTACACGTGTTTGTTATTTTGGGTGACGTACAGTACATGCACAGTGATTCAAAGGCTGAATAGTGTACAGTATAGCTACTTTAAATGATTCAATAATATATATAATCGGTGTGTAATCCTTGCCAAAGACTAAATATCATAAACTTATGGTTAAGTTCACATTTAATCAATAAAACTGAGTAAACTTGGTGCTCCGGTGGGGATCAGGGTGAGACGAGTGGCAGCTCACACTGATGTGACCCGTCACGACCAGAACTACCTGGCCGCATCTCAATTCTATTCAACTAAACAATATTATTCCGTCAATACTAGATTCTGTTAACCAATTATCCAATCCATCAATTGTTTTTAAATCAAGAATTCATAAAATTTTCCTGCAATATCTCTAAATTTTGAGGAAATATTGATTATCAATTGATTATGCACCATTCAATCATCACCGGGACACAGCATCAGGAAGCCATGTCCAACAATCCAGTAGTAAATATGTAAAGCAGTGAAAATATATTTTATTTGGGTATAAAGGGAATATGATGCCAGTGGGGTTAATTATCTGTCAATGCTGTAGTTTGTTATATATGCACCTGTGCTGTGATGACTAGATTGGAATAATTCAATATTAATTACGTTCAATTAGTTTTAACCTTATTTAGCTTTGCAAGTTAATGGGTAAAATCAATTATTCATTTTTTTATAAACTTGTTGACAGCATAACATTTGGACGTTCCGAAAATAGGGTTGGAATATAATTTAAGCTCCAGTAGGTGAGTAGATCATTTGAGTTCTGATTTTGGATAGGTATATTATTTTGTGCAGTTAGTATTGTAAAGTTAAAACAAAATTAACAAGATAAACCAACTCTGGTATTTGCTGTTACCTCAAGATGAAAAATCACTGTTTTTCTCACCATTTTAGCTTCTGGTTTGTTTTAGCATATAGTATTTGATAATTTAGGCATGTGTGATGATATAGCATGGCATCTGATGTTCTATGAAGTGTATAGATTGTATTACCACACACACACACACACACACACACACACACACACACACACGAAATAATGTTTATGTGCTTTACAAATACAAAAAATAATAATAAGCTTTAAATAAACTAAAAAATTAAGTTGAATGTTCTAATTATACAAGAAATAAAGTTAATAAAGTTACCGCGTGTGTGTGTGTGTGTGTGTGTGTGTGTGTGTGTGTGTGTGTGTGTCAACCCCGACTGTAACGCGTTCCTCTCCCAGATGGTGAAAGATGTAATTAATTAACCTGAGGTAAACCTCCTCCTGCCTCACCCTCCGCCTCTTATCCTACATCTCTGTTTAGTTCCTCTAGTTTATTACCATCCTCTCTTCCGATTTGTTTTTCATTATCCAATATTCCTCTCTCTCTCTCTCTCTCTCTCTCTCTCTCTCTCTCTCTCTCTCTCTCTCTGTCAAAAACACTCACTAGAAATATGTGATTATCGTGTAAGATGGACCCAGTGAAATCAAGACACAGGTTTCCATTCTCTCAAGACTGGTGGCTGGGTTGTGGCAAACTGTTCCCTCCTCCTCAAGGTAACATGAGGTGGGTTTCTGGGTAATGTTCAGTGTGCACATTGTGTTTAATTACCCTCGCTTACGGTAATTTATGCTGTTTGCTGCTGACAGGAAGGATTCTTTGTAGTTTATGCATTATGTAGATTTTATCGTTTGCATATTTTGAAATTTTTGTAAATGTAGAAAAATTGGATTGAATAAAGTTTTGTTTTAAAAATTCTAAGCTGATGATTATAAACTTTGGACGGGTAAGCGTGGTGTTCATAAACAGCTTAACTTCCCATTTTAGGTATAATAAATTATATATATTACTTAAATTATCGTAATTGTAGTAAAATACTTTTTTTATTAAATCAGTTTCTCAATATTTTATCTTCCGAGTTAAAATTTATGCAATATTGTTATGTAGTATCTTTATATACATGTGTGTGTGTGTGTGTGTGTGTGTGTGTGTGTGTCACCCTTCAACTCAATAAATACTTTAAATATCATCTTATACCAATTTTACCTATCTTGAACTTCATTACTTAACTTGACTGAATATGAACAAAATTTAACATAACTTGTCCTCTGAGTATTGTTCAGGTACAAACTAATTATATCGCTCTACAGAGAACTGGAATTTTAATGAAGGTCCATCAAACACTGGAGCTCTTTGTTGTGTAGCTTGATGTGCTGCTTCGTGATCCAAATGCGAGAGTAACACTATGAAGTTTGAGAATGCATTTAGTATACAGAATATGGTTCACGTAAGGCTGTAAGCTAACACCAAGATGATGAAATATCTTGCTTTACGACACAAGGCCTCACACTAAATATACAACCCTGTAACTTGTCTCACATTACATACATCGGTCATCTTATTTTTAGGGTTACTTATTTATTCATTCACTCCAGTTAAAAATATCACCAACACTTACGTACTGTACGGTCTGAATCTATCCACAGCTTGGCGAACCAGTGTACAGAACAGGAGACGAATGCTGCATCCATTAGGCCACCGCGTACTGCCTCAGTTGAAAGCCAGGGTTTTATT
Source organism: Homarus americanus (assembly GCF_018991925.1). Taxonomy (NCBI): domain Eukaryota; kingdom Metazoa; phylum Arthropoda; class Malacostraca; order Decapoda; family Nephropidae; genus Homarus; species Homarus americanus. Next base: position 6,733,254 of record NW_024748109.1, read on the forward strand.
TGATTTTTTTTAACTGGACAGATGATATGTGAAGATATCATTTTGACTTTTGAACTTACTGATCTAATTGAAGCGAAAGAAGCTCCAACATAATGCCTTTACGATGTTATTTTGTAAATTTCAAGATTCGTGTTTCGGAGGACAAACACGTGATAATCTTGACCAGGATGGCAACAAGAATAATAATATGAAACTTGATATTTGACAATTTTCTTAAATTTCAACAGTAATTGTTCAGAAATCACCCCCAAGAAGCTTATCTTGAAATCTAAAAGCAACAGCTCTAAGCATTTACCAGCTGCAGTGTTAAAAGACAAAGATATGAACAGGTACACATGACTGAAAGAACACCGGAGCTGGTTAACTTAATAGAAAATTTATATTAGGATCAAAATGAAAAAGAAGGTTAAGGAGGAGCACTGGGGAAGCCTGTTTGAATGAGGGAGAAGCGCTTCAGGAAGTATTCCCACGTAAGTTATGGTGACTGAAGTTCACAGCAGCATTAATTATGAAATAAAGAGGTATTTAAAGTAGAGTTTCATAGAAGGAAGTGCAGGGTTGTGTCGTGACTCTAACACTCATCTCTGTCAGGACTCGCACACACAAGAGTGTCAAGGCTGCGCTTCCTGGCAGGAGGAAAGGTTATGAAAACGTAATATTGTTTGACCAACACACACACGCACACTCAGGTGTCAAAAGTGTGGTGAAAGGTTCACCTGCTTCCTGCTGCAGCTTTAACGGGCGTCTCTCCAGTTTTTTTACTATTTTTCGTTCTTAGTTTTCTCTCACTTTATCTCCCTCACTATTTCTAGACTTCCTGCTCACAAAATTCAGTGTTAATGCTTGCCTTTCCGTGTCCTTATTTTCAATGTTTAGCTGAGATGTTAATCATACTGTTATTGGTAATACGGCATTATGGTGCAGTTTGTCAGACGAAGTGTAACTATCAGAGTAAAACCTGATTTAGTATTTAATTTTTCTAAAAATTTGGTCAATAACTATTAAAACATACTACATGTTTTTCCCCGAAGTCAACGTTTGCTTTGAGTCGGACAGTTATAGAAATAGCTGCATTCTTGTACTCACAAAAAGCAATAATACTTGAAACTTTTACGTTTCTGGCTGACTGTGAGCCTCCTGGAACTGTATGGTTAAGTTGTCTGATACTAAAGTCACATTATTATATAAAAGAGGAGGATTCTGACTAGCCTGAATAGTTTGATTGTACAGTAAGTAGGAGTTATCTTCGTGGCAACAACGAATAATAATAATTTGTGACTTACAAATTATTTATTACTGATAATTAATCCATCTGGTCCACCAAAGTCTGTTCTAGGTCTCATTCTCACGTACTCAGCGAAGCTCTAGGTCACTAAATATGTTGTTCTCTTATTAAATATTACTGTAGACTTTTTTAGTCACTTTCCTCCTTTGTAATAACTCGTTATATTACAACATTACATTGTTAAATTTCAGAAAATTAAGATATAAAAAATAATGACACACATGATATATGTGACTCAAGATTTATAAGCCAAGAATCCTTAATTACAAGTTTCACTCCTTTTTCCATTTATCAAGTAACAATAATTGTCCCAACGTTATCACTGAAGTCAACTCAAGTTCAAAATCCCCTTTTGGAATATCTTCTCACTTAAACTTTATATAATAACCTTCAGCTAACCTTATAGTTATCGTCCGTCTTCTGGTTGACCTCATCCTTGTTCTTAAGATTATATTCACGAGGCTCCAGACGTGGGTGACCCTCATATCTGAAATATATTATCACAAACGTTAATAATTGTTTGATTCGTCTGACACACAACAGCAGGTCGTTCCTCATGCCTGAATACTTGACGTTCTCCTGGGAACTGCCTTTCTGTGGTGAATTTATAATAAGAATAATAATAATAATTAACGGTTTATTGAAAGAGCATAGCAGCCAGAGGGCTGAAAATATACAGTTACATAATTGGGGAATGGGTTTCGAAATACAAATAATATACAAATAACATAAGTGATATAAATAAGATATATAATAACTAGATGGGGAAAAGCTCGAACTACACGGCATTTCAATATAAGGACAGTGCAAGTGACAGTGTAATCATTTCTTTTTTCACATCTTAAGTCTTGTAATTCTATTTTTTATTCGGTATTTTGTGTTTCTAATTACACATTGAAATTAATTCTGATAAAAGGTTACTATCTTTCTTTTAAGAGCAATTAAACTCTTGCTCCACCTCTTCCCTCGTGTAACACAAAGAGAAAATAAATACAATAACTATGTTAGCATCAAATATATTATGTAGATGTTCCCGTCTCGTCATCTTCCAACTCTACACAATTTAGAACGTGTTTCTCCTATACTAGTAGCTTATATATTGTGACGGTAAGACGACTGCAGGTTAGGTAATAGGGAGGAAGTCGTCCACATGTGCCGTCTTTCAACAGTAAACAGTGGAGTATTGACTAAAGCAACAGAGGTCACATACTGGAGGGATATTTTTCATTATAATTTCCTCAGAACACAGATCATTAACATAAGGGCCAAACAATCAAAGAGAGAAGGGTGGTGAGTACAGAAGAGGAAGTTGAGAGGTAGCAGTTAGAAGCAGCCTCCTCCTTGGCCTTCAACCCTCACACTGACCCACGACCTTCACACACACTCTCCCTCCTATGATCTACGTCGCCTTGATCATTCCTCTATATAATACTCCGGGAAGTGTTCGAGGTCAACGTATGCCAAGGGGACTGACTCAGGCTCTCAGGATGATGATCATAATTGGTGGTGGGAGAGTCAGGTGACTCGGGTTCATTAGCGGCAGACAACGGGGTTTAAGAGGTCACCTCATCAGGATATAAAAAAACTTCGTCGCTAGGGATTCGCCTCTCAGGACGGGATGAAGAGGAATACCTGGGGATTTTCTGTTGTGCTCAAAGGATGAGTCATAAGTTTACCCTGAAATGGATCCTCTATAAAAGATGAGTCGAGGAACAAGGATCAGCGGTGTACCCTCAACACTAACTGGTACTGCACGTTCAGGTTTATGACAAAATACGATTACTCTTGACGGATATTTTAAGTATCCACCAAAATGATGATAATGATAATATAGTAAAATTAAATTCAGACAGTTAACACACTTACCGTTAATTAAGATTTAAAAAAGAAAAAAGAACAGAGAAAGACTATAGCCTTACGTGATGACCTCAGATGTTGACAACCAGAAAATCTAATAGAAGAAAAGAACTTGAAATTATTAATGTAATATTCATGTCTTGGGTAAGATTGTCCTCTGCCCAAATCAACTCTGAATATAATATAGATTTTCCTTATAAACAAGTTCACTGTGTTAGAGATGGTCATTATTATCCCGGGTAAAGAGGAAAAATACTGATTAATTGAATGTCAGAAATACATCCACGCAAGGAAAGAAAGATGATTATGAGGTTAATACTCGGTACAGGAATTATTCGGTGTCTAGATGTATTACAAAGTGGCCGGATACACACACACACACACACACACACACACACACACACACACACACGTTCTTACCCAGCATATATATAAATTACATAACTTTATTTTATATCGGTTATACTTTATAATGGAAAAGTCTTTTGTATGATAAATCAGTACTTTTGATTTACGATAAAAACAGGTCGCCAGAGTAGTTATAAAGTGTATGACTAATATATTCTTCCATGTTATTAAATCGAGTAAGTTGTAATTCGTGTGTTGCGTTACGGTTACCTCTCGATTTATGATGACTTTAGAAGATACGGGAAACTCTCATTTCCATATGAATCAATATCTTACTTCTTGTTGACACCGAGGTTATATTATACACCACAGAATGAAACTTGGATTTCAATCAGCAGACTTCCCCCCCCCCCCATCCCCCTTCTCACAGCCTTGACAATTGAACCAGGTCGTGGGAAGTAAGTTTGGGTGAATGTGTGGTGGAAAACTTCTTGTGGTTGACGACAACAATCTACTACCAAGGTTCGCTCAGGACGCGGTCAACAAATATCCCGCGACTCAGGTCTTATTTTGTCACATAACATACCCGGTACTTGGTCACTCTTCGTCATGACCCACACAACTATTGGTAATAAACACTTTGTTGATCTGGTGTATATAATCCACTACACATTCATAATTTATACCGTAGCTGCACAGGATATAAATGTCAATTAATTTATACCTGTCATGCACCTGTCATGTTTGAACTGACACCAACTAGACAATACTAATGCTCTTCCTCCAGTTACCTGTCTTCATTACCTGTCGTCACTTTCACAACACAATTATCGATCATTATCATTAACCAATTATCACCTTTATTTTGTTTCGTTTCTGTTATTCAAATATGTTTAAGTTTTCTATTCCTGATTCTTGTTTGTGTTATGTTTCTGTCGTCATTATTCAATATTGATACTGGCTGCAGTAGAGAGTCATGCTGGTCCACTGTGATCGTCCACACACACACACACACACACACACACACACACACACACACACACACACACACACACACACACACACACACACACACACTTTTCATCTACAGTCTGAGTCTTGAATAATCTGTCTTTCATTCTAAATCAAAATCGTTTCAGCTAAGTGTAATTCATTGTTATTTGTGTGTTAGGGGTATGTAGCACTACTGCTTCACGCCACCACTGTCACCACCAACATCAATACCACCACACCACACACTACCACCATCAACACAACTACACTAGATGAAGGCGCCTCTGTGTCGCCATCCACTCTCCCCACTACCACCTAGCCATGAGATATAACCATACTAACACTAACAAACATTTCTAATAATTCTAATAAACTAGTAAATGATTCACTTCCAAAAAGACAAAAGAATCGATGAAAAGAAGTCTTGGCAACTATCAGACTCGGAGATTACTTACGCTGTGTTACCTGTCCTGAGGTAAATATGTCTAAAGTTAATTAATATCATTTCTATTTTTTTTGTCATTTAATATTGCCGAAAAGAAAAATATTATTCCTTGTGGTTATCAGCATATATATTAATTCGTATATGGTTGAATATGTTGTATTGTATTGCCCTCGTATCATAAAGGCTTACCTTACTAAAAGAAGAACCACAGTTTAATAATCTGACCACAATTTAGCTATTATACTTATATGTTTCAAGTCAACATAATCTACACCTTCACCCTATTCTTGCTATTCACTCCTGGTTCTTCACTCTCTCTCTATTTTCCATCTGTCACCTTTCACCTACACTGACCATCTCAAGGTGTCTCCAGAAAAACCTTCCCCCCTCCCCTATATAATACAGCAGACAAATATTCACATCTCTTGGTCTTAAGTTGAATAAATATTATTTTTTTCATAAACCTCAGTGATCTGTCATCATTATCCTACCAACACCCAGTTTTATTCCACCCTCCCCCTCCCCCCATATAAATAATAATAATAAAAATTTGCATTCACGTGAAATATCAAAGGCATTATATCTTAGTCAACCTCTTGGAACCCTTCACTGACAGCCCATATTTATCTTTCTCATATCCCACTCACCCGCCCGGACACATAATATTTGTCACGTGTTGTTGGGGATGATTCACCGGCGTCGTGTGAGGCAGCTTGCACATTGAGTCAGATGATGTATAGCCAAGATGGGAAGACCAATTCAAAACCACCATCTAGTCACTCTTTACGACTCACTGGAATACAGACGGTCTATTTCCTGTTCGATATTGGCTGAACCAAAGCTTTAGAGTACGACGTAAAAGATGAAATATCAGAAATAAGAAAATGTGAATGTGATTCTTGATCCAGGCAATAACACGTACATAGCGTCTCATATTTTTCCCTTTATTCACCCTTGTAGTTACTGCTGATTGTGAGCTATGGTCTGGCTTTAAGTTCCTCTTTTCTTTGCCTCTACATAAGGGGACCGTATGTGCTTCAGAAACAAAATCAAGCCAGAGAAGGAACTTACACTGCCTACAAGGAGTTTAAGGCCATAACATACTTTCATAAAAATGGGATTCAGATGAAAGTATAGATACATAGAGAAATAGGAAGGGTCGTGGGGGATAATCTCACCTTGCTCACGTGAATTATCCAATATTTAAGGACAAAAATCATTAATAATGAGTCAAAATGAATGACTTACTATGATTAAAAAAAATTTCATTTGAGAATGAAAGTAACTCCCTAAATAAACTGATGCCCCTCAAGAGGAGCACGTGGAGGACTAAAGGAAGATAATGAGACACCCATGTGTGCTTCTCTCACACGTATTGTGTTTAATTAAGTTGACTCTACTCCCTCAGGATCCAATATTAGACAAATGAGGAATAAAATGGTTGGCTGTCCAATTCAAATTACACTCATGGATAACAAGCAGATCCAAATTAATTGACAATTCAAAAATAACTAATTCCTGCCAATAAATTACCTAAATCCAATTCAACTTTTCAAGGACGTTGAAAAATTCTGAAAAATTTTGATTTACGTAATTAATTAGAGGTATTGGAAACTATCGCAGTTCTTTTGAATTGCGTGGTTTTTTTTTTTTACTATACCACCTGTGCTTCAGTGTGTTCGAAACTAATGACACTGTTGCGGAATCATGTGAAAAACTTCTGTTGTGGTCAAGAAGAGAGGAACTGGGAGACGTGGTAATGTTTCCCAGACTGGGTCAATACCTCGACCACAAAGGCGAGGTATTGTTTGATGACGAGGAGGAGGACGTTGAGGAGCGTCACCTGAAACAGCTTGGAGGAGAATTCAAGAATTACTTCCCTGATCACGACAACCACAAGGACGAATGGATCAGGAACCCATTTAATGTCCTGGAAGATACAAAGGCGGGCGATGATTTTCCCGCGAAAGAAGTGTTTATCAAACTGTGATCTAAGGAACGCTCGAAGCTGGAATTTCCTACGAAAGAGCGCTACTCCTTCTGGATATAAACCGCTGCAGAGATTTCCAAACTTGTCCAGAAGAGCCTTGAGCATTCTAACTCAATTTTCCAGCACTTGTATATGCGAATTGGTTTTTCTCCATTGTTCTTGGCTTAAAAACAAAGAACCGCGATCGACTGGTAGTGACCCTCTCATAGAATGTTCACATATCCATCAACTACGAGTGATAGCACCATATATCACTTCACATTCTGCTCGTAAAGCTATTCTTAAATTCTCTACAGATATTACTGGACGTTAACAAACATGCAGCTCTGATATCTGGCGTAAAATAACGTTGTTTTTTTTTTCTTCTGATATCCGGGTGATCGAGTAATTCATTGGAAGTAGAAAGACCTTCGGCATTGCTATTGCTTTTCTCTTTTGAAGCATCTCGCTGATGATAACAGTTGTGCGAATATCTAAGGCATTTTGTTCTTCACATTCACCATCAACCATGTCGGTATTCTGTAAGGTAACCCAGCTTGTACAGTTCCTCAACAGCAACAGAATTATTACGTTTTTTTTTTAATTTCATCATCCAATTATGTATCGAAAACGTTATCATGTCTACCAACTCGTCACCAAAGAAGACAGGGCACTACACTGTAAAAAATCATTACGTGGTTCAGTATCTTTCAACATATTTAATAAATGTTAAAATACCTTGTAATTGCAGTCTCTAACTTTAACTATTTCAGATGGCCAGGAAATCAATTTGAAAAGTGAGATATTAAATTTTTCACTCGTATAGATAAATCTCAGTTAGTATTGAATAATTTTAAGAGAATTATACAGTATCCTCTATGCCTGAATACTCTCCCTCCCAGTGCAGTATCAATATAATCTATCAATGTATTAATATTTCCGGTATATTATTCAAAGCCACAGTCAAAAACGATATTTAAATAACACACACACACACACACACTCTCTTTCTCAGGTTTTATATGATACATCACGCTATTAATTATCTGTCATATAAGAAAACTAATTTAACTTATGTAGTAGCAAAGGTTTTTTTTTTATGATTAGTGTTGGGTGAGTAATGATGGGAGGACGGGACGGTGGCAGACCCTGGCAGTAAGATACACAGTCACTAACACTCTCTGGCACCTTCCCTCTCTCATCACAATTGATCACCAAAGTCACTAGGAATTAGCAAAGTTATTCTATCCTTCTAGTCCACTCTCCCGTGTGTGTGTGTGTGTGTCCCCCCCCCCTGACAATTAGCTTACATAAAGAACAAAAAATATAATACCCGAAGACATCTTTTTTACATTAGCACATTTCTTAAAGTTCAATAAAACGATAACTAAATATATCAATAAAGTAAGTTATAATTTGTGAGTCAATTACCTGTACCTGAAATATCGCTGTTACCTCCAGCTCAGGTGTGGAGGTAAATCAGTTTAACACTTCATTATGTACACGAGAATAACTAATGAAATGATACCTCAAGGGGTTTACATCTCTTCCCTTATAGTTTATTCACGTCATTAGAGTTTACTTATGTGATTACTATATTGAACCGGCTGAAGCCAAGCGTAACGTAGGACTAAAACATACATGATTAGAAAACATATCATTAACCCCTTGAGTATGATGACATAAGCACTTGAGTACGATAACATTTTACTATGTAATCTGGGCTTTATTACACTTGTGTCTACAGTATTTCACGGCTGACATCCGAAAGATTCTTGTAATGTTAGGTATTGTGAAGAGAGAGGTACAGTGTCTTGAGAAGCGAAAGAACACACATTTATTTGAGGTTTATTAGGCTAATGAATTATAGGTATTGTCCATCAATACTGTACATGTGAGTGTGTAAAAAACTTACTGTGTATAAGAACAGTGAGGTCAGCTTAACTAGTTACCTTAAACTAAGTGATTTCCGTAACCTCGAGATGTCTAGACTTGTGTTTCCGTTCACACATATTGTTTATTCAGGTCCGTGGGAGAAATTATTGTGTTATCCTACATTAAAGCTTTGGGGTCACTTAACACCACAATCATAATATCGGACGTTCATTTGTTTTAGTACTCACAGAATATTGTTGAATATAATGGCAGCGCGCATAGTAGAAAAAATATTTAGGTGAAATAAAAAAATTAGATTCGTTTTCCAAGTAATGGATGATTGATTCTATCATAGTGAATTAAATGATTTAAATTTGCATAATTCCAATTTGCAGGGCTAAACTGATATGATGATTTACATTTAATAGGACTTACTAATTCACAGAAATACGTTGATAATGTGTTGTCAGCACGATGGCGCGTTATAACGATTTTAATAACTACAGTAAAATGATATGATATTACTATGGTAGCCTTATTACGAAAGCTCATGGTGTAAAAAAAAGGTTGTTTTTTTTCAGAAATAAGAGACAACATTCTTGCTACAGAATGTTTAGTACCCAAAACAAGACATAGTGTACAAGGTGTCCACATTGAAATGACACAACCTTGAGGCATTATAAATTTTCATTATGACTCCACAAGAAATGCGTGTTATTGATGGCCGAACTGAAATTACCTACCCTGGTGCAACGACGATTCTGTACAACGTTTGGCAAGGACGTTGATGTACAACAGAATGGTGAAGAAGAGCCTAAACATCGGAGGAGGATGTTGACGCATAAATGCTGCTTACTCCAAAAAGGTGCAGGAAAATGTTCAGCTGAAAAATCGCATCCCTAACCCCCGAGGTGTTAAAAAATGTGTGAAGGGAAATTGAGTACCGTTGGGACTCTGTCGGTGTTACGAATGGTGGACTTGTTGAAGGTCTTTCCTTACGTACCTTAATGTACCCATACACCAAATGAGACTCAAATATACTGACTATGAGCTGTGTAAATATTCCTCTGTTTACATTATTCAATAAAACATTCTAAGGCTTCAAAGATGTTTCATTTTAATGTGGACTCCCGGGAAAAATATAATACTGGCGTGACTCCACACGACACAGCTGGTGATGTACTCTGGTACTTACAACACAATGAGACCAAATAGAACATTCTGGTACTGGTAGCTTCGTGACCAGGCAGGACATTCAGGGTGTAATTGGCCGTTCTGTTGCAGTATAATTCATGGCCTTGTGGGGTACTTAGTTCTCCCAAGCGAGAGTATAAATTTTAGATCATCGTAAAACAATCTTAAGTAAAGTGCATGTTTATCCAAATTTAATACCGGTATATGACATTTTCTAAAGACAGAAACTTATAATTGTATTTGGTTTTGATGAATTCATAGTTTAAACCTATGTTTTTATAATCAAACCTTAGATGATACACCCACCAGGATACAGTGGCCAGCACTAACGAGATCCTCTGCCACACACCCAAGAACCACAAATTTAACTTAATTACATCTCATATTAGAAGGCGAGGAGTCAGTTCAAGCAGTGGGAGTATGTAAGCACTAGGGAGGAGGGGCCTTCATAATCGTATTTCTCTCCTGCAGTAAGGTTTGGGATTATGTCGTTTATTAATAGAATTACGCCCCTATATGCTAGTATCGATAACCTGTTAACTTCGTAATGGCTCCCCGGCGAAGGTGCTGACGACGGCAACTCTGTAGGAGAGAAAAGTTTTCCCTTTTGAAAACTTTTGCAGTGTAAATAATGCTCGGTGCGCTAGACGGATGTTATTCTGTTCTGTTCTCTTTTTTATATTGATCACGACCAGTAAACACCCATGAGGTAACTTCCTCTCGCGACTAAAGTTGAAAAATATAATATAAAGAACTACTGAGGTCAATCTTGCCTCCAAGCTGTAGGTTATTATATCTTGGTGCACAGTCTGGATAGTTTATATCCTGTTATATAGTTTATCATATATCCTGTTACATCTTGCCGTTAGACCTTCTAGTTATATTTGTTTACTGTTTTGTTTATGTAATTTGTATATACTGCAATGTGTAGACTGCAGAGCTTAACTATAAATTAAGAACTGTTTATTCCAAGTTTATTCCTGTCACAGCCAGAAGTTTTGTACCGTAATTAATAAACCATTTCAGTTATTCACTTCCTCTGGTGTTTAACCTTAGACTGTTGTGTTGACCAAATGCTTACTTCTTGTCCTCACTTAAGTTACTCGTGAATTATTCAGAGAATTTTATTTAAATGAGGAATTGGCATTATTTTAGGAGTGTGAAATGACTTCATACCGCTGTACAGATATATTATTTTGATATAAAAGTAAAAAATGCATATAATAATAAAATACAAGAAAATTAATAATCAAAACTGTAATCAAAGTATTGGCGATTTAATTTAAGTGACCTATTAATCTGAGTGACCTGTGCTTTTATCCCTCACACCACCTGATAAGCCTCCACTAGGGTACACCCAATGCCACACACCTCCACAAAAGACAATGTGGCAATGCACAACTCTCTACCACACAATTATGATACAACTCTCTAGGTTTACAACGAAGGTCCTTAAGTGAGTAATAAGATTAATAATCCACCAGTCCAACAACATTATGCATTTCCTCTTGATTTACAGTTATCTAAGACTTCAAGATTATTTCACAGGGATTGTGACTAACATTACATAATAACAAGAATAGTCAAAATTAATCGCACATGTCTTACAAATCCTGGTGAGTATACCATTATCTAAGTATTCTAATTCACTTTTCGCAAATAATTCATCTTTAGAACATCGTAAAAATTCAGCCTTGATATTAAATTAACTTACTAAAGACTAACTCAGCTTTATTATACCATTTGTTTACATGTTTACTAACGTATATCTATGTTGCCTCACCTCTCCACACTACAAATTACCACAAAGCCCAATTCTCCACTTTTTTTTCCAGTATAGACGTCCTCACTTCAAGCCTCCACAAAAGAAAACTTCCCACCACACACTCACAAGTAACACTCCGCTAGGTATGACTCCCTGCGACAAACCTCCATCAGGAACACCTCACAACTCTCTTCTCTGGACATGACTCAACTAGTTAACTTCCTAATGGCAATTCTCGCTCAACAGTTGCTAATTGGACAAGTCCCTACTGGACACCTCTTAATTGGACAACTCACCACTGGACAGCTGGCCGCCTTATTATTACTAGTGAACAACGTTTGGTCCCAATAATTCTAGAGGATAACTTTCTCGGTGAATAACTCTCTCCACCTGGTGTTGTGTGTGAACTCTCTTTTACTAACACACTTACTAGATTTATTCATTCCGACTCTCACTTTATTGTATCTATCTGTAAAGAGCATTTGATTCCATTTTTTTTTCTACTGTAAAATATCGCCATAATAATAATAATCTTTCTCGTACTTGACAATAAACTTAAACGTAGATTCACAACAAATTGAGTGACAGCATCAATATATTTTTCATGACACTCCTTCCCACACCTACTCACCAGTTTCCAGCTCTCTTATCTGGGCTAAAACCTCTCAACATCGATATAATTGAGGAAATATTATATTGTTGGGGAATATCAGGTCTTCCCTTCATAGTAATCTTAAATATCTACATCATTTCAGAAATATGACTTGTTAGATTGTCTCTTATAATATAAACATAACTTGAGATCTACTATTATTATTAGACCTTCACAATGCTATTTGATATGAGCTACACAAGGAGGGTTACTCAGTGGTTACCCCATTGTTTCCATTGCAGATTGACACATTTTACTTTCATTATATAATCCAGTTTAGAATCCTCTTCAAACATGTTGTACAAAAATAGAAAAGATTACCTATATAACTGTTTCCCTATAACATTCCTACAGTTAGTTCCAAGTCTCTATGATCCTTCTTCTTCTTCCCCTCACTTCACTCCTACACATTATTCTTTAGTCCCTCTCTTTGTGTCACAAGCTCAAACCACACGAGTTTCTCTGTTCCTTGTCAGCTACTCCAGACAAAGGGTCGCACTGCTTTCCGAAACCTAATTTCTTACCCTCGCTTCTTTGTGGAACTTACATTTGTATCTCAGAAATACATTAAAACTGACCATATCAGTTCTATTCGCCAGTTAACTATATCATAAAGGATTCATGTTTCAGTGTCAGGCCTCAGAGCAGCACTAACAAACCTTATGGCATCTATTGTTGTCTTCCTTGGTAACTAATCGTCAGCCCTCGGCAGTTGTGTACCTGTGAGCAGTGTACAGTACAGCAGATTCGCCTTAGTTTCCAGGAATTTCTGTATATTTGCTTCTCATATTGCATATTTTCAATTTTGTGACCCTCTTCCTCCTTCCCCACTCAGCTATATTTCACGCCTTGACTCACCCTCTGCAATACAACTACAGTATGTTGCACTTGATGGAATTCACGTTCAACTTTCTTTCCTTGAGCAATCGTATGTTCGTTTAACATATCTGTATGAAAATATATAAAAATACTTTAAGAAATAACAAATGAATATTAGTATCTGTGATGCTAGAAATAATTTAATATTAATAGAGTGTTAATATAGTTTGTTGAACAAGTAATTAATATTAAAAACGGCAAATTATAAAAGAGATTATTATTAGAACACGTTGAACATATGTTTACTGAATTAAAAAGACAAATATATTAAGTTGTTACCAGTTAATAAAATGTATTAACACGTGAATATACACATATTTATTTCTCTTTATGGAGTCTGAATGGTTGCTGAAAAAATATATACTGTATACTGTAAATATTCTCGCCTGGTGGGTTTTCTATGGAATATGTGACTCAATTTTCCATTTACTCTACATCAAGAAAATTAAGTTTATCCTTCACCTCCCATTTCACTAAATTACTTAACCTATTAATGAAATGATCAAAGGCCCCATCTGTCGTCCTAAAGAGTAATCACATCTTCAACATACCCAAGTTGGACCATACCAAAGAGCTTCTTAATCTGATGTAGAAGGATACTCTTAAAATACAACCTATATAACGTGGCCAAAACCAGGGTTAAATTAGAGCCCATGTTACACCCATCTTATATCAAACACAACCATATAGAAGAAAATATTTTAGGTACAGAAATGGGTAAATAGTTTCAGAAGTCACGTAATTTAGTTTCTAGAAATTGCATTACATCATTTACGTACACTTTAATGAAGACAAGTAGAACATCCAAGCTTAGTATTTTAGCTTTTTGACGTTTCACATCTTTTTATTTATTTATAATATCTTACGAGTGTTTTATATGTGAATTAATAACCCGACCTACTTTAGGGGATCGTATTCCACTAAGCCACTTAGCTATTTTACATGGTAGTTCCAAATTTATTCCCCCCATTACTGTATAAAAAAAATAATGTATCTTGTAAGGTGGTGTAAATCATATATTGTGCAGGGAAAAGCTACTAATGGGTCACTACCTACTGTACTAGAATACCGTGTGATACTTAGAATACTGTTTCAGATCCTTAACAGTTTTTCATGACTGGAAATTCAGTGATTTGACTACAGGACTCGCATCACCCCCAGGCCACTGCTCACCGTCTTCATCAATGTCCCCTAGGAACCTCTCCTATGAGGAAATCTCAATCCTCACTCCTTCAGCCCTCACAGATATGGCTTGAGGTCATGTGGCTGGTTGACAGGGAACTAATGTCTCACCACTGGCCTGTTGAGAATAGAGATCGTACCAACTTGTTATAGGAATTAAGTCGTCGCAAATATTTCACCTTGGGATGGATTAAAACCTCCTCGAGCCACTTGCAACAAGGACGGACATTGGCTCTCATAATTTTTAATTGTTGATGGACTAGTGTAATTATTAACCTTGTTACGTACTTAAGGACCTAAGTAGTTCAACCGCGGTAATGACATAATAGCATCAACAACTTCGTCAAAAACAAATCCGGGCAATGTTGGGTGCGCCTGTTAGTTTGTTGTTGTTGTTATTATTATTATTATTATTATTATTATTATTATTAATATTATTATTTTGGCCAGGGTCCTTTGATTAACTCTGCACTAAATGTTATATAAGACTATTCTTTGGGTTATTCAAGATTTTTTCGTTGTCTGATAATACTGATATTGAACTGCAGTAAGTCATGGTTGGGAGGGAATTATGATTAACCCCTCTAAGCTGAATAAAATCGTCTGGTGTTTACTATAATAAGATATTTAAAGTGGCCTCTGCGTAGTGAAGGGGGTTAGAGAACTTAATTATACTTATGTTTTATTGACTGAAATAGAAATCGTAGAATCTGTGTTACTTGATCTTGTAAATACGGCCATTGTTGCGATATACAGCCTAATAGTAAATCCTTACTTGATTTTTATAATATTAAAATGACTCGGACGTTAAATTTTTAAACTTTCCCCCAAAATCTCCCTTATTCCGTCTCTCCAGGAGCCGCGCGAAGCTCAAAGTACTCAGCTGGTCAGTTGTTTTTCCAGCCGATGTCTCTAGCACTTGAGATACGATCTGATTTTCGACATAATTGTTTTATTTAATTTTAAGTTTTTTAATATTTTTATTTACGGCTTGTTCGTGACATTGTATGTACTATAGGAATATGTCATGAGAAGTGATTAACCTTACCGTAGTTAAGAGCGAGACTAAATATCAGGAACTGGAACAAAAAACAAATAAATATAATTCAACAGTAAAGCTTCGTGATGTAGGTTCCTTGGTTCTCAGTTACTACCATTTTAATACAGTGAGTTGTGTCACAGTGGAGGAATCATTAACATTGAAAAAGTCTGAGAAAAACAAAATATCCGCCAACAGTGGTAACTCAGTAAGCAGGAACGCAGGTGCCTCCCGACCCGACCATTTGTTTTACTAATCTGTTTGTAATTGTGTTACACGTTCATGGTAGCCTCTGGAATACGACGGCAAAACATTTTACCTGCGCCACCTCGGCCGTACCTGCACTATTTGTAGTGACGCTGTGCAATACTTAGTTTGGGTAGCAAGCCCAACTACTGCTATGTAAAGCTGAGAATAACACTCCGACAAAGAGCATTACCAGTGTGGCCGCACACCACACACACCTGTTAAGGCTTCCTGCTTCATGTTCACCAGCTCTGAGTACCTCGACACACGCGTCCGCAGATTACCTTTTGTGGGGAGAACATCTTTGTGATTACAACGTGTTACTACCAGCACTTTGGGGACAGTCATACACATAAAGACGATCAAGAGCGTTGGTTCGTTTAATGGTGAACTAAATCTTCAAGATAATAGTTGCCGATATTGTTAGATGAAATGTTTTTAGGTCATTCCAGTATTAGATAAGTAGAAAGAGAATTACAGGTCAACACATGTAAGTGCCAGTGTGTGTGAGCATCTACACGACTGGCCTCAAGACGTTACAATACAAACTAGACTCCATGATCAAGTCTCTACCCAACTCCATCTAGCCATGGTTCTTTTTCTTAATCAATTATTGTTATATTACCCGAGCATGTTGCCTTTTATTACATCTGAGTAATAAAAAAAACTACCCAATGTGTATTGTTTCGATAAAAAATATCTTGTTTATAACATCAGTTTAATTTGTAAGACATTGACGATGTTTTTTAGTCCCTTCAGGTACACCAGTTTAGCCGAGTATACATCCTCCCACACAACCCTGATTTATAGAAACAGATCATGCCAGTAATGTTCCATGAAACAATATTTATGTGATTACTCTCCTATGGGACCAACTGTACCCACTCACTGAACTGTTCCATGAAATATAATAACTTATTGTACCATGAAGTGCTTCTTATCTCGTGTACAGTATATTTACCAACATCAAAAAGGTTTGTTTTTTTCTACCCATTATCGACCTTCAGCCGCCGTGTACACTAGGGCCCGGCCATCCAGTAGCTGGGGTACATTTATCTTGTGGTAAATTTATCCTTCAAAGTCACATTGTTTATTTTAGTGTTTACCATTATATAATTACCGCCACAACCACCACTACTACCACCAGTACCACCACTACTACCACCAGTACCGCCATCACTATTACCACCACCACCACAACCATCACTACTACCACCACCACCATCACTATTACCACCACCACCACCACCATCACTACTACCACCACCACCACAACCATCACTACTACCACCACCACCACAACCATCACTACTACCACCACCACCACCACCCACACCACCACCATCACTACTACCACCACCACCACCACAACCATCACTACTACCACCACCACCATCACTACTACTACCACCACAACCATCACTACTGCAACCACCAGTACCACAACCATCACTACTACCACCACCACCACCACAACCATCACTACTACCACCACCACCACCACCACAACCACCACCACTACTACCACCACCACCACAACCATCATTACTACCACCACCACCACAACCATCACTACTGCAACCACCAGTACCACAACCACCACACACTACTCCCACCACAACCATCATTACTACCAAATGGTGAGTGTCTGGGACGCAGAGGACTTGAGAGAAGAAGAGATTATATCGTTTATTGTTAATATCGCTTCATGCTGCACAGTGCCCCATCAAATAATAATAATGAACTACTACTCCACAAGTATCCACTACTCCACAAGTATCCACTACTCCACAAGTATCCACTACTCCACAAGTATCCACTACTCCACAAGTATCCACTACTCCACAAGTATCCACTACTCCACAAGTATTATCCAATGAAAAGAAATATGTGACCAGTTCTGTTGTGGAGACTCAACCAATCTTGGGGAATTAAAAAAAAATATTTCCGAACATGTAATGACTTTTGTATTTATTCATGCAGCTGATGTTATCGTCTTAGTGTGTCCTGTGATCAGTTGTATAACATGCACCAGAACACGAGCCTTTCCGGCGACTCGGCGTCTATAAGCTGCCATTCTGGTCACATGCAGACTATGGCTCTATGGCTGAGGAAGAATATTAGAAGGAGTGTGATGTTTCATCTCCCTTAATTTGTATTGTATCATCACTACCTACTTGTAGGGTTGTGGTGATTAATAAAATTATTTATAATGTATGGAATTCTTGGAACACTCGGTGGGGCCGAAGCCGGGATTTTGTTTTGACTGCAAGAGACTTCAGTTGGTTGAATAAGGTGGGGCCAAGCACCCCATCCTGTGGTTCCCTATATCAGAGCCTGGTGATCCTATCATTGATATGAGAAAATATAAATAGAGCAAAAGCCAGCTTATAACCCCCCGGCAAGTTAATTTTGCAGGTAGAATATCCGGCAGCACCGTGTCAAGTACCTCCGTGAACCAAGAAAATAAATGATGGCATGAGCAATGCTCTTATCTGAGGCAAAACCATTCACTGTTACAGAAAGATGACTAATTACGTAAGGCAGGTGTCGGAGGAGGATCCATTCCATTATCTTGCAAACACATTTAACACACTGATTGAACCATTGGTGTCAGGAGCATTGAATTTCGTGATAGTGATTATCGTTACAATCCTCCAGTCCTGGGCACTCTAGTACAGGCATTGAGTAGAGCGCGCAGTCGACCGCTCACCATAGGGGAGGTGTCCGTCCCAATGTTGAGTGCTGTATTAAAAACGTTTATGGTGGGTAATTGTAGTGTCAGTTGGGCTGATTAATGTAATGGTGACAGACAGCAAGGAGGGAACTTACGCCTCCACACTGCGATGAAGGAAGCAGCTCCTTCCACTGGGTCAGAATGGTTATCTTGACCTTGCGTATGTTGTAAATCGTTCTCATACATCCTGGGGAAGTATGAGGATCCTGTAAATCGAAACCAATGTTTTCTTCCTTTAAGCGACGACTTTCCTAAGTGTTGTAGTGTGCACCAGGGCTGAAAGAACTCAAAGTCTTCAATAAGTAGAGTATGCGGGTTTACTGCTGCCGAAAATGCTGGATGGCAGGAATTAGACACCAGTATTTCCCATGTTGATGAAAGGGAGATAGGCCAATTATGCTCCATTCTCCCTCAGCACAGCCGTCACAAAGACCTCACTGTAAGCTTTAAGAGACCAATATTCTTCGGTCCAAGAGGAGAGGAAGGCCAGGAAGGGAAGGAAGACAAATCAGGTTTTAGAATATACCAAGAGGGGCAAGGAGATAGGGTAAGAAGGATAGTTTAATGACGGTAAGGAGAGGTCCCTTATGAGAAGAGGCAAAGAGTTTTAAGTGATGATAATTAGAAGGACAGAAATATAAGATCAGAGTTCACTGAGACAAACAGACCAGAAGAGTTCCGTTTAGGGTGGACGACGTGGATACAAAGTGAGCGAGATGAGGTTGACGTTCAGTAAAAATATCCGAGGGCGGTGGTGTGGGAAGGCCGTCAAAGACCTATTGAAGGACGTCAGAGGGCAAATTATTACGCCTGAAATGAACGTTAACAAGACGTGTAATGAACGTTAACAAGACGTGTAATGAACGTTAACAAGACGTGTAATGAACGTTAACAAGACGTGTAATGAACGTTAACAAGACGTGTAATGAACGTTAACAAGACGAGTAATGAACGACAAGTAGAAACCAACTAAGGAACTCATCAGGAGGTAAAGAGGATGAAGAAGGAAGGAACTTCTCGAGAGGGGAGAATAGGAAATGTGAATGAATCAAAATACGGAGACACTTGCTGATGTATTTACTATGGATACAAAAAATATAAGTAATAAGAAAGATAAAAACGACTTCAAGGCAAAGAAGAGTTAATAGAATTGATAAGAAGAATTACAAAAATAAGAATAAGTAAAATTAGATAAAAAAATACAATTATTATCACTAAGATGTAAAAAAACCGATCCAAATCATTATTGTTGGCTATATTGTTTATTAATCTTATAAATACAATACCACCTTATTCTTCATAGGTATTTATAATAATAATTTTTTATTCCTCACTGCATCTTTATTTAACTTTCTTAATTAGGGTTTTAGATCTCTGGAGAAATTTAATATACGATACATCAAATATCTATCTCTCTTAATCTTGTTTTATTACTACGATTAATAGTTTCTTTCTACTGATTCTTAACAATAAGATATAAAAGTACTATATCTTCCACGTCTAGGATTTTTTTTTTTATTCTTTATTTTTGTAAGATTTGTCATAAATAACCTGAATATCATAAGGCGTAAGACAACTAAGGACACCCTACTTGAGGTAGAGTATTGTTGCGTGTTAAGGCTGTCGGTTCTACCAAAATTTATAATCTTCTGCCCACTCGAGTACTGATAAAGCTCGGCTTCAGCGGCTTAGGCCCCAATACCTTGAGTGACAATAGGAACATTATCACGGAGGCACCACGAGTGTTATGAAACCGAGTGAGAGTCTCTGGGTATAAAGCCCGGCGCGACAGTCAGCAGCTCACCATCATCATCATGAAGGTCCTGGTGTTGTGTGCTCTTGTAGCTGCTGCTGCCGCCTCTCCAAGCTGGGGCTTCCAGAACGACGCTCCTCCTAGTGAGTACATTATTGACTTGTTATTTTAGTCGTGTACAGACATGACTGTATATACCTATGGTGAAAAGATTAACATAGCTGTACCCACGAAACTTGCTGTGGTGTGGAGAGACAGAGAGAAGACAGTGTTAGTTGAGGTAATGGTGACAACCAATCATTGCTAAACTGGCAGACTGTGGAGGCTAGTGTATGGGAAAACAAAAATGGTTGTTGTGGTGACACTGACCTATGGCCCTCACAAAATAACGCCACGTACTTTACTGAGACTTCCGTTGGTGCCTTTAACTGAAATTACATAAAAAAGTAATAAAATCAGTTTTACAGATGTATAATCATTTCAGTCGAACCCCAAGAACTTGTAATGAAATAAGTATAATTTGGTAATGATAAAATCACATTGTAATTTCAGAGATGGCAGGTTGTAGTGACTTATGATACACGAGTCTTGCAACTTAGGGAAATTTATTATTCCTTAAATACTTTTAATATGTTTTGAACAGTTATGATGAAACACCTTACAACTGAGACAGAGAAACCTATTAGATTTACATTTACAAGACGTGTACTGTTGCATGAGCAGCATCAACCCTCACCAGTAAACAGCCTTCCACAATAAATTTGACGTTACTGGTATTTTAAATGTCGCACAAATATATGGTCACCCTTTCTCCCTATTCTAAATTAATTATTAAAATTGCGGAAAAAATATATTTTGTATATAATTTATTTGTTTGACATGTAATTGTACTTCTCTCAGCACCTCTAAACCTGTGCAGACAACGATGACACACACTTAGACCAGTAGGCGAGATAATATTCAACTCAATAGATACGTAAAGAATGGCTTTAACGAAATATTCTTATTCGCTGTGGTAAGAGCCATGGTTGACATCCTATGTGATAATTAAATCACAGATGAAGAATAAATACCAATGATCAATACTACTATCTGCACAAGGTTTTATAACACTGATATATAGATAAAATGTGAGAACATTAACCTCATTGATAAGGTGCTTCACCTTCCCCGACCTAAATGTCCCCTCCGAGTTTATCACCACTTGAATAGTGTTTCTGTGCCATCACTTAAAGTACTGTGGAGTTAGTTTCGTATGTTACCAAGATGTCCGGCATAACTCACAAGCATGAAGCACCCGGTTAGCTTTCCAGTGTGCATCAAGGATTTTTTTTTGTTTTTGGGGGGGGGGGTCATTTAGAACTATTTTTAAATACAGTAACATTATACCTAACTGTTCTCCTGGCGGCGAACACCTTCGAGGATCTATATAAAAATACTTGTATTTTTTTCCTTTATATCTCTTACAGTAACTAGTGAATTCCTTGAAAATCTTGACTTCATCACCCACTTATCATAAACATTCACAACAACTAGTAAATCCAGTCAGAAATGTTTTGTAATACTTGAGGCATCTATCTACCTGTAGCTACTAACTAAATGAGTGCACCTGGTTAACTTTCCATGTTCCGTAACTTAAAATTATCATAAGTTCGGAGAAAAAAGTCGTTGTAACACAAACTTTAATTAACTAATTCCTCTGTTTTGACTGACATTCTAAGAATTTTAGTAGAACAACACTGATGGTTCTTTAAATATTAATCTTCTTTCTTGCCCAAATGACAAGTAATATTCAATCACATATTTGATAATAATCACCACTTCTTTAAAAATAGCTCAATATATTATCAAAATAAGACAAAAAAATGCTTGACTTTCAAGAAAAACGAAACCTGGTTGGATGGTTTACGTCGCGAGAGAACATAAAGTTACGTCAACATTAGGCTCAGCAAACAAGAAACCACAAAATTAATACCAAATAAAATTGACAAATATCTGGATTCCGCCGTGAAACAAATGGACCAGCATGGACTAACAAAAGCCTTTAGCTACTGGGCATCATAAGTAACATAATCCATATACCCATCTTGTTGATCAAGGTCAAGTTATGCTCAAATTACAGGTATTTTTCCTGTTAGTATAGACACCTGAATGTCGTATCTTGAGTACAAGTCTCAGTTATCAGCTGGAACATTAATTATAATGGTGGTGGAGCCGTGTAAGGGAGTACGACAGAGAATAGTGATACCTATTTGGTGAGGTTTATGTCTTTGATTTAAGTTATGGTGATATTAACTTTACTTAAAACAAATAGAAAACTTGTACGATAACTATTTCAGTGTTGAAAGAATTATTTCATAACTTAACAACTAATCACTTAAGGAAAAATGCTGTTTGTATATTTAATCATATTACTTCAATGTTAAATGTTCTGGTACATATTGGGCTTTACTTTCTAAAACTAGTTTCTGTTCTCTGCATTGTAATGATTATCCAGTTTTTATTAGATGAAGAACTTTTCATTTTTCCAGGTGTGTCTACAGCACAAAAACAACACGACGTAAACTATCTGCTCTTTAAGGTATATGAAGTTCTTCGTGATGATAACCTGAAGAATCTTGGGGCCACCTTTGACCCAGAAGCTGATACATCCCACTACTCTGATGGGGGAGATGCTGTCCATAAGCTTCTGGGAGAGTTGAAGGCTGGTAACCTATTGGAGCAGAAGCATTGGTTCTCTCTCTTTAACACAAGACAACGTGAAGAAGCTCTTATGCTTTATCATGTCCTGGAACACTGCAATGACTGGCAAACCTTCATCAGCAATGCTGCTTATTTCCGAGACCGCGTGAATGAAGGAGAATTTGTCTACGCCATGTACACCTCTATTATCCACTCTCCCCTGGCTGAACACGTTGTGCTCCCTCCACTTTACGAAGTCACCCCACACATGTTTACAAATGGCGAAGTAATCCAGCAAGCCTATCATGCCAAGATGACCCAAACACCTAGTAAATTTAAATCAGAATTCACTGGTAGCAAAAAGAACCGTGAACAACGTGTAGCTTACTTTGGTGAAGACGTTGGCATGAACACACACCACGTTACCTGGCACATGGAATTCCCATTCTGGTGGGACGACTCACATGAGGGCCATCATCTGGAACGTAAGGGTGAAAACTTCTTCTGGGTTCATCACCAACTTACCGTCCGCTTCGATGCCGAGCGTCTGTCCAACTACTTGGATGCCGTGGATGAACTTCATTGGGACAAACCCATCAAAGAAGGTTTTGCTCCTCATTCAACCTACAAGTATGGTGGATACTTCCCTTCTCGACCTGACGACATCTTGTTTGAGGACGTGGACGGTGTTGCCCGTGTTCGTGATATGCTCATTACTGAGAGCCGTATTATCGATGCTATTGCTCATGGGTATGTCACTGCCAGGGATGGTTCTATCATTGACATCAACAATGAACGTGGTGTAGATATTTTGGGTGATGTTATCGAATCGTCTTTGTACAGTCCTAACCCTCAGTACTACGGGGCTCTGCACAACATGGCTCACATAATGCTTGGACGCCAGGGAGATCCACATGGAAAATTTGACTTGCCTCCTGGAGTACTGGAACACTTTGAAACTGCCACTCGTGACCCAACCTTCTTCAGGTTACACAAATACATGGACAACATCTTCAAGGCACATAAGGATAGTCTTACACCCTATACTAAGGAACATCTGGAGTTCAGTGGTGTGTCTATAGAAAATATTGCCATTGACGGCACACTGGAGACATACTTTGAGGATTTTGAATACAGTTTACTCAATGCTGTGGATGATACCGTGGAAGTCGATGATGTAGACATTTCTACGATTGTATCACGTTTGAATCACAAGGAGTTTAGCTACGATATCGACGTCAATAACAATAATGATCACGAAGTTCTAGCCACTGTCCGTATCTTCGCCTGGCCACACCTTGACAACAACGGCGTTCAATATACCTTCAACGAGGGGCGCTGGAATGCCATCGAGTTGGACAGATTCTGGAGGAAACGTAAGTTATATCCTTGCTTATCTTTTTCACGTGAACATTTGATTATTCTGTCAATAATATACAAAACTATCAAATAATTTGTTGCACTGAATATTAAAGAATATCTACTTAAACAATTTACTTATATTCCAAGGAAAAAGGAACAAATGATGTGATATGTAGATACAAAATGTTTTTCTTTTTTCTCAACAGTGAACCCTGGCTCAAATCACGTTGTCCGAAAATCCACCGAGTCGTCTTTGACTGCTCCTGATGTGCCCAGTTTCCAGTCACTGATGCAGAAGGCTGACGAAGCGCTCTCCTCAGGCAGCGAGCTGGACCTTCATGAGTACGAGAGTGCACTTGGGCTGCCCAGCAGGTTTTTGCTCCCCAAGGGTCAACAGAACGGTATGGAATTTGACCTGGTGGTGGTTGTGACCGATGGCGAGGCTGACGCAGCTGTAGATAATTTACATACAAACACCAAATTCAACCACTACGGCTATGGAGGAGTGTATCCCGACAAACGACCACACGGATACCCCCTGGATCGTCGTGTTGATGATGAACGCATCTTCCACAGCCTTCCTAACTTCAAGAAGACCATCGTCAATGTTTATCACAAGAACTAACATCATAATACACACTAGGTTTTAACTCAATGACTGTTCGTAATTTACAGTTTCTGAGAATGACAACCACACTATCTGTAACTGTTGCCTATTAAAGCTCTACTTGCAATGCTAATGATTTAATTGTATTTCTAATGAGTGTTTACTGTTTTGCATTAGAAACTGTTAGGGGTACTCAAACGTCGCAATTACCCATATCTTGCCAGGTAATGATAGATATTGTCATAAGACCACCCTTGCGACAGCCCATACACACATTGTACGAAGTGAAATTTTAGTACTTTTTAATACTATTTTTAGAAAGCGACTGTGTGAGAAAACTAATGTTAATGAGGTATTTTGGCCCAGCAATTAACCATGAGAAAAGAACTTGTGATAACCTGCATGGCGAGAGTGACTCTAATATGACATTTATATTTATTTGGTAAATTTTGAAGTTGTCCAAGCTAATAAAGTTTTTAACCTAAAATTTTTCTTCTCTTGGTAATCCTCAAACTTTTCGTCCATGTTTATATTACTTTGCAAATAAATGTATTTTGAAAGCCCTATAGAATATTAATTGCTTGACTTTATAGAAATCAAACTAAAGCTCACGATAAAAAGACCACATTCAAAGCTTTTCACCAACAATTCCTGCACAATTTGTCCATTCCAGAAGCCAGCAATTATGTCTTCCTAACCTTGAATGGATTTTTTTTATTAACATGTACATTATTTTGGGGTCTTGCGTTATAAAGTGAATGAATGAAATATATTTACATTACCATATGAAAATTGCCCACCAAAGATGTTCATATCTTGACTTGTTTGACATTACAAGTTTTCTGTGCTATATACTTCAGCTTAATCTGTAGGTATATTCTTTAAACTTTCATACAAATATTTTATATTTATACGGTATAAGATTATGAGGCAAATTTATCTAGATTGTATTAGAAGTTGAAACACACGATCAATAAAATACTGTATATGTTTTACAGGAACGCACCATAAACTGACACACAGCAAATGGTTCTTTGCTGCTAGTGTCAGATGTGGCACGACAAATGTTTAATTCAACGAAGTGCGTGCAGCAGTTCCGACACCTGATTCGTTCTTATTAATTGGTATTTTTCTTCTGAAACAAACAACATAGATACATTTGTTTCGGTAGTAAGTAAAATATACCTGAACATTTTGTGCTTTCGTATTAAGAGGTGATAGAGGATTTATTTATTTTAGTTGGAGGGGCGAGTTTTATATTTCACTATGATCTACACTGGTCAGTACAATAAGCAAAGTTTATTAGACTGTTCCAGGTAGTGATCCAGTCCTCTCTCTACACCCCCCTTCCCATTCCTCCAATCTTACCCCACCTTGTTCTCCAGTCGCCAGTTCTAATAAACAAGAAAAATAACGCTTCTTGTTAGGTTTGGTCACAAGGAAGATTTTCTCAAGTCTTAGTAAATGGAGAAAGCACATAATAAAAGCAAACTATAACCACACACACGCGCGCGCGCGCGCGCACACACACACACACACACACACACACACACACACACAGGGCCGAATTTTCCTGTTCAAAGGCAAAGGTAATTTCGCTTCTCTGTGATGTAAAGGCACAAGACCTCACGCCCTTAACCACCAGCCTCTGCTCCTTAGGTGTTTTCTTCTAAATTCATTCACATACTATTACATTTATATATGTACTTTAATGTGTAATACAATTATCATGTGATAAAATTACCGAGTATTCCATATAAAAAATTCTATAAGACTTCACACAAAAAAAAATTCAATATCTCAACAGACATTGTGAAGAAAAGACGGTACAAGACGGTACAAGACGGTGCAACAAGAAGAGTCTCGCGAGCCATTAGACCCATCCAGGTAGGACAGGACACTATGGTAACCACATGATAGATGCACTGTGCCATACTAAACGCCCATTATTTCACACTGAATATCCACTATATCATACTGAACACCATTTATGTAATTTTAATAACCTATCGTGTAGTATTGAAGACCCAGTGTGTCATTGTGTAAGGCTCGCGATGTCATACTGTGTATTTTATGGGCTGACTGTACAGTAATAGCATCCATGTGTTCTCTTAAAAGCTTTGTCAACATGATCTCACTTTGTCTTACTCTCCTCTAAACTTATTTCGTCTTCTCCTTTTATTCCTACATTTATCTTATTATCATGTTCCCTATACACAGTTTTCAAGAATTTAAGTAACTCGCTTGCTTCATTTCCTACCACGAAAGCCAAAGCATTCTAGCCTCAAGTTTACGAGTAAAACGGAAAGGGATTTGATAACTTGGCTCTCAGACACTCTACTGTCAAAAGCAGGCAGTGTCATCACCACGGCAGTATTACGACAATATAATTTCATTGCATTAGACTTATACTATTGAGGATTACATCCAAACAATACAAGTATAAGAACGTATAAACTTTAATCAACAGTGTCAAAGTCTTTTGTTTAAGTTGTAGTTAATTTGACAACAAGATAAATTAATTTTTGATTGGTCAATAAGGAATACAATGTTAGACATTCTTTCAATACGAATAAAGCAAGATGAGGAACAATTAAAATTAATAAAGAACAGAACAATAAATTTCCTTGTAACATTAACAGATCCCAGAGATGTTATCACGGAAGACAACAATGACAACCTAGTGGAGTCCAAGTATTGTGCTGGTGAGGATATCTTTGTTCAGCACAGAAAACAGAGCTACTCTTCTGTAGCCAATTAAAAAATTCGAGTTGGAAACTTTTCTTCCGTGTACAAAGTAGCCGGTTTAGAAAAGTGAAAAATAAATAAGACAGTAAAAAAGTTTCTATACTATTTCTTCAACATCGAAATCTACTTAGATGGTAAATATTTTGAGATGTGAGAAATTGCTTGTCTGTATTTACCCTGGTGAAGGTATGCACAAAACAGCTTTCTGTGTATGTCCTTCATGGTGGAAAAAACTGATTCAAATACTGGCAGTCCTCACTCATTGTACTGTACCGCCGCTAAAAGTATTTTCGCATTTACGAGATTCATGAATTATTGAATATTTTTCACTATGCGCTCAGTGTTTTTCGCTGATATGCATTTTTTTTTTCCTGGCATACAAATTTTAAGCCAAACCAAACGTGTGTTCCCTCTCTCTCTCTCTCTCTCTCTCTCTCGACAGGATAGAATAGTAGTGAAATATATCGCTAATGTGCACAAAACTTTACGAGTTTGAGTATCATATAAAACAAACGGTATCTTTTTATCATTTATTGTTCTAAATATATTATCAACCAAAGCAGTCCAGATCTTTTTGGAACACCTATGTATATAGTTCGCTTTATCGTATATAATGTCATTTTTATATCTACAGTTAAATCGTATTATTGTCAGTTAGATGTCATATATAAGGGAGATATGAATGGGTGCTATAGGCAGAGTGATAATTAGTACCCCTTAGATTATATATAAAGTACATCTACCACCAATGAAAAAACATCCCGGCAGGCAGACTCAAAAGGGAATACACCCATCGTATCATATTTCACTGTGTGGTTTGACTCCCGGTGCAAGTGGATGAGACCGTGTACGGACTCTGAAGTACTCTCAAAAGTGGCCAGTAAGCCAAGCTCTCTAAGTGGCCGGTAAACCAAGTCTCAAAAGCACGCGAAGATGTCATACTTTAGTTGTAAGAGACAAACTAACGTTGGTCTTCTTGGCGGCTACAAATGACATACTTCAGTAAAAAAAAAAATAAAAATAATAATTCGTACCCATATGGACTGCCAAATAGTTATCAGTGTCGTTAATATACTATACAAACATGAAAACTAACCAAACAAGCATCTCTCGTACGCTTTAATTGTTGATGATTCGTGTATATAAACTAAAAGGGCATACGCGTTTAAAGACCTTAGTTATTGAAGTGAATTAATGCATTAACTCCTCAATATCATAATTTTTCCTTCCAACACGTCTACCTGAGTTTCACAGATGTTCACTCAGGCAACTTTCATTCTTAAACTGTTAATCTTAATAATTAACCAAAAGAAGAAGAAGAAATGTTAATGCTACAATAGGTTAACACAGATAATGTTACAACTACCAGCAAGCTACAGCTAATCTCAATCAAGAGGTGTTAGAGCTGTGAAAAATGCCAAGCTCAGTGCAGTACGAAGCTGCGCGTTACTAGCTGGAGGTCTTCGTAGAGAGAGAGAGAGAGAGAGAGAGAGAACTTGCCAACCCTTATAGAGATCATTTGAGGCTGTAGATGAGATTGGTGAAGTCCATTAAAGTTGACCCTTTTCCAGCACTCGACTGAGAAGTGGGCGTAAACGTTCCCACCAGCACTACCGTATTATACATACCGTCACCACGATCTGCCTTTCGCCACACACACATGGTTTGGTAGTTACTTTGGCTACTGTAAGAACTCCTCACATCACCAGGTACCCACACCACTCACCCCTTACATCACCAGGTACCCACACCACTTACCCCTTACATCACCAGGTACCCACACCACTTACCCCTTACATCACCAGGTACCCACATCACTCACCACACGCATCACCAGATACCCACACCACTCCCATCACTAGGTACCCACACCACTCACATCACTAGGTACCCACACCACTTACCACACACATCACCAGATACCCACACCACTCCCATCACCAGGTCCCATCACTAGGTACCCACACCACTCCATCACCAGGTACCCACACCACTTACCACACACATCACCAGATACCCACACCACTCCCATCACCAGGCACCCACACCACTCACCCCTTACATCACCAGGTACCCACACCACTTACCTTACATCACCAGGTACCCACACCACTTACCCCACATCACCAGGCACCCACACCACACACATCACCAGGTACCACACCACACACATCACCAGGTACCCACACCACACACATCACCAGGTACCCACACACCACTCATCACCAGATACCCACACCACTGCATCACCAGATACCCACACCACACACATCACCAGGTACCCACACCACTCACATCACCAGGCACCCACACCACTGCCCACCAGGTACCCACACCACTTCACCAGGCACCACACCCACTTACACATCACCAGATACCCACACCACTCCCATCACCAGGTACCCACACCACTCCCATCACCAGGTACCCACACCACACACATCACCAGGTACCCACACCACACACATCACCAGGTACCCACACCACACACATCACCAGGTACCCACACCACTCGCATCACCAGATACCCACACCACTCCCATCACTAGGTACCCACACCACACACATCACCAGGTACCCACACCACTCACATCACCAGGTACCCACACCACTCGCTTCACCAGATACTCACACCACTCGCTTCACCAGATACCCACACCACTCCCATCACTAGGTACCCACACAACCCACCCGTCACTTCACCAAATGGTCCCACTTATCGCACGTCTTGAGATACCAGGACTCTACAGCAACAGTTATCTACAGGTACAAGCGAGTCAGAGAATCACGGATGAATTACATAATCACAAGTAAATCACACAAACTTTGGCGAGTAAAAAATTACAGATATATCACACAAGCACAGGTGAGTCACAGAAGCACAGGTGAGTCACACGAGCACAGATGAGTCACACAAGCACAGATGAGTCACACAAGCACAGATGAGTCACACAAGCACAGATGAGTCACACAAGCACGGTAGAGGGGTAGATATCTAAATACATATGCACAGTTTTGTAAAGGAAAATACGTATAAGATATAGCAACGGATGAATAAAGTCTTGGTTGGGCTTATGAATCACTTGAACTGTGGAAAGCTATACGGCGGACAAGGACAACCAAAGTCAACATTATTAGCGTCATTAAAGAAGACTCGAGCGAATTGAAGTGAGATTCAGAGCCAGGGGACGATATTTTACCATGGCATCAACCAATTACGCTCGCAGAGAAACTTGAAGCGGAGATAGAAAAGAAAGAAAAGGCTCAAAGGGAAAGAAAGGCTCAAAGGGTAAGAAAAGGCTCAAAGGGGAAGAAAATGCTCAAATGGGAAAAAAGGCTCAAAAGGGAAGAAAATGCTCAGAGGGGAAGAAAAGGCTCAAATGGGAAGAAAAGGCTCAGAGGGGAAGAAAATGCTCAAAGGAGAAGAAAAGGCTCAAAAGGGAAGAAATATAATGCAAACAAAAGTAGACTCAGATAAAGTTTGATTTGTTCGAACACAAAATTTGAACCTAATTTTCGATGCCGTTTTATTGATGGAATGTTGATGGCATAATGTAATTTCTGATCTAGTGATTATAAGGTTCCACGCTGACAAATCTCCACACCACCACCACAACCTACACCATAACAACCAACACCACAACCTATATTATCCAAGTCTACACCAACAGGACTTCCACCATCACAACCTCCACTACTATAACCAACACTCATGCAATACACTATCACAACCTACATAATAATATTCACTACAACTCCTATTATCACAAGTTACACCAAATTTAAAACTAAAGCCTTATCCTCCTTATATCTTTTGCCTTATAATTAACCAACTGAACTTTATCCGACACTGATCAATGTCCCTTTACAACAATACCTACAACACGTTTTTCATCTCCAGAATTTATACACAGACTTTCTTCTTCATTAATGTTATATAAGTCTCCCTTTTGTATTTACCTTCAAAATATTATTTCCGAGTTTTTTTTTTACCTGTACACATTTGTATACATTCCACGTTCCTATTTTAAGTTTATGCATCCTCGTTCTAAAGCAATTTGGATGTTTAGTTAATTTTCTTTTTTCTTTTCTTTTTTTTCCAGGCAGCACTTGGTAGTTGTCGTTGGCACACTGCCTGCGAGAATGGAGGTAGTGTGGTTGGACCTATAAATGACGCTGGTCCAACAGGAATGCTCGAAAATATTACCTGCCCATGGTTGTTCTTTGGTAAGAATTGAAATTCAATGAGGTGAGAAGCCCAATGCCTTTTCTCACCAGAAGAATGAGAAGAAATTAAAAAAAAAAAGTTAGGGATAAATTTTAAGGGTGAAGATTGCTCGTATCTCATTCATTAAGACACATTCACATACAAAAATATATAAACAACACACACACACACACACACACACACACACACACACACACACACACACACACATATTCTTTATTCTAGACACTTATATAATGGAGATCGAGAAGACGGTTCTATTGTTCCAGAAAACTCCCGGAACATTACACCCAATGTCTGGTGAGTGAGGTGGCGCCTGTCTCCACGACCTAGTAAAAGTGAGAGCGTAAAGCAGGTATGATAAAAGGACCAGAAATATACACACCTCAAGATGCACATACGTTTGTGTACCAGAGAAGATAATAACAATGACTCGGTGTATCAGAAAGAGATATGAATCAGTTTTTAACGTATAATGGATTTTGTGCTCGGGGGTGTGTGGCAGATTATTGATTTAAGCAGTAAATATGATAGATGAAGTGAACTCTCTGTATACCTTGGAATATTTTGCTCATCATATCCTTTTGGTAAGTTAATGGCGTTATGGAGTATTAGTATTGTACGAGTAATTGATGTCATAATGTTCCCATGTAATAATTTGTTGGTCAGAAAATACGTTTTATTCCCTAAGAGATTCACTGCAACCAGAAGTTCAGGAGGTGCGGTGCGGTATAAGAAGAATGTTAGTCGTATATATTAAACCAGTCCTCGCAGGCAGCCTTCAAGCTCACACCACTGGGGACCAAGGATCTATATTTGACATTTGATTGTACAGTAGATGTAAGTTATTTTCTCTCTTGTTTTTCTTTATTTTTAATTCCTAATTGCACTAGTATCACCATAGTCACTCACTCTATTATTGTTTTGTTTTTTCCTGTAATAGGCTTCTGTAAAGATACATTTATAGAATGATAAAGTGAAAGGAATTCATTATCAAACAATCATTATCTGGTGAAAACGTATGACCAACCTGCCGATGACCTTCAAATATTCAACAGGAATACTGTTTAGGGCAGATATCAGGTAAAGCAGTGTACCTGAGAAGTCTGGCAAAGTATTCCAGGAGGACCAGGCAGAGGTTTTATCACATCTGGCATGAAACAATACTGCATCACATCCTGTCTGTACGTGGAATATCGGAAGGGCATGTGCTTTGTCTGGCCAAGGCTTCACGATATTTGATGGGTAGGCAAGTAACGAATATTTTTCCCATTTCCAAATACCACACCAACCACAATTTATTATTAGCTGGTAAAGT
Organism: Homarus americanus; assembly: GCF_018991925.1. Lineage (NCBI taxonomy): Eukaryota > Metazoa > Arthropoda > Malacostraca > Decapoda > Nephropidae > Homarus > Homarus americanus. The sequence continues at coordinate 6,766,418 of NW_024748109.1, forward strand.
CTGTGCCACCATTTCGGACACTACGTGTGAGAACATCGTGAACCTGCAACAGCATATGTGACCGCCTCTTCGTGGTTGCATTGGGCGAACGTCTTAATATCAGGGCTGTACAGAGGGAACCTGTGTTCCATCTGTGACGACTAGCTGTTTTCCTTCCTTGTGGAAAGATTGTGTGAGTATCTCGAAGAAAGTAAACAGCTCACTTTTGTTGTTGTCGACATGAAGAGAGTTGCTCCAATTTCCAGGAATGGAGTGCATCTCCCACAACACAATTGCCAACATCCTGTCCACGTTTTGCTGTTGCTGTTGTTGCTTTCAGTGAATCCACTACATACCTGTCCCAAACAAGATCCAGGCGAGATGCATTTCGAATTTAGGTATAGAGTACAAACATAAGGGATGAAAACCTGTTGGGCATATTCTTCATAGGTTTTAGCGGTGATAGGCCTCAGAATTTGGGTGATCGCTACTCCATCAAGCACAACAACAGTAGCAGCGGGCAGTGCAGTCGGCGGGGTAGAATGTACTTCAGAAAGGGCTGTTTATACGCCTGGGAGTCGCAGTGATCAAAAATAGCGACGATTTTAAGGATGTGCAGAAAAGCAATAACAGTAAAGAATAAAATATAGGAAAAAGAAGATTTAACAAACATCTAAAAGAAACAGTATAGGAGGCGTGTGTGATACTGCCTTTTAGTAATGACTTGGAAGGAAAAACGTTAAAGGCTGAAGCTAGGTCCGAGTAGAGAGAGAGAGATAAGGGAGGAAATTGGGATGAAAACGCATTTAAGAAGACAAACAGGTCGTGGTATACTGTAGGTGGCGGTGGGTAAAACAGCAAATAGGGAAACTTAGAAGAGAAAGCAGATGGAAACAGATGGAGGGCAGAAAAGAGATACAAACCAGAAGCAAAGTAGATAGACACATTAAAAGACTGAAGGATGATAGCGAAGAAAAGGAGAATAACAGTTAATGAAAGAGTTAGCATAGATACATTATTACCATTACAAAACTAGTGAGACTGTTTTTATCTTTCAAAATTATACAACTTATGAGAAAAGTAATAATAATATATATATACGATAATGAAGGAGGAGATAAGAGTGTTTCATATGGGTAATGGAGAAGGAGGGGAGGAAATGGGGTGTTAGAGTGTAGATGATGGAAGATGGGGTTGGTGAGTGGTGGTGGAGGTGGGAGGAGACATTTTCGTGTTAGATCGTGTAAAGTATGGATGAGGAAGGGGAGAGGGAGCAGGGTATTTTAGGTGTGTGAGGGAGGAGGAGCTGTGTGTTTGAGAGGGAGAGGGAGGGGGAATATATAGTGCAGACCAAGGGAGAGGAAGGTGTGCCGTGTGGGTGAAGGAGAGGAGGCCACACGGGCGACTTCAGGCCAACTAAGGTAGGTCAATCTAAGAACAGGACGCAGCCATTCCAACCACCCACTCCAAGCCACGCCAAACTCACTGGTGTACAGGCATAGTTTGAGATGAACCTTCAATGACAGAGGTTGGAGTCACACCCAATATTTACCAACACACTATGAAACTCCTGCTCCCATTAGTCCAGTATATCCCACCGCAGTCACAGTATAACACGGAAGAGGGCATACACACGTCACACACCCTATGCTTTCAGCCGTACATACTCTCTACTGTCAAAAACTGAGTGTGTGTGTGTGTGTGTGTGTGTGTGTGTGTGTGTGTGTGGTGTAGTGAAGATTGTTAGGGTGTGTAGTGTGTTTGAGGAAAGATGTGTGTGGTGTGATATGGGTGATGGGACGTGTGGGGATGTGTGGTGTGGGTGAGTGAAAGGAATGTGTTTGATGTGTAGGAAGTAGGGAAGGTTTAATGTGTGAATGAGGGTGAGGAGGATGGATGGTGTTATCAGTGAAGGGGGAGGTGTGTGTGTGTGTGTGTGTGTGTGAGTGTGCGTGTGCGTGTGTGTGTGTGTGTGTGTTGTATGAGGGAGGGGCAGGTGTGTTGTATGAGGGAGGAAGATAATATAAGAACAAACAAATGCAGACGGGGTAGCGGGTGTGGCAGTCATGGCTTGGGGGGCGTGGTGGGTGTTGTGGGTGGTGGCTGGGATAGTGACGGAGGTAGGTACGGTGAATGGCCTCCTTTATGTGTGTTGCCCGCCTCGCCATGGACACCAATTTACTTTTACTGTCTACCCGCCCACGCCAGATTCACAGCTTTTGTTCCTTTGCTTTTCTACCCACTTGTCTTTGTTTTTATATTACGTCACGCTAATGAGAAAGGGAAGTAAAAGGATAACACAAATATTCACAGCTCTTCATGTGTCCCTTATGAAACGGTAAAAGGAGATTTGTGCTATCTTAAATACTAGCCTACAGTATGTCCATGACTACACTATCAACTACACTACACAACTTTAACTACACTCATCTATACTACTACATCAACTGCACAATCATTAATCATCGACACTATCACATTTGAGTAGGTGTGATTTCCCACCAGACCGATAAGGGGTGTTGACGGTGAGTAACATGTTATCGTACTGTTTGCTTCCCGACTCTTCAACTTTTTTTTTTTTTTGCTAAATCTAAATTGTAACGAGGTGCAACGCCTTATTATACATGTATAGTTTCAGGTCTCTAGGTTTCATGGTCTTGAAGTTCACACAGACACTACTACTACTAATTCTGTTTCTCTTGGAATCGAGTATGACGATCATCCATCTATGACAGGATGATACAAGTTATTAATAATATCACTTTCGTTGATGAGCTCACCAGTCTTTCAGGCACTGGCGCTTGTCTGCCTCGGTAAAGTGTGTAGTGGTCGTCTCCCAGGTGAGGGGGTCGATTTAGCACTTTTTCAGGTTTATCTTCAGACTATTCTTATACATTTTCCGTTGCCTGTCTTCATTCCTCAATGCCCCTACAGTGTGTAAGCGAGAATATTGGCATTTGTCCTTATCTTCCCAACGGACAAGGGGGACGGAACGTAGACTACATTGGTAAAAGTTTTCAAGTACCTTGAGGTGTGTCCTGTGTATATATATGTATATGTATATGTATATATATATATATATATATATATATATATACATATATATATATATATATATATATGCCATGTCTCGCTACCATACAGGGCAGTGGGAAAACCTACTGATCGATATAGGTGCAGCTGTGTCGACCATTTCAGTTCTGTACAGCTGAACACATCAGTATGAAGTCTGCCAAAGGCTCGACACGCTCACCTAATCCGATGTTGGATCTCTTCATCGAGGTCTGCAGGGGAGGTACCAGGGGGTGGTACTAAGAATGGTTAACGTTGGTGGGGTGGTCCCGTTAACCTGGCTGGAAGTTGGAGGCATGGCTGAACCAGGGGCAGGCTGGAAGAGAATCTGTGTCACTTTATGGTCACAATGTGCATACACGTCTATGAAGGTGTTCAGAGTCTCCTGCATGCGAGTCATGAAAGTAAGGGCGTCTCCATACTGAAGTTCAGTGATGGAAGTGATTGACTCAAAGGCGGCAAAGGCCTTAATGAGGTCAATGAAGATCAAATAAAGGTAATGACACTTCCCTGAGCTGCTTCTGTATCTCGGGCAACAGTGATGCCGCATGTGAGATCATATAAAGCCACACTAAGACTCCAGGAAGAAGTTTTCCGCCTCAGGCAGGACTCGGGCGAGTATCTTGTCTACTATGAACCAAGATCCTGTGGTAGTTGCCGCAGCCTAATTTGTCTCCCTTGGTCTTATAGATATTGATGAGGTCTTGGGGGATTTCCTCCTGCTCCCATATATTCTCCGGGGTGGAAATGGCTGGTAGGCAGGGGTCTTTATCACAGGATAGAGGGTAATCAAGGTGAACCAGCTCCCGGCGTTTCCTGTCCTGTTGGGTAGTCAGGACACACACACACACACAAAGTATTATATATATGGTCTCATAGGAATAGAAATGTTACTCTTATGTTTAGACAATCTCCTGTGGCCAGCCAATCTATTTACATTTTTGTTAGGGCGCACCATGGAAAGGGGGGAGGAGGGAGGACGATAAGAGGGGGAATTGGAGACAAGATAATAACCAGGAGAGAGAGAGAGAGAGATGGCAGTGGAGGTACGGAGATGGAGTAAAGGTAACGTGAGGAGGCAAATGGCGGAGAGTGGGAAGGAGAAGAGGTGAGAAGATATCGAGTTGAGATCAAGACAAAGAGATAGAGGAGATGACTAGGTGAGGTGGTCAGGGTGTGGTGTGTGAGGTGGTCAGGGTGTGGAGTGTGTGAGGTGGTCAGGGTGTGGAGTGTGTGAGGTGGTCAGAGATTGGCGGGTGGTGGTCAGGATGTGGAGTGCTGTGGTCAGTGATGTTTGGGGAAATTAATGTGCTGAGGTGGTCCAGAACTATGGAGTGTGTGAGGTGGTCAGGGTGTGGAGTGTGTGAGGTGGTCAGGGTGTGGAGTGTGTGAGGTGGTCAGGGTGTGGAGTATGTGAGAAGAGAGCACAGTGCCAACCATAGTTCAGTCTGGAAGCATGTTGTCTTGATTATACCTGTACAAACACAATTTATCTGCGTATGTTAATTAGTCTTTCTGTAAGAGGAAGATAGGCAAGGAGGCAAGGGAAGTCGGAATCAGGAGGAAGGGAAGGAAAGAGAGACAAGGAGGGGATGAGGTTCGAGAGGACGGAAGGAACAGTGAACGGTAACACCTGAGTTTCTAGCATGGAACAGTTCAATATTGTCACTTATACTTCTCACGCTCAAAACATACATCAAGTTGTATTGTTTGGAGGTCCTATTGTTTGGAGGTCCTATTGTATGGAGGTCCTATTGTATGGAGGTCCTATTGTATGGAGGTCCTATTGTATGGAGGTCCTATTGTATGGAGGTCCTATTGTGTGGAGGTCCTATTGTGTGGAGGTCCTTTAATTAGTTCATATTATTGTCTTCATGACAGAAGATTCATTGATTTGTTTTTTCTCCATTTGTAGCAGTTGTGAGATATGGTGCATGTTATATGTTGTGAGTGAGACATCCTAACTGTGTGTACACCCCCTCGCAAATGAGACATCCTAGTTGTGTAAACACACCCTTGCGAGTGAGACATCCTAGCTGTGTGTACACGCCTTCATGAGCGAAGGATCTCCCTTAATTGCTGTGTGACTTGGTACTGATTAGTTGTCTCTTCATCCCCTAAGTTTACTATGTACTGCCACAAATGTTATTCCACACGTAAGACCTTTGTCATGAACGTCGGTCCGTTGGTGAACACTCCATACCCTCCGACTGTCTTCTGGACCTATTTACTGTGGAGCAACGCTCAAGGTATAGTAAGTGTGAGCCACTGGTGGATAAGGTTAGAGTTTGTTCAGGCCAACTTACAGTAACCACTTGTGAAATTCGATAATGGTAATGAGTTAACTGTGCCTTAACAGGACCTGGCTGATGCTGGCTAAGTGTCTCAGGATGATATAATCAAATGAGCGATCAGATCGGAAGGTAGTATGATTAGTAACGTGTAGAGACTAAAACTAGATACTGTATAGTGAGGCTTGATAGTACGTGGTTGAGTCACCTTAAGGTTGGTACATTTGGGGTCATTTTTCTTCATGGTTGGAAAAATAGAATAAAAAAAAATACATCAAAATACAGCGAAAAATAAAGTATGATATGAATAAAAGAATCTGTCAGCTGTTAACGTTATTTCCGTTGTTTTTATGAAACAAGCTTCAGCAATATATTTCATCAACGTTAATAAATTACGGAAAAGTTTGCAGAGTGATAGGCATGTGTGTGAGGCGCTCACATCCTCTGAAGTGGAATAAGCTAAATGATTTTATTGAGATTTTCCTAAACTGAAATTCAGATTTAATGGTTGAGTTCCATTTGGGTGATTGGTAGAAGCTTGTTGGTGGAGCTGGTCACGAGGGACTCCCACACGGCCTATGTGTTACTCCCAGTAAGATACTTCACCCAAGATGGTCATTAGGGGAGTACCTCACAGCCTGTCTTACACGCGGTACAGTATTTCACCTCAGTACAGTATTTCACAGTTGATAGTATGGCTATCGCCTTTATGTATTTTATCAACTGTGGACACACCATGTAACCTAGTGATGTGGCCACGAAGAAGACTAAACAGATGGTGTGGTCACGCAGGTTGTTTAGTCTCTTCATTCTCAAAATGCCCTCTACAGTCTACACACTATAAGGGTGTTTATTTAATCGCTGCCAGTCAGTTGTCAGATACACTAATAAGTCCAGTCATCGCTTACGACCCACTAACACACTTCCACCAGTAACCTACCAAGGGAGGGAACACACGAGGAGCATTACACCAAGGACATGTTGCCTCTTCTACGTACACTATGTACTTAACGTCAAAGCACCAACTGAACAACATGAGTATTGTTGTTCAATATTTCACGCCAGGAATGAACCTCCGAACATTATCACAATCAAGTCTGTAGTACAGCATAAATACACGTACAGTTTAAATAATATAGTATGACTGTTTTCTTTCCGATTTAAATAAAAAACAAAACAAAATACAACATAAAACACCCTGGCACTTCACAAAAAATAGTGTGCCAGCCTCTGCCATGTTTAAATTAATAGTTTGTCACGCATAGCTATGTGATGAAATGGACTCTGAAACTATACAACACAGTAGAGTACAGCCAGGGGGAACAGTACGAAAGTTTACCGTCATGGATGTCATAGATATGCTGACATTTGTGATCGGCGAGTAAAAGGTTCACATTTGTGGTGATTTACCTTAAAATTAAACTAGCTTTCGATCCTGATTACCCTGGAGAACTACACAATAAACAGAACACATTAAAATCAACCCTCTAGCACACTCGCATAGAACACACACACACACCCCAATACAACCCCGGATTTCTCTCCACAATACAATGCGGAAAAAAAATTGACGTATATATACCTTAGTGTTTTCAAGAAAATCCAACGCAAATCTCCGAAAAGCCAGTCACTACAGGAACCCACTACTGCCACCTCGAGACCACGAAATAAGCACCGTATTGTGGCAGTATGGCTGGTGGTTTGGTGGTGAGGAATTGGCTGTGTGCTGGCGAGGTGATGATTGCTTTGGTGGTGAGTTGGTAGTGGTGGTGAAATAGTGTGGTGTAGGAGTGGTGATAAAGGTAAGGTACTGAGATGAAGACAGGGTAGTGGTGGAGACGTGTGGTGGAGGAGTGGTGGTAGTGTGGTGGAGGCAGGTGGGAATGGAGATTGGAGGTCAAGGGTGGTGGTGCAGTGGTGCAGTTGGGAAAACTACATTCAATTCTCAGTGGGGTGGAGTGTGCAGACAGGCTGTGATTGTGGTTAGGTGGAGGTGAGATGATCAGTGGAAAGTCTGGTATAAGAATGAGTGGCAGAGGTGGATAATGGTGGGGAGGAGAGGAGGTGTTGCAGGCAGGAGTGTGATGTCTGGGCAGTGATAGATGTGAAGTGTGAAATTAATTGTGGATTCAGATGGGTGGGAGCTGTAGTGGAGGAGCGTGGTGGTAGTGGTGGAGTACTGTGGTGGAGGTGTGGTGGTAGTGGTGGAGTACTGTGGTGGAGGAAGGGTAGTAGTGGTGGAATTGTTTACAAAGAGCGGGATGGTATTGAAAGAGTCGTCGTGTGTGTGAAGGAGCTGGCAGAAAATAAACCCTGGTTAAACATTTTAGCATTCTGTGACTTATCCTGACGTTACCATAAACATATAGCACATGCGTCTTGACCCCTCCCCCCCCTCTCCATGACCTCTAGCCCACAGAGACCTGCCAGGGCCGCCACCACCACCCCCCCCGAGTATTCCGGACCCTAGAGTCTCAGGTCCCAGAACATCCAAGACCGCTGACTATCATGGAAAACTACACCCCCCTATCCCCTTGTGCAGCTGAAATGAGTCAAATAATTTTTCCTCTTGCCGATTTGAATGTTGCTCCTTCTACAACTATAAACTGTTATTCCCTGTTATACCCGATACTATAAGACACTTAATTGGCAGCTAAACTTGTTATCAATAATTTTCCACATTAAAATCGTAGGTTAATAATTGAGTTGATATTTACACATAAATTAAAACGGATTGTATGACTCGAAACTCAAGGCAAAATATACCAAACGAGAATTAGTAACATGGAAAAACTTAGGAGAGAAATAGACACATAATTCCAGATCTGCTCCATTCTGACGTCCTTGTCTGGGCTGGCAGGTGCGGCCTCCTCTGGGACCCACTACAAGCACACACCTTCAATATTGATCAACTTACTCTGCCCAGCGCCTGACAGACATGGGCACAGACACAAGTTTGAGAAATAAAGTAAGAAACGCGGGCAGACAGGAAGTGATAAAACGAAAAATGTGCAGTGAAAAAACGAGGCATTAACAAAAATATTTTAAAAAGAATGAAGACAAAGGGGAAGCAGGCTAACAGGCGGGGAGAGAGAGAGAGAGAGAGAGAGGGAGAGAGAGAGAGAGAGAGACGTGTAAAGATATCTAAAGGGTCGATATCTATATACAGTATCAATTTATTTTCTCGAAAACTCAAACTAGTCTTTCTACAGGGCGTATAGTGTAGAATATAGTAATACAAATTAATAATGAATAGTATCATTATTAACCTAACCTAACCGAACCGAAACCTGTGGTAGTAATCCTGCCAGTCACCAGTCATAGTGAACTGAGTGGTAGTAATCCTGCCACAGTCACCAGTCATAGTGAGCTCAGTGGTAGTAATCCTGCCACAGTCACCAGTCATAGTGAGCTGAGTGGTAGTAATCCTGCCACAGTCACCAGTCATACACAGTTAGAGCTATACCTCGCCCCCAAGGTACCTGTCCTATAACAGCGCCAGAGGGTGTCAGCACCACAACACGTCACCCCCACTGGCTGCTCTCTGCTGGTTGAATAAATAAATATGAGGCACAAATTGTTTTTCTTTCTCTTGTGAAAGTTCCTGGGGAATCTTAATATTCATTCCGCCAAACTTCAGGGTCAACAAAAGTGTCTAATAAAACAATTTATACGAATGGAGTTATATTCTGAATAACTTCTTCACTGCCGGTATCACATTACTGTCGTTCAGGTTTACAGATAAATGCGTTTTATTCAAATTCTTATACTGGCTATATAGATTTGTTTTAATATTTGTATTGGCGTAGTTTACTTATTTATTCATTTTTTGGTAACTGCCACAACCACCACCACTCAACACTGTGTGACGCTGGTAAATGTGACCACCACCACCACCACTCAACACAGTGTGACGCTGGTAAATGTGGCCAGTACCACAACCACTCAACACAGTGTGACGCTGGTAAATGTGGCCAGTACCACAACCACTCAACACAGTGTGACGCTGGTAAATGTGGCCACCACCACCACCACTCAACACAGTGTGACGCTGGTAAATGTGGCCAGTACCACAACCACTCAACACAGTGTGACCCTGGTAAATGCGGCCGCCACCACCACCACTCAACACAGTGTGACGCTGGTAAATGTGGCCACCACCACCACCACTCAACACAGTGTGACGCTGGTAAATGTGGCCACCACCACCACTCAACAGTATGACGCTGGTAAACGTGGCCAGTACCACCACCACTCAACACATCAAAGTCTGACTCTCTCAAGTTGAATGCAGAGTCAAGTTTATCTGTGAGTCAAGTGAAAATCTACAAGTATAGTACATAGCCCCGGGCGTTCCTCCTCTGAAGGACGGCGACTGTGAACTTCCATTGCCACTTCCCATCATTTTGTCTCCTCGCACAAATCATCCCTCCAGCACAGAAGGGTGACTAGAGCCGGCCCGCTTAGACGCTTCACTCCGATAACCTCTACCTCAACAGATCTCTGGGCTTGATTAATAGTCATTTATAATTCAATGTTTGAAGGACCAGTGTATAAATCATGTTTATAATAAGATAATAAAGATTCTCACCCAACGTTGGTGGAGAAGGAATATTAAATCGCGACAATTGACAATCACTTACTTGACTACGAAGCTCTATAACCGACATTAGTCATTATTAGTTCCACTTATTGGACTATAACTTATATTTCAGTGGACCAATCATGATCAGTCCCCAGCCCCGAAATATTTTGAATTAACTTGCGTCGTAACGATACACCGAAGATATAAGTTCAGTGTACCAAACTACCTCGTTTCCTACGAACCTATCTATGGCCATAAATAAGATTCAAAGATATAATTATGAACTAAGTACAGGGTATTAACTTATAATCCCCTATACCAAGCTAATTGTTACTTATCTTTGAGGTGTTTGTGTGGTGCTGGAAGATATCCACTCACTAAAACTGGGTAAACTGTCTGTGAGAGAATTGTGTGTTTCTCCAACCGGCTGTTTCAGAAGTCTCAGCTGACGTCCTGGCGTGGCGACTGGCTCTCCTTTAGTGTTCTGTCATTTTTCACTGGCGTCAGTCGGGGATACCAATTACTCAATTAACCATTTAACAATAATAATGATTTTTATATTGATTTGTTACTAACAAATGTGCAATATTTAATGAGTTAATTATATTAGTTATTTAGTAGAGATTACTTAGCTAGTTATTATTTATTGTAACTGATGAATTTAATTTAGCGTTCGTAATCAACAAACATGATTGTGTTGCCTACTCATAATTTCCCAGTTTTTGTTCTGACTTAAGGAGTAGCACTTTATATTATGTACACTAGCCTCTCCTGTCAGGGATAATTTTTCCATATAAACATCACCATATCCCGATTTATTATACAGTTTCAGTACAACCCAATACAATTTAGATTATATATGACCTTAAACTAATTTTACCCTTTCCTGTCAGATAATTCTGTTATCTACACACCACTTCCAAAAATCAAGAGTCCACAAGTTTCAGTGATCTCTGAACTAATGTGGTTTGGAGTGTACTGTATTACCGTGAATACCTTACACTGTGTGGAGATGGTCATCGCAGTTTGTGGCGTCACGCTCACCAACACCGTGTTGAGAAATGACTCGGTGTCACAGTCACCAACGCCACACTGTGTAACGTGGTGGTAATATACAGTAGTAGTTACCACAATCACCTGCGTCACACTGTGTTACGTGATAGTTATTACTATCAACGTGTCACAATCTGATGAGTGGTGGTAGTAGTCACCAGTCACCAGTATTACATAGTGCTAAGTGGTTGAAATAGATGCAGTAGTTACCAGGAATCTGCTGTGTTAAGGCAGTGGTTGTGGTTTGGTGGTACAGTTCTTAGCGTTACTTCCAAACGGTGTAACACTGGTAAATGTGACAGCTGCCATCATTATCTCCACACAATGTACCTGTAAGGTGGTCACAGCAGGAGCCACTGGCAACAGCTGAAGATGCCATTACCAACACCTTAACCCATTATGAGCAGGAGGTAATGAGCCATAACTAATTAGCTGACATTCTCCGTCGACCCCTGCCTGGCCTCACTCTTCAGGCATCACTACTCTCCACGGCGACATTAATCATGAGACGGGAAAGAACTGCAGGCCTCCTCTCATGGGTATCAAGAGCACGAGCCTCCCACAAACATGTCAGAGGGTTTATATAAAATCAACGTATGTACAAGGCACCGAAACTTTACTTAATAACAAACTAAAAAATTTCCCTTTTCTCGACGTCAACGATGATATACACCTTGTCACCTGGTGTTGATTTATACTATTATAGGTATTATCGTTGATCTTGTCCTCCACTTACCTATTTATTAATGTTGACAATCAGTCCAAGATGATTAGTGATTATTGAGGCAAATTGACAAACAATAATTGCTGAACAAAAGAGAGTGAATATTGCCTAACACTGTAATACACTTTACCTCTTTATATAATGTTGAAAATTAACTTCATTGTGAACATAAGAGATTAAATACAGTTCTACTAAACTCTCAAAAAAGAATTACCTTATTTGTATCTTTTACCTTTAATTAACCACCTATCGTCATCTCTTCCTCCATCCCTCTTCTAGCCTCCCTTCTCCACCTCTCTCCCTCCATCCTCCTTCCGTCTTTACTTCCCCACCTCCCTCCTTCTCATCACGACGCCATCCTCTGTCACTGAAGGTTAATACTAATGATGCCAGCATTAATTAATCATCGACTATGAAAAGGATAATTATTAAGGTAAGACCGATCACGAGATTTTTTTTTATGATAAATTATAAATTAATCAACCAGCAGCAGCAGCAGCAGCAGCAGCAGCATGTATAGTACAAACATTATGTATAATTTATCTTGGCTGGCGAGGACATAAATTATCTTAGCGAGAATTTGGCCGGTAGCCTCGCCTGGTGTCTCACGCGACCTTAATACCCAGCAGACAAGACCTTGTTTACTCTTAGAGACTCGCCCAATGACACACAACTTCTCAAGAGTGGTTCTGTATAGACTCACTCATCACACACAGCACGACAGGGTCCTCCCCCTACATCACCTATTGAACCATCCTGGGTAGGAATTCATCTACACCTCCCAGCTCCTCAAGATTCATCCTGAGCCACCCTACAACACACACTACTTCAAGGGTGGTCGTCCTGTGGGGAGTCTACCCAGCAGATAGTAACTCAAGGGGTCAATACACAACACCTCATGGGTTATTCGACGTAGGATAAAGACAACCTTCAACATACAGCAACTCTGGGGTCGTCCTATGTGGAACCAACATACAGCACCTCTGGGGTCGTCCTATGTGGAACCAACATACAGCACCTCTGGGGTCGTCCTATGTGGAACCAACATACAATAGTTCCTACGTGGGCCATAAATATACTAATTGTTTTCCGCCACAGCTGCCAAGGACTTGCTCTCCATTCATCTTGAGATTTTCATACAATTCTTGAAACGCTGGTGGGTAAGTGGGAGGGGGTGGGGGTGTACGAGGTATAGAGGGGGTAGCGTGGGAGAAGGATACGTGAAGAAATTAACCCCTGTGAAGTAGAAGGCATTGTAGTGGAGACGTGGAACAAACAGGAGGTCAGTGAGAGAAGAACGGAAGGAATAGAATAGAGGCAATATGTAAGGTATAATGTGGGAGATGTGGAACGGCGGGAGATGAAGTAGGAACCAGGAACGAAGTAAGAAATATGGAATAGAATGGAAGCAATAAAAGAGGGTTGGAGTGGAATGAGACAATATTTAAGACTAATTTGTATCTATATATATTAGAACCTGTAATGTACACAGATAAATAAATGTAAACGGGATGAAAGGTGATGTGTGAGGTATGGAACAGGGAAGGGACGGCAGGGATAGACTAGGTGGTGTCCTGTTCTTGGTGCTGGAGGCTGCAGGCGCTATAGTGTCTTGGAATCAATACAATATTATGATAATGTAATTGATAGACTATGTACGAATAATTACGCACCACAAAATCAATTTCTTGCCTTCTCGATGGCTAACTGGCAGACTTGGCCAGGTGGTGAGTCTGAATGCGTACTTCAGTCTAAAAAAGTACCCTCACGAAAGGCTCCGATGAATTTTAAATGAACACTGTTACTCCTGTTGTCTCGGTAGGGTTGTCAAAATCCTTCGTCCATTGTGTCGTATTGTCTCACATAAAATCGTATAAGATACTTTTTGGAGGGAGTAACGTGGTTGGTACTGATTCTCCCGTGAACGTAGTAATACACTCGGTACCCCCACAGGTTATTGTGTTGGTTCCGTAACTCAAGTTTGTTTATAAGATTGAAGTAAAAGTTAAAATATATTTCTTTATCTTTTTTTTTATAATGCAAATGTACTTTAGAAAATTTTTATTCAGGGCCACATTCATTTCATGGATGAGAACCACTCGCCGGTGGGATGAAATTGCTCTGCGGGTCTGATGTATGTCTGGCCACCTCTGACCATAGAGGAGTAATGAAGTATTTGGCCATTACCTAAGTCACGCCGGTAGCACCTCCCTCAGTATCTGTTCAGCTTACTCAGTATATTATAACCATTGAGGAAATAAGTGTCTAAAATCGTGACTACGGATAAAACAAATTCATCAAGTTACAATCCTTTAGTTAAAGATGGAGTTACATAATAAACGATGTCTATATTCACAGTACAGTTTTAACTATCTGCATATAAAGAAACCTTGTATCGCTAAATGTGTATCTTAAACAGTCTAACTCGGGTCCATTTACAAACAGCACATCCATCGCAATCTGTGGGACTAATACGTCATGAATGATGAGCCATGAATATGTAAATTACAGATCTTGATTACTTGCTCGACAACCGAGGATACTTGGCCTGGCTCCAAGCCTGACCTGTGTTATGAGAGATGTTTCTGCCAGGCTCTATTATGCTCTGTCTCTACATTCTCTTTTGTCATAACCCAATTATGTTTCTATTTTCACCCGTGACCGTTGTGTGATCTATTGAATATATAAATGGAGCTCTTTTCATTCGAACTACTGATGACTTAAGACGATGGGTGTGTCGGGAAGGTGTGTGGCTGGGCATCGTCATTCTATTATCTCAGGTGAGGTGGAATGGACACTGTCTAACGAGGAGTGACCTCCAGGCCGGAGTTGTCCCCTCAGTAATGCTAACTGTGCTAGATTTAATCCAATATATCTCTCGCTTAATTCATTACCAGCTTTCATAGCTTATACAGAATTATTCAAACACAGAAATTAGAAATTGAAATATCCCCCAAAAATGCAAAAGACGAACATAAATATTTAACGGGAGAAAGCATATAGAGCGCGTATAGTCCGGCCTTAGTCACTTCATGTACAGTAAAATACACTAAACTATGACTGTCTCCAAGTTTATCTCTGGGGGTGTCTCACAACCAATTATGTTTACAGGGGATATTTGTATAGACTCGGGCGATAAAGAGAAACAGGCATTGTTATAAAGGTCTTCGTTAGAGGCGTATAAAGACTCGGGTCAACGTTCCCCTGCAGGGACGCGGTGATCTAAGACCCGGGACAAGTTTATAACTTTTCTGCTCTCGGGAACGACAGCGTCATTAAGAGGGATCTGATCCAATTATTATACCGAGCTGAAGATGATGCAACACGATTCCATAACAATCCCTTTGTGTAACTGCGCTTCCTTGTTAACGCTGAGATTCACCTTTTTATCAATGTTGCTTTTCATCATTGGACGCCAGTAATCTGATTATTCTCCTCCGTGTGAACCTAAAGTGTCTCAGATCTTTATTATTTACCCCAAGTTGGAATAAGGGTAAAACAGCAACCTTGTTAAAACGGAATAGACCAGCGAAGAAATAATTTATTAACAAACAAATAGAAATGTATATAAGAATCTAAACTAGGAAGGTATATAACTCTTTAATACTCGCCCACAACCACTGAAATACTCCCAAATGGCAGCCCACATACGAGGACGGCGTGGAACAAATCCTTCAGAGTCCATCACAACCTGACGCAGCGAGAACTCCAGAATCGCCTAAAGTTAAGATGTAATGAGCTCTGGAGACGGATATCACTCTTCTCCCCCACCCACCATCATCATCAACCTGCATCTCTGGCAAATTTCCAATACGTTGTTCACCTGCCACCTGGAACATATGTATTAGTTAACGATATTGACACCAGCTCTCACAACGCTGTTATACCTGGGTGTTGTAGAGTCTATAGTAAGATGAGATATAGTTACCTCACTGGCAATATATACGAGTATTCCATCGGAGTCTGTGACAATACTTACTTCTGTAGACTGTTAGTGAAAAGAGACTGTGTGTGCACCAACCCAAGGTTTTATTACTCCCCGTGGAAAGATCACGTGTGAAAGCCTGGTTGTAACAAGAGCGATTCAGTCTGACAGTGAATGTATTACTTGAGGAATTAAGGCTCTGTTAAGTCATACCCATAGTAGAGTAATTATATGTGTGTCCCCAGATTGAAAATTCCCTCTTTTCAATATTAATTTTATTACAGCGTGAACGTGAGTGACTCATATATCCATGCAAATTGTAAATCATTGTATGGAAGTTTGACAAATATATGTAAGTGCAATTATCTGCCCGTATCTGTGATCCTATCTTATTATTACTAAAGGTAATGACTGATTGGTTATGACAAAGTATAACCAATAACTTAGATGGATGTTGGAAATTAATGGAACTCATTAAATCATCATTTATCAAGTATAAATCACCTGAAATGTCGGGTGGTGGAGTGAATTTCTAAGTAGGTACACCATAATCTCCGGTAAGTAACCAGTGTGAAGGTATCGAACTCTACGGTGTAAATCAATGAACACATATATATACCTTTATCCATCCCCGTAAAATAAAATAATTCCGTGACACTAACCTAACCCGACAAAAATTATATTTGCTTTTAATCATTTTCACCTCCTCTACATCATAGGCATTCCCTACTCTCTAGTATAATTCCTATAATTGATTCCATTGATATTCTAGTTCCGGCTCTTCCCGTCTCTCCCCAAACAAAAACAAAGGTCTGTTTTGGAGTTTAAGTTTCATATCCCGTCTCTACCTCTCTCTTTTTGGCCTCCATAAATCTCTTTTAATTTCTTACTAACTTTTATCTCCTTAACTTCTCAACTTTAGTCCCACTGCTCCCCTAGGACATGATCTGATGCACAGTCTGTTCCTTAACTTTACGATACCACATTGTCACTGAAATTTTGTGTGCAGAGAATGTACAGCAATATTTACCACGACAAGAAAAGAGTTGCGTACTGAACCTGACAACTAGAGGAATTAAAAACAGGAACACATTGTAAGTTTTCTGGGTTTTTGTCAATAGTGTTTACTAATATAACCTTTTATGGCAATATTTTTTAGATTAATTGCATTTTATTATGCCTATATTTTGGTGATTAATTGTACTTAATAATTCAATATATTTCTACAGTCTTTTCATTATCGTGTACAATATTGTTTTAATTATTCCTATTTAGTGACTTAGGAATATAAAAAAAAAATACGGAATTAATGAAAGTATGGAAAATGGGAGACTACCGCAAGCAAGGAACGTGTGCATGGCGTGACTGGCGGCCCTTGAACGGTGATATTGTATTAGAATAATGTAGTTTCCCAGAGTTCGTGACAAGACCCAATTTTTTGTGGATAAAAGCTAGCATGAGAAGAGGCAATAGATGTAAATAATGACCAGCCTCACTCAGCCAGCGCTCAGGTAAATATTATGTTTCTTCCTCAATCATTCAAGCAACCGAGAGTCTTTTCGTTTATAGGTAAAAACTCGGTCACATAGATAACAAATTTCAGAGCTAATTTTTCTATATGATATTTACTTCCTATACCTTGGCATGGTTGTGCTAAATGACTTGTCAGCGTATATTAGTTAGGAGTTAAATTATCCCTTCGTCTCCTATCATGCCTAGTGAACTGCCCCAAATTCGACTCAATATACAAATACAAAATCTACTGTTTCTACTCTTCTACTACAGTATAACTACAGCATCACTCCTGTAGGTCATAGTGAGTTATAATCATACTCTCCGCCATGATTGTAACCTCACAATCGTCTATGATTAATCTTTAAAATCCAAACTATACCAATTGTCACTTCTCGTTGCTATGTCTCAACCAACACTCCACAGTATTATAGGTGAAAAGAATAATCGTCACTCTTGAACCTTGGTAATACGATACCAGATGTTATAAGGACTGAATTATAGAGAGTGAAGTCCTTGCACCATAAATTATCACCTCTCTCGTTCACGGTGTTGCAGGCCAGAACATTACCATCTGAGTCGCTGAAATATGTGACACAATAATCAGTTAATCACCATCCTTTCCCTCCCCTTCTTCACCTCACCTCGCCATCCTAACCGTACAGCCACGATGGTATTACAATACAGTAGTCTAACCGTAGTCTTAAATACTCCACCAATGGTCTTACTTCTTGCAGTTGTTCTGTTGTTAATGCAGCCATAAAACTCTGGCGGACGGACGGAAAATAGAGCCCTGTGGTGGGTGAAAAAATATGCGCAGTAGAAAATATTAAATATCTGGGAAAAGCTGAAACGTAACTCCCAGGTAACTAAAATGTAAAAAGGTGTTTCATGAATATCTTGGACGAAATGTTACAACGAATAAGTGAAAGATAAGAGAAGATCCATGAATAACAACATACTCTGAGAAACAAGAAATATAAGGGAAGAAAATAAATTATAAAACTTGTACCTACCTCATATAATGTCATAGGGAGCCACTGAGACGCATTTCCATATAACTCAGCGTACACAATAACATATATCTACTCACAGTCTAATCCAAACAATGGATGATTACGAACTGAATAAGAATTAAGAAAATTGTTTTATTTATTAACGTCAATACTGGCATATATATCACGTATTCATCAATTCCCATGTATCTTAGCCTTGTATTTGTATGAACGTGTGTGTGTGTGTGTATATGACATAGCATAACAAGAAACATCCGTCATAATCATTCATTTTTCAACATTGCATTAGTTTTTGATCTTGGAATATATACGAGCGGTGGCCGACCATCACTCACGCCGCTGCCCGCTCCCTTTATTGATCACCTCCCACACGACATCAAATAATTCTCAACACTCGAGGACCATACTAATGCCACGTACCACTACCAGAGGGCCAGGGAAGAAAGGTATACAATTCTCTTGTAACTGAGTATTAGAGAAAAATAATAAGTTTTAAATTATCAGAGGATTATATAGTGTCAATATTATCGCCAAACTTCTTAGATTACAAAAAAAATTTAATTAAATTATTTTAACTTTCCATCAATTATCGTCAGTTATTCCATCATCATGAAATATCATTTGACTTTATGATATTATAAATTATCAGCAAACTTTATTATAAACTGTCAGCAGACTTTCTTATATATTGTCAGCAGACTTTCACATAAATTATCAGCAGACTTTCACATAAATTATCAGCAGACTCTAACTATCAGCAGACTTTCTCATAAATTACCAGCAGACTTCATAACGTCGTAAATTATTAGCAGACTTTAGGAGGGCGTCAAATGTACCATCAGACTAATCTTTATAAATACGTATTTCTAGAACACTTTACATCTTCCTTAAATATCAGATACTCCAGGACGATGTTGTATATGCACCAGACTATCATCTACTATCAAGTGATTCTACTAACCCATTATTTACCAGTAACCCGTTCAACATAATACATTTTCAGTAGACTCACCGACATCGTAAGTACTCAGTAGGCTTTATGAATTTATTATAATTTATTATCAACATACTTTAAAACATCTTAATTTATTAGTAATCTCTACAGCAACATGTATTTGTAGTAGAATTTATACCGTCATAATTTATCTCCATGATTTACGAGACAAGTGAAAACTGGTATTAAAAAGACATGCTTATGTTTTTAAGATAAGTTCCTCCTAATTCAGTTTATAACATAATAAAACTCCCCAAAAATCATCTCTGTACTTAATATACAATTCAGGATGACGTTCAAGATGTTTGCCGTACAGTAAAGTGATAATGAACTCGAGAACCACTTAAGAAAGACTCATAGTGCTGATGGTTTGTAAGTAGTATTAGTGTATTGTAGATGTTGTGGATCCTAAGATAATATCACTGTTACTGATTAAAAAAAATATCAGGTCATACTTGTCAAAATAGTTTAGCGTGTGCTTGTGTGTGTCATTAGATCTCATAATTAGGGGCTATATTCTTGAATCAACGTTAAATTGATTGATTGATTGATTGATTTGTGGTAACAGTTTGATTTTTGTGTTGTATAGATGAAACTATACTTAAAAGATCCTAAGAATAACTGGGTGTCTGAGAACGAAAGCAGTTGTTACTATCACATTTCAAACTCAACACAGCAGATATATATATATATATATATATATATATATATATATATATATATATATATATATATATATATATATATATATATATATATATATATATATATATATATATATATATATATATATATATATATATATATATTTTTTTTTTTTTTTTTTTTTTTTTTTTTTAACCTGTAAAGTTCCTTCATTCAAAACTCTCAAACCAAACACAAGCACAGGAGGCAATGTGGTTGAACCTTTAGGTGACGATGATCCAACAGGAACGCCCGAAAATCATTTATTGCATCTGTCCCTGGTTGTTCAAGAGCAAGAGATGAGGTTAATGAGAAGAGATGCCCCTAACCTCTCCTCACCAGAAGACTACTTAACAGGGAGTAGAAAAGGTTGTGAATGAGGTATGGGGGATAGAGGTCGCTCCTACCTCCCTCTGGTAAAGACCAGGGCTGTGGAGTCGAAGACAAAACCTTCGACTCCGACTCCGACTCCGACTCCTCAAATTTTTATGCTTCCGACTCCGACTCCGACTCCTTGGCCTATTTGTAACAACTATTTCTACCATCCTAATTGTAATTTGTATGTTGTAACCTGCATAGGTAAAAAGTAAAACACCGTGGCTATACTGCTACAGCTTTATTAATGATCTGGACGATATTTAAGAACTACAAAAAGATGATAGGCTTGACTTTCAAAGTTTCAATCAAAAGAAAAATAAATTTATTAAGAATTCAAGATATTAACTAGAAAACACCATTTACATGTATATCTAAAAGTTCGATCTCAGCATATGAATTTTGTTTAAGCTCATAATCTGATGTGGATCTAAATGATGATCCTACAATTCCTTTTAAAGTAAAGTTATATATTTATGTACATTAAAGAAATGAATACCTTATTAAGGAAAATGGATAAACCTTACATGATTAAGTTATTTAATTAAATTTGCCTTAATCTCACCAAAAACAGGTTGTAGCTAATTGTTTTGTAGCTGAGAGCCTCTGTGCAGTTTTCAACGACACAAAATTTGATATAATTCAAAATTTCAAATGGTAAAGAAGAGACTATCGTCCAAAATTATAGTGCTATACTGTGCCTGCTACAATAAATTCATAATAATGCTTATAAAATGGAAATAAATTCTTTTAATAATTTAAGAAAATTAGTGGGATCAGTGGAATCACTGCAATGAATATGCCTGAGTTCATATATTTGTTCTTAGGAACAGAATAGCTTCAGTCGGAGTCGGAGTCGGAGTCTGGACAATTTTACCGACTCCGACTCCACAAGCCGAAATTTCCTCCGACTCCTCGACTCCGACTCCACAGCCCTGATAGGTACTCCTGAATGTGCTGCTTAAGGATCTGTTAACCAAAATTTGATATCTTGATTATAACTTGTTCAAATGGCTTTTAGAAAATGTTCAAATGATTTTTAGAATATTTTAATTACTTTTGCAATGCTAATTACTCGCCACTTATGGGTTTTCGAGGTCATTTCTTGGTGCTTGTGTATTATTCTGGATGTACTTAAATAGTTAGGCACATTAAATTTTAGTTCAGAGAGAAAACGTATTTTTGGCCAAAAATCCTTTAAGGCTATAGACTTACAATTTTTGTCATTTTCGGCCAAAAAATGGATTTTGTTCAAAATTTCAGTATAGGTACTCCTGAATGTGCTGCTTAAGGATCTGTTAACCAAAATTTGATATCTTGATTATAACTTGTTCAAATGGCTTTTAGAAAATGTTCAAATGATTTTTAGAATATTTTAATTACTTTTCCAATGCTAATTACTCGCCACTTATGGGTTTTCGAGGTCATTTCTTGGTGCTTGTGTATTATTCTGGATGTACTTAAATAGTTAGGCACATTAAATTTTAGTTCAGAGAGAAAACGTATTTTTGGCCAAAATCCTTTAAGGCTTTAGACTTACAATTTTCGTCATTTCGGCCAAAAAATGGATTTTGTTCAAAATTTCAGTATAGGTACTCCTGAATGTGCTGCTTAAGATCTGTTAACCAAAATTTGATATCTTGATTATAACTTGTTCAAATGGCTTTTGAAAATGTTCAAATGATTTTTAGAATATTTTAATTACTTTTGCGTACTAATTACTCGCCCTTATAGGTTTTTTCGAGGTCATTTCTTGGTGCTTGTGTATTATTCTGGATGTACTTAAATAGTTAGGCACATTAATTTCAGTTCAGAGAAGAAAGCATGTGTACAGCCAAAAAATCATGAGGCTATAGACTTACAATTTTTCGTCATTCGGCCAAAAAATGGATTTTGTTTTTAAGAATTTCGAGTATAAATTTCCTGAATGTGCTGCTTAAGGATCTGTTAACCAAAATTTGATATCTTGATTATAACTTGTTCAAATGGCTTTTAGAAAATGTTCAAATGATTTTTAGAATATTTTAATTACTTTTGCAATGCTAATTACTCGCCACTTATGGGTTTTCGAGGTCATTTCTTGGTGCTTGTGTATTATTCTTGATGTACTTAAATAGTTAGGCACATTAAATTTTAGTTCAGAGAGAAAACGTATTTTTGACCAAAAATCCTTTAAGGCTATAGACTTACAATTTTCGTCATTTCGGCCAAAAAATGGATTTTGTTCAAAATTTCAGTATAGGTACTCCTGAATGTGCTGCTTAAGGATCTGTTAACCAAAATTTGATATCTTGATTATAACTTGTTCAAATGGCTTTTAGAAAATGTTCAAATGATTTTTAGAATATTTTAATTACTTTTGCAATGCTAATTTCTCGCCACTTATGGGTTTTTGAGGTCATTTCTTGGTGCTTGTGTATTATTCTGGATGTACTTAAATAGTTAGGCACATTAAATTTTAGTTCAGAGAGAAAACGTATTTTGGCCAAAAATCCTTTAAGGCTATAGACTTACAATTTTCGTCATTTCGGCCAAAAAATGGATTTTGTTCAAAATTTCAGTATAGGTACTCCTGAATGTGCTGCTTAAGGATCTGTTAACCAAAATTTGATATCTTGATTATAACTTGTTCAAATGGCTTTTAGAAAATGTTAAAATGATTTTTAGAATATTTTAATTAAATACTAAATTCTCCATAGGTTTTCAAGGTCATTTCTTGGTGGCAATGTATTATTATTCTGGATGTACTTAAATAGTTAGGCACATTAAATTTTAGTTCAAAGAGAAAACGTATTTTATTTAAAAAATCCTTCAGGCTATAGACTTACAATTTTACCGTCATTTCGGCCAAAAATGGTTTTGTTCAAGAATCCCTAATTATAAGGTACTCCTGAATGTGCTGTAAGGATCTGTTAGCAAATTTGATATCTTGATTATAACCCATTTCAAATGGCTTTTAGAAAATGTTCAAATGATTTTAGAATATTTTAAAAATTACTTTTGCAATGCTAATTACTCGCCACTTATAGGTTTTCGAGGTCATTTCTTGGTGCTTGTATGTATTCTGGATATACTTAAAATAGTTAGGCACATTAAATTTTTAGTTCGGAGAAAACGTATTTTTGGCCAAAAATCCTTTAAGGCTATAGACTTACAATTTTTCTCATTTTCGGCCAAAAATGGATTTTGTTCAAAATTTCAGTATAGGTACTCCTGAATGTGCTGTTTAAGGATCTGTTAACCAAAATTTGATATCTTGATTATAACTTGTTCAAATGGCTTTTAGAAAATGTTCAAATGATTTTTAGAATATTTTAATTACTTTTGCAATGCTAATTACTCGCCACTTATGGTTTTCGAGGTCATTTCTTGGTGCTTGTGTATTATTTTGGATGTACTTAAATAGTTAGGCACATTAAATTTTAGTTCAGAGAAAAAACGTATTTTTGGCCAAAAATCCTTTAAGGCTATAGACTTACAATTTTTCTCATTTTCGGCCAAAAATGGATTTTGTTCAAAATTTCAGTATAGGTACTCCTAGATAACATGGGATCTGTTAACCAAAATTTGATATCTTGATTATAACTTGTTCAAATGGCTTTTAGAAAATGTTCAAATGATTTTTAGAATATTTTAATTACTTTTGCAATGCTAATTACTCGCCATTTATGGGTTTTCGAGGTCATTTCTTGGTGCTTGTGTATTATTCTGGATGTACTTAAATAGTTAGGCACATTAAATTTTAGTTCAGAGAGAAAACGTATTTTGGTCAAAAATCCTTTAAGGCTATAGACTTACAATTTTCTTCATTTCGGCCAAAAAATGGATTTTGTTCAAAATTTCAGTATAGGTACTCCTGAATGTGCTGCTTAAGGATCTGTTAACCAAAATTTGATATCTTGATTATAACTTGTTCAAATGGCTTTTAGAAAATGTTCAAATGATTTTAGAATATTTTAATTACTTTTGCAATGCTAATTACTCGCCACTTATGGGTTTTTTCAGGGTCATTTCTTGGTGCTTGTGTATTATTCTGGATGTACTTAAATAGTTAGGCACATTAAATTTTAGTTCAGAGAAAACGTATTTTGGTCAAAAATCGCTTGGGCTATAGACTTACAATTTTCTTTCATTTTCATTGAAATGGATTTTGTTCAAAATTTCAGTATAGGTACTCCTGAATATGCTGCTTAAGGATCTGTTAACCAAAGTTTGATATCTTGATTATAACTTGTTCAAATGGCTTTTAGAAAATGTTCAAATGATTTTTAGAATATTTTAATTACTTTTGCAATGCTAATTACTCGCCACTTATGGGTTTTCGAGGTCATTTCTTGGTGCTTGTGTATTATTCTGGATGTACTTAAATAGTTGGGCACATTAAATTTTAGTTCAGAGAGAAAAAGTATTTTTGGCCAAAAATCCTTTAAGGCTTTAGACTTACAATTTTCGTCATTTCGGCCAAAAAATGGATTTTGTTCCAAATTTCAGTATAGGTACTCCTGAATGTGCTGTAAGGATCTGTTAACAAAATTTGATATCTTGATTATAACTTGTTCAAATGGCTTTAGAAAATGTTCAAATGATTTTTAGAATATTTTAATTACTTTGCAATGCTAATTACTCGCCACTTATGGGTTTTCGAGGTCATTTCTTGGTGCTTGTGTATTATTCTGGATGTACTTAAATAGTTAGGCACATTAAATTTTAGTTCAGAGAGAAAACGTATTTTGGCCAAAAATCCTTTAAGGCTATAGACTTACAATTTTCGTCATTTCGGCCAAAAATGGATTTTGTTCAAAATTTCAGTATAGGTACTCCTGAATGTGCTGCTTAGGATCTGTTAGCAAAATTTGATATCTTGATTATAACTTGTTCAAATGGCTTTTAGAAAATGTTCAAATGATTTTTAGAATATTTTAATTACTTTTGCAATGCTAATTACTCGCCACTTATGGGTTTTCGAGGTCATTTCTTGGTGCTTGTGTATTATTCTGGATGTACTTAAATAGTTAGGCACATTAAATTTTAGTTCAGAGAGAAAACGTATTTTTGGCCAAAAATCCTTTAAGGCTATAGACTTACAATTTCTTCATTTCGGCCAAAAATGGATTTTGTTCAAAATTTCAGTATAGGTACTCCTGAATGTGCTGCTTAAGGATCTGTTAACAAATTTGATATCTTGATTATAACTTGTTCAAATGGCTTTTAGAAAATGTTCAAATGATTTTTAGAATATTTTAATTACTTTTGCAATGCTAATTACTCGCCACTTATGGGTTTTCGAGGTCATTTCTTGGTGCTTGTGTATTATTCTGGATGTACTTAAATAGTTAGGCACATTAAATTTTAGTTCAGAGAGAAAACGTATTTTTGGTCAAAAATCCTTTAAGGCTATAGACTTACAATTTTCTTCATTTCGGCCAAAAATGGATTTTGTTCAAAATTTCAGTATAGGTACTCCTGAATGTGCTGCTTAGGATCTGTTAACCAAAATTTGATATCTTGATTATAACTTGTTCAAATGGCTTTTAGAAAATGTTCAAATGATTTTTAGAATATTTTAATTACTTTTGCAATGCTAATTACTCGCCACTTATGGGTTTTCGAGGTCATTTCTTGGTGCTTGTGTATTATTCTGGATGTACTTAAATAGTTAGGCACATTAAATTTTAGTTCAGAGAAAAACGTATTTTTGGTCAAAAATCCTTTAAGGCTATAGACTTACAATTTTCTTCATTTCGGCCAAAAATGGATTTTGTTCAAAATTTCAGTATAGGTACTCCTGAATGTGCTGCAGGATCTGTTAACCAAAATTTGATATCTTGATTATAACTTGTTCAAATGGCTTTTAGAAAATGTTCAAATGAT